>NC_056726.1:1900542495-1900632495 GCF_019279795.1 Protopterus annectens | reverse complement strand
AATCATTGTTATCAGTACCTGACAAATTTTACACACACTCACAGATGCCATGCTTGTAGAAAAGTATATGAGTGAACTGTGTTGTACCTACAGTCTACACCTCTTACCTGTTATAGCTGTGCAGAAATCTTTGTTAACACTACCTGACAAATACTACACATACTCCCAGATTCCATGTTGATGTTATGCACATACCTAACAGTCCGGTATTGCACACACTCTGGTCAAGGCTCGACAGGATGCAGGTATTACTGTGACATATTTTGGAATAGCTGTCATATATTTTGGGTGAGATGCTACAATGACATGTTTGTTTCCATATACATTCACTTTTTATGTTCAGGTCTGACTATCCATTATATGTCAGTATAGGCTGCCTACATTTCTTGGATCATCACAAATATTTGTCAGGAGAACATGTTATCAGGCAGCAGATTTGGGCCCATTATCTGGACATGCTGGACAGATCAGAACAGTTGAGGGTATGACTATGCCTATAGCTTACTACCTGAACATTCTGACACAGTCTGTAGAGTTGATGGTTATGATTATGCTTACAGTGTACTATCTGAACATTCTAGCAAAGTCTGTACAATTGTTGGGTTTAATTATGCATACAGCTTTCTAACTGCAGCCTAACGGCATAGGCTTGCAGGTTCACAGCCCACTCATCTGCAGCTGTCAGCGAAATACAGTGATATTTAGCCATTACCTATCCATAGTATACACAAGCTAGGCAATCATTATCTACATAGTAGAATGGGTACTTACTCAGTGCTGGGGCATCAGCCATCTGCCTTGCTTCTTGGATACACTGGTCTAAGAGATCACCCCTCCGCCACTTCAGGTCAGCATGGTGATGCCTGACCTGCTCACCAGTCCGGGGGATATCAGTGGCACTGGTGAGGTCAAGGGTGAGACTGTCCCAGGCCTCCACTTTATACTGAGAGCCCTGGCACTGGCCCTGCAGTTGTCTCCCTCCATGGTGTTTTACCAGGAGCCATACCATGAATCTAGACTCCTGGGTGCCGCAGCGCTGTGCTCTACATCTAGTGCCTTCCCCAACTCCAGCCATACTGCCTACAGTAGGGAGCTGCAACCAGGTATGGAAATTAATGGCACCTGTGGGGTTTAAATATGCCTGATTTCCCACACTTTCCCATGATTGGACAGTTTAAAAAAAAACTAAGCTATGGGCATACCTGCTTACCTAATGCTGGCATTGCTTAAAGGGGCATACCACTGGGCAGATTGAGTTTGCCGGCCTGCACATTGCTTACACCATGTAGGCTGACCTGTGCAATGCTTAGCGTTGCTTAATATCTATTTAGCATTATATTTCCTTTTGACATTGATTTATTATTTGTTACATGTTATATCTGTGTCTGGTATCTGTAATTCCTGTGTACGTACACTTTTTGGGGTCCTGGGAACTTCAACACTTTATTACAATAACGCCTCACATCTGGCCTTACTGCAGTACTCCAGTTCCCATATTTATGTTATGTTGCAGGTTATACAACATCACACTGTACATTGATTCATTTTACATGTTCAGTTTGATTTTCCTATGGTGTGGATTTGTTTGTTGACACCTCAGTTTTATGTACTCCTCTGATGGCTTAGTGGTTAACTACTGTGACTCTAGTGAACAGGGTCCTGAGTTTGAGATTTGCTTTAGCTGTTTATTTTTTTGCTGGACGGAACATGGGCTGTAGGATACAGAGTGATTAAGGCACTTTAAACCAGTTGTAAGCAGGTGTGTGCATGTTTGCATGGAGCTAAGCACTGCTAACTTCCGGTTACACTTTCTTATACTCATTTAGCTTCCATATTGTTTAATCTGTGTAGTTAGTGCTTACCCTCATGCAGACACACTTAAACATGCTTACTAGTGCTTACATATGCTTACTACTGCTTATTTGTGCTTAAATCTGCTTACTAGTGCCTTATTCATTATGACACTGATACTTCACATGTGCATTTCCTGCAGTACTCTAGTTCATAAATGTATGTTATTTAGGTGGTTTTGCAACAAAAGAATTGGTTATAATGTGCTTTGCCATGTAAAATAGAATGTGCTGCAGTGGGACTCAAACCAAGACTACCTGCTCATTAAGCAGATGCTCTGCCCATTACACTATTGCTGTGCTGCTTCATTTGCATATATCTTCCTTGTTATCCTCTTCAGCATTTTAAGCTGTTTTAACCATAGCTAAGTGATGGGCACACCGGCGCACCTACGGTTAGCTTTAATCGGATTTTTAAAAATATATAAAAGGGTTTCTTCATTTTGTTTTCATGTACTGTTTCTGTTGTACACATGGGGGACTGTTGGTGGGGATATGCAGACACCTATGAGCGATCTCGCTAATTTTTTAAAACTTTATGTCTGAGGTGCGTTCCTCGGCCTGGACTATCTTAATCCCTCCGGTTCTCCTCCCAGCACCGTACGTGAGTTCACTTCTTTCTTACACGTTATCTCAGTTTCTCTCCCCCCCACACACTTACGTCCATGAGGCGGTCTGATTTGAACCGGTCCATCCAACCCTGACACACCTCAATCCATAATTCCATAATTTCATACCCATGGTTCCTTCCCCCGCCCTCCCCGAGCTCTATGTACATAGCAACCATCCATTCTCCGATTACTAGCCCAGCCATACAACACCTCCACACATTGCCCTCTCTCCACGTCTCAGTACTCATCCAGTATACTGTCTCGACCCAAGCTTCTTCAGGATCTTCATCCGTTTAGTTCACGTACGTATGAGCCTTGCCTTGTTCATCTTTCAAGACATGTGTAAACATTGGCTTGACTCCAATGTCTGATTCGTCCCACCAGGAATGGACCTGTTTTTGTGTCAAGATTAGTCTTAGATGGTCTACACTGTTTCTCGCACTGGTAACATCCTGCCAGGGGTTTGAGAAGCAGCAGTTTTCTCACACACCTGCCCAGCCTCATCTCCCGGTTCCGAAGAATCGACATCCCAGGTTTGACATTCTGAGCATGAAGCACTCCCACACGCCCCCTCAACGTACACCTTTTTTTATTTTCTTAAGTTTTTTGCAAGACTATTAGTCTCACATTATGATTAGACAGGAACTGTTTTGGTAATTTACATAAACTGCCCAAAATACTGTATTTGAGCAATGTACAAATGGTTGCTCATATTAATGTAACATGTCTGAAAGGGTCTTGATATTACATAAGACGACAGCGCTAAATAATACAGGGGTTGCTGGTGTTCTTTTCATTAATTTTTAATGCTTTGTTGTCACGAAGTTCATTCTTGATTTATATAAATATATATATATATATATATATATATATATATATATATATATATATATATATATATATGTGTGTGTGTATATTTGTACATACTTACACACATCTACTTAATTGCATACATTTCCTATACTGTTGAATGACTGTGCTGGATGATATGTTTGTGATAACATCAGATGTATATTTATCTGTCAAGGCTTAGTGGTAAATCATTTTGCCTATAGTGTGCAGGGTCCAGGGCTTGCAAGTTGGGAGTGCTGATTATTTTGTTGCTGGGCAGGACAAGAGCTGTTGGATACAGAGTGACTAAGGCACTTTAAAGCAATTGTAAGCGGGTTTGCGCTGGTTTACGTGAGGGTAAGCAATGCTAACCTCCGGTTACATATGCTTACAGACAGTTAGCTTAAATCTTGCTTAACCTGTGTGTACATTGCTTACCCCCACGCAAATGGGCTGAAACCCACTTACTAGTACTTTAATATGCTTGCTTACTACCTCTTACTATCACTTACTAGTGCTACATTTTAGACAGTAATAGTGTAATGGTTCTTGAGGAGCTGGGTGATTTGGAAAATATATGGAGTTATCATTCATTACACAATTTACCTTCCATTTGTATCTGTGATACTGTGTGGGGCACATGTGATTATATGTGGACTTTGCAACATTATGACACTGACACATCACATCTGCATTAAATGCAGTATTGCAGTTCACAAATGTATGTTATTTATTAGGTTATGGCTCAAAATATATTTATCATAGAGTGATTTGAAGGGAAAATGGAATGTACTGCAGTAGGACTCGAACCTGGAATGACTGCTTGTAAGGCAAATGGTCTGCACACTACCCTATTGCTGTACTGCTTTCTTTGCATATATTTTGCTTTTTATCCTCTTTCTGCTATTTAAGCTGTATTAACTGCAGCTAAGCAATGGGCACACCTGCACACCTACGGTTAGCTGTACTTGGATTTTTAGTAAAAAAATAAGAGGGTTTCTTCATTTAACTTATATGTACTGTAGCTGTTGTACACATGGGGGGCTGTTGGTGGGGATATGCGGACACCTATGAGCGATCTTGCTCATTTCTTAACACTTTCTGCTGTTCTACATTGCAGGGGCATGTTTATTCTAAGAGCTTTGCTCTCAGACACACCCCCTGCACTCATACACACTCCATGTAAGCCTGGGAGCTCGGGCAATGTGCCTTCATTAATATGCTTGGCATGCTGCCATCCTGCTCCTACATGGGCACTTCAGTCCTGCATGAAAGATTAGTGAATCTGGGTGACTGAGGATTACAGTCAGTCAATAATGCTAGTTATTAGAGTTTCATCGTTTTTAATGTTTAGAAAAATGCATGTTCATGCAGCACTTGTTCTGCTAACTTTTTATATGAATTAGAGTTGTCTGGCACTCACGGTTGTGAGTTGTTAAACTACTTCCAGTAGTTAAATGCAAAGGGTTTGAAACATTTTACCTTCATTTAACTATTGTTTGACTTTCAGAAAGTCACACAGTGTTTCTGGATAGACCCTGAAAAATTAACAAATAGATAAAAGAAAAATGTAAAATTTGGGTAAAACATACTTTTAAACCCACAGGGTCTGCATTAGCAAACCTCTACCCACTCTCTTGTCATTCACACACTCCACTACTTTTGTGGAAGAGAAGGATGTCTCCCTGCACTACTACCACAGGACCACAAGGTTCACCACCAGTGGTGGTGCAGGATTTTGCCAGTCCCCTTGTTGCATATAGGCATTCCTCACCCATGTCAGTAATTTATTCAAATCCATGCCAAATCTTTTACTTAAATTGTCTGGGATGTTTAAAATAAGTTATGCAAAAATTGTCCCTTTTTGGGCATTAATTTCTGCTTTCATTATGGCATTGTCCAGAATTCTTGAGCAGTGAGTGTCTGTTTGGTAAAATGTTGTAGATTGCAATCACTGAATAACAAAAGGCATATGAGTTTGCAAATATATAGCAACCAGAACATGCTTTCTAATATAAATCTTGATATTCTAGCAACTTTTTTGTGTATAAAAAAAAATATTTAAAATCTCTTCCTGATTTTTGGTGTTTCTTTCAAATTCTTGAGCTAAGAGGTGGGAGGATATGGGGAGGTGTAGAATGGGGTTGCACTGCATGGTTCTGATATGGATCTGTTATTAAAGTTTATATTTTATACATAGCTAGCTTAAAGTACTGCAACAGTTTTGCATATGTATTTTACATATTAGCTAAGAAGAACAGCTTGACTTTGTTAGTTTATTGGAACTTGGCAAACAGATGACAATTTTTTTTGTAATCAGCTGTCCTTTATATTAGTTAAATTGGCTAATAAGACTTCGAAACACATTTACATGGCAAACAGAAAACTGACTGAGGTTTGGCCCACAGCTCTGCACAACCAAAGAGCTCTTGATTACATACTTGCCTGAAAGGGTGGAGTTTTGCCATTTGATCAAAAAAAATGGTGCTATATGTTTGTTTCAGACTTTCATGATGAACAAGAAAAGATGGCTGACTTTATGGAACAACTGGCAAATAATATGACTAAAACTGAGTCTTGTTGACCTTGTTTGGATGGTTGGGTAATATATTTGAAAATGTTGGTACCAGTATAATGCAAAATATAATTACCTTTATCATAACTGGGCTTTTCATAGTTCTTGTATACTGTGTCATTAAAAGATTGTTATCAAACTGTCTTGTTAAAAAACTGCACATGCAATGATCCTAATTCCTAAAAAAAGTACGCTAGGGCTTATTTGTTTAATAGTGAAATGGTTTAGAATAATCACAAATTTTGATGCTTTATTGCATAAGGGGGAGGAACTGAAATTGATACTCTAGTAATGCTTATATTTTATACACAGATAGCTTAAAGTACTACAATAGTTTTACATATGTATTTCTTATATTAGCTAAGAAGAACAACTTGACTTTGTTAGAGATCATTAGAGCTTATCAAACAGGTGGCAAATGTTTCTTATAACCATTTAGCCTTGAGAGAAAGTTAGGTAGTCTGTAAGAGATGTCTGCTTAAAAGGAACACATTAAGCTGCCAAAAGCAAGGCACGCCTGTAGGCAGAACTTTTTATCTGGTTATTCCTTACAGACTTGGAAGTGTGTGTTTATGTGTAACCAAAAGCTGAGAAAGATTTGAACTTTGTACTAAGTAATCTTTTCTTTTTTTTAAATTTAAGATATAAAAGGAATTGCATTTGAGTATACAGTTGAATCTTTCTATATGTTGTAAGATTCCAGCATTGATACTTTATAATAAAATGTGTTTGCATCCCAAATCTTTAACTATCTGTGTCTGGGATTAACAGCTGCATTATATTATTTATTAACAGCTTAACCTTAACCGTTTTCACAGCAGTGAGCTGAAATACACTTCTCTGATATTATTTACATATTTATTTATCCATTTGATTCCAACAAACATATGAGTGTATGCAGTCATATAAGGGGCTGTCACTGGTATGTATGTATGTATGTGTGTGTGTGTGTGTGTCTGTGTGTGTGTGTGTGTGTGTGTGTGTGTGTGTGTGTGTGTGTGTGTGTGTGTGTCTATAAATCAAACCTCAAACAGTGTTTGAGTCAGCTACTTGGGCAGGGACATGAAGCACTGGTTGGACAGAGAGGGTGCTGGAGGTCTTGGCTTGGTGACTCAGCTGTGTTTGTCCATTATCCTACCTACAGCTCCATTTGACCATGATATGGACCTGACAGGTACAGTAGGCATCATTGCCTGTGGTCACACATTGGTTCACCTAATCACTCAAATGTAATGAGTAATTTATTTATCTCTGCAATATAACATTGGTAGTATCAGCAGCTGCATGTACTAAGTTGTTTAACTGCAACGTGACCACCCTACTCTGTCATGACCTTAGCTGTGCCCCTCCTTTTAGTGTTTAATACTAAAACTGCACCTGTACGTATAGGAAGTACAATCTGAAATTTAAACTAATTTGTTTTTCCATCATTTTTCCACCTCTACTTTATCTTATGAAAGTAAAATTTCTTACCTTTCACATAGACTGGCAGACTAGCTACTTCATTTCCAGGCATGCACAGATTGATTAGCTCACACTGTTGTTGAGGTGTGGCCCATTTCACTCTCCTAACACCTCTATCTCCAGCCATTATCTCTCCTTAATCATTTCTCTGTACCTCTTCAATCACTCATAAACAAAATTAGCTGAACATCTATTACAGTCTACTCCCCATATGAAAAACTACTGCAAGCATTGGGACAGTCTATCATACTAAATCATTATTAAGCTACTGGATACCATAAACATTCAGTAATATACTAAATGCTACCAAGCAACATTTAACATATAACCCATGAAAATTGCTAGTTGTATCAGTTTCCACCTCACACAACCTTGTAATTAAATGCCTCACTCTAAATGTATTGAAGGGCTGCAAGACATACATCTGTGAATTATCTCCTTCATTAATATTCATTATTATTTATTAATCTTTTAAACATTTCTGATTACCATCTTTAGCAATCATTACATTGTAGTGACCACATTAATACTCAGGAAAAAAATAAATACTTCCGCATCTCCCCTTCCTTATTAGTACCCACGTTTGAAAATCTTTATATAACATTGCCCAATGAGAAAGTAAATCCTTACAATAATATTCAACAAACACAGAAATATCAGCACAAGTTTCATATGCCTCAGAATGATCACAATCTTACTTCTCTGTGGAGACATCCATAGAAACCTAGACCCACCAGTGACACCAAAAGAAACTGACACTCCTAATCACAATTTTAACTGTTTTTCACAATATGACTGGTTTACCTAATTATGCAAGCACTGACTCTCATTTTGTAATAATTAGTAAAAAAAAACAGTAATTTAGTATTTAACATGAGCTCATACCTTCCATCTGATTGAAAATTTATCATATTTTTTATATTATGCAATTTCTTCTCAGATTAAAGTATCTTGTTCGCTGATGTACTACACATTATATTATTTTGTTTTGTCATACACAGTAATTTGTGATTTCAGAGACAAAAAATATCATTAGTTTGTGTAATGGTGAGGGTAAAGGGGTAGGATGCTCCTTTTAATCTGTAATTTTCTAATAAGTGTCTCTACGAAAACTTGTGTATTATTACTTTGAAGCTATAGGTAATTGACAGCTGTAAGAATGGTAATGTATAGAGCAGTGGTGTTAATGAATGCAATCTCATGTTGTGTCAAACAGATTTCTTTCCACAGTCCCCTGAGGTTTTAAGCAGTACCATTACAGGGATGTAATGCATACAGCTGTAAAGTATCTTAGCCTCCTCCCCTCTTTTTTATGGATAACTTATTTCCCATCAAATTAAACATTAATTTGTGTTGCTTACGTTTAAATTGTAAGTAACAAAATTGTTCCAGTTAATTGACATTAGTTCTAGATTAAATGAGTCATACACATCTTCTAATAAGAGAGGATAAGTGATAGTGCAAGTGATTTTGAAGAGGTGCTGTCATGAGAGCTGGATGGTGAGTTGATCTGATGTAATGACCTACTTGATGCAGGTGATCCTGCAGACACTGATCTGACAGTGCTGTAGGACCATGATCTGGACCTCGAATGACAGGTTCTACTAGGTGTAGATGAACACTTATGTGGACTGCATGAAATCTGTTGTGCTTGTTCCCCCAGACTAATTATAGTACTTTCTTGAGAAGAACTTGTAGTGTCATGAGATTTATCCCCACATGTTCAGACGTTATCCCATACTCCTTCTATTCCAAGACTGACTCCTGCTTGAGTCTGGTAAGCCCTAACTAGTGTATGAATGGCCGGGGATGGTTGGTGGACCACCATACTATGCATCAGCGTGATCATGGCATTATCCCTATTCTTGCCATCATCACACATACCCTGGAGGACTCTGAGCATTTCCAGCTGACTCCCTGTGGCATTGCTCTGAGCTCTAACAATGTCATAGCACATTTGCTGCTGGACATCTAACGCCTTTCATGTTTCCTGGGGTAACTGTGACAAATGTATTCATCTGCCTCCTCTTTAAAATGGTGTCACTATGGGAACTGTTACCTCTGAATCCCTGCCATCATCCTCAAAATATTAATCTTTGTTTGGAGATACTAGTATAAAGGTGCATGGGTGTTCCTCCTGTACTAGCATGAGTGCTATGTCATCATGTACTTGACTTTGCAATGACTATCACCTCCTGCAGGCTACTAACATGCTATGTGGATTGAGATCCTGACATTAAACATGAGGACTGCTAGCCACATTCTTTAGGCTGCCTCATAAATATAACTATGCTTTCATCAGCACTATCTCCAACAGCCATTCTGCTGTTGAAATCCTCCAGATTTATTGGTATAATGGGACTAATTGTTTCTGCTACTGACTTGATTTGAGAACATTACTAATAAAGAAGCACCATACAGTAGTAGGAGGTGTGGGGAACACTTATGCACACTGCCTTCACTGCCATTCTGTGCAGATGTAGAGCGTTCACCTATTAATACTGTCATGTGTATAATGTAATAATTTCTTGTCATCATTCAGTTCTCTACATAAATACATGTTACTGTTTCTGAACCAACTATAATGAGCAGACAAGTGTTGCTGCTGCTGTCACTGGTAATAGTGTCCGCATCCCCTCTGATTATTCCAGTGCCATCATTTCCTGTGTCATGATCATCCCCATGGATGGAGAGGAGGTATTCTTCATATGGCATTAATGGGATAATTGTTGGAGGACCCCCTCCCAGTACTGGTACAGGCAATTATATTTTGCCTCACCTTGCTTCTAGCATGCCTTACCATATCATTTGCCCTTTTCTCACATTCTGTTAATGTGCAGTTTTTGCCACTCATTTTATTAATGTCCAGGAAAACTTAATTCTAGGATTTTGCCCTCTCAGATTGTCGGGACCTCCCTTTACCTAACAGATGTTTCACATATGTCCAAAGGGCTGCCATGAGGATGCCATTTTCCTCATGGCAGAAGTTGTCCTTTCTGTGCCTTGCTACATGTTTTGTATCATTAATGCAAGCAAAAAAGGCCAAAATCATACACCTAAACTTGTAATTATCAGTTAAGCAACACAAGAGCAAGAGAGTACAGATGGCAAAGCCAGCATGGTTTTCCACAGCAGGGTCATCCAGAAGCATTAATGTGAAACTGGCATTTAATTTTGGAGTCTACTCATGCATAGATGGATTTGTAAAACCTAAAAGCATGTTTTCCAAAGCTATTGGTCAGGAACACAAGATAAAAGGTAATTCATGACCTGATATCAGACTGGGGTATTTTATATTAGCTACATTTCAGGTCTATCATGAATAGTATCTAATTGTCTTAACTTGTATTATTTTTTTCTAGTATAGTGTTATAGGTTCATAGGTTGGTACTAGGCTATCAGCCCTAGGCCCTATACAAGCCTAGCCATAACAATTCCCTGGTTATTTTTTCCCACAGTATTTACTTCCCTGGACCCCTGTTTAGCAGGGCGACTGACGTGATCCCCAGAGTGAAGTTCCTGTCTCCTATCTAATCATCAATGTTCCTTTTGTAGAGGGCCAAAGAGGCGCTCTGCTTGACATGTATGGGCAGTCTATTCCAGAGTCTGGGGAGTCTCTGGGTCAGAAACCTGTCCCTCCAGCATGTTTTGTTCATTGTGATGACAATGTTTAGATCCATGGAGTGTCTGTCTCTGAGGAATTGGGATTTCTTTGAGTGTAGCATGTCCAACAGCTCTGGGTTTGACATGGCCTTGTATGTTAAGCAGAGATCGCCTCTGAGTAGACGATATGCCTCAGAGTATAGGTGGAGTTTTTTTAGATGGTCAGCACAAGGCATCTGCTTTAGGCCTGTGATTCTTTTATTGAGGTATTTCTGCGGCCTCATTTATACTGATGACATAGTCTTGTACAGCTCCTCTGCCATTTACAACACTATCCCTTGTGAAATGAAAAGTAACCTCTAAAACCTGCTTCAATATCTACTTTGCAAGCAGCTAACTGTGACCATCCCCCAAAAACATTCTGCATCTCAAGTAATTTGATTAAATTGCTTCCTTTTCATAAACCCTTTACTTACAACAGTTTACTGGTCCTCTGCTTATAGGTTCATAGGTTCATAGGTTCATACTAGGCTATCTGCCCGAGGGCATTTACAAGCCTAGCCCATGTAGCCGCCACCCCTTTAGTATGGGGAACTATACCCATTATTTTGCTGTGCCTCTGTCGAGCAGTGACACTGAGGTAATCCCTGGGGTATATCTGCAATCTCCTATCATTTGGGCATCACTCTTTATTCAAACTTAAATATGGTATAACACATTACCAGACTTAAGAATAAGACTGACTCTGTCCTTTTTGGATGCCACAACAGTTCACAATTGCTGAGCTCTGAACTAGAAAAGGCTATTCTCAAAATATCCTTCATCCACAATTATAATCTGCCCATATGTTGCTTGCAAATGCATCTATAAAACTGATTCAAAGCCCTATCAAACAGGACATGCGGATTCATGCTACTATGTCAAAAAATGGGCACCAATGTATCACATTCCGTAAACTGACTGGCTAAAGAGCATATTGACCTACTCCTTCTTTTCCTAGTCCATAAAATCCTTTACAGTGACTCCACACTACATATTAACAACGTTTGCCACTAAAAATACATTCAGATTGCCCACCTATTGGGCAGGCCTAAGAGCCCACACAAATCATGTCATAGTCTCTTCTCCAGCTTGTCTTTAAAGTTATATGACAGTCTTCCTGATGAACTCTGTAACTGTTTTTTTTTTTTTGCAGTATAATAAATAAAACAATTATTAACACTTCCAGGGAAACAGCTCAGTCTACTTTTTTCACTCACATCCGATAACTAAATATAAAGTATATTAACTAAGTATAAGCACTACAGCTCCACACCCACATCTTTCTACATGGTGAACACTAACTTGTAAACCTGCATACCAGTGGCAATAATACTACTGATTTTCCAAAATCATAAGCTTCTAAACTCTTAACAATTTCTAATTTCTGCTCAGCTTCAGCTTACTAATACAATATTATTTACTCCAGTTGCTACTTTTGTTGCATTGCAAATGTGCAGATATTGTGCACTTGTTAAGAGACAAATAATTTTATGAACTGGGCTTTTGCATGACAAAGAACATTTGATTACAGATGAAGTGACGTCTTTGTACACTCCAACTCCTCATGACATTGGGGCCAACATGGTCTGTGACTTTTTGAAAAACACTATTGAATTTTCAAATAATAATACTGATATTTTTTGCAACTTCTTGGAGCTTTTTTGAGTAACACTTTCTTCACATTTAAAGGAGGACTGTGCCAATATGTTAAGCAGGGCTGGTGCTAGCATTTTGGAGGCCCCCAGCAAGGTTCATGATGGGAGCCCTACTCGGTACCCTATTCATGAGAATATCCAGTGTGACCACACTGCCATCGCACCCCCTTCCCTGTCAAGCTCATCCAGCACTATTTAACCACTATAGTGTTACTACATTCAGATAATTAAGAATTGATGTTTGTCTGCTATTGCTGATTTAGTTTTAAATGATCAGGAGCAGAATGCATAATTTATCCGGTTTACTACACATATATTTAATAGATTTTTTGTTATTAATGCTGAACAGACTGATGTATTTAACTCTGTGAAGGACATTACTGATAGCTCACAATTTTTACATATTTCTTTTACATAAAGCATCTTTGGATGTGGTTGTAAGTTACCAGACAGCTCAAGACAGGAAGAGAGCACAACACATTTTTTCTTCTAATATTTGCATAAGACAGCTTTTGCCAACAATTATATACATGCTACTAGTGGACCTCTTGCAATATTTAGAGAAACATGATTACAAAATCAGGCTATTGGGCTGTCTAGATTAATAAACATCAATTAATTTAACAGGATTAGATTCCTTAAAGCTGTTATTTGGAAAGATAGTATGATCATGATGACAGGTTTACCTGAGATATGTTTAAAGAAATGACTACTAGCTAAGCAGTAGAGCTGGCTCCAATTTTAACAAGGACATCCAAGCATCCTGGGAAGCTGAGGTTGTTGGATCAAATCACATTGTGCACTAGAGACCATACTTCCTGGGAAAAGGGTGTAAAAAAAAAGTAACAGGTACCTCAAGAATGAAATAAGATGTTACAGATTATACTAAGAATTTCCTGTGATATATTTGATTGATAGTACATATTGCAGAATAACTGTAAAGCTATACTTGGCCACTATGCTTTGATAAAGAAGTCAGGTACTTCAGCAAGGTTTACAAGTAAAAGGCATAATTTAAAAAGGTTATTTTCCTTCTGTGCCTGTTTATACATTAACTGTACCTGCTGAAGGTCGAGAATTAGTTTTATTGATTACCAGAGATCACATATCACAGTTTATATTTCTTACAACCAGCACCATGTTTATCATTCTAGTATCAGCAATGACAATGCATTTAAATCACTTAATCATAGTCACAGTTTTTTATAAGTAAATTATGCCATTATGTAAATGAAGATGCAGTTTTAATTTTAACACTCACAGATTTCCTTGTTAGCAACAAAGACAGACTTGTAAAAGCATCTTCTTCTTCTTTTGGCTGTTCCCATCAGTGGTCGCCACAGCAGATCAACTGTTTACATTCCTTCCTGTCCTCTGCATCTTGCTCTGTCACACCAACCACCTGCATGTCCTCTCTCACCATATCCATAAACCTTATCTTAGACCTTCCTCTTTTCCTGTTACCTGGCACTTTCATCCTTAGCATCTTTTTCCCAATATACTCTGCATCCCTCCTCAGCATGTCCAAACCAACCTAATCTTGCCTCTCTGGCTTTGTCTCCAAACCTTCCAACCTGGGCTGACCCTCTAATATACTTATTCCTAATCCTGTCCATCCTCATCACACCCAGTGCAAATCGTAACATCTTCACGTAAAGCTCTGACTCCTTCCTTTTTGTCAGTGCCACTGTCTCCAACCCATATAACATAGCTGGTCTCACTACCCTCTTGTAGACCTTCCCTTTCACTCCTACTGGTACTCGTCTGTCACAAATCACTCCTGACACTCTTCTCCACCCACTCCATCCTGCCTGTACTCCCTTTTTCACCTCTCTTCCACACTCACCATTACTCTGAACTGTTGATCCCAAGTATTTAAACTCATCTACCTTTGCCACCTCTACTCCCTGCATCCTCACCATTCCTTTATCCTCCCTCTCATTCACACACATATATTCTGTCTTAGTCCTGCTGACCTTCATTCCTCTTCTCTCTAGAGCATATCTCCACCTCTCCAGGGTCTCCTCCACCTGTTCCCTACTCTCACTACAGATCACAATGTCATCTGCAAACATCATAATCCACGGGGACTCCTGTCTGATCTCGTCTGTCAACCTGTCTATCACCATTGCAAATAAGAAAGGGCTCAGAGCTGATCCTTGATGTAATCCCACCTCCACCATACAGATAGTTTACTATACTTCTTGTTGTTCATGTGAAATATTTTACAGAGGGAAACTGAAAGGAAATGAGCATTCAAAGTCAACATGAATGTGCTGTCAATAACAAAAGTCACAATAATGCAGTTTATAAAACACTGAAAGGTATTTACTCTTTAAGCAATTTCACTCCTTTTTGCTGATTATGTGAATAGAGATATAATGTGGGGGACAGAAAAATGCTTTAGCAAACCAAAATAAATGCTAATACTTTTGCTGGCCTCAAATGGCCATCTAATATGAAATATATAGATATTTCATTTAATTTGGTTAAATAAGTTGTGTTTTTAAATGTTTTTAAACACATATTCTTTTATGTTCATTTTTGTGAACAACATATATAAACATATGCGTATGACTACATATGTTGCTTTTGTATTTCTTTAAATTCTGGTTACATTTTTATTGGTTATACAAACTCAAATGTAAGCTATTGATTTTAATTATCTGTAGTTCATACAAAGACAATAAAGATGAAAACAGTAAAATGAAGCACTTGCTGTCTCTCACGTTCAGTACTTTTTGAACCACATTGTACTACATTTTTTTCATACTCAGCTGTAACTCCAGGGTAGTTAATGAAATAGGTCCACATGAAATTAGTCTGTTATCCAGTTAACAAATATAAATTAAATAAATAAATGCATGAATACATAAAAATAAACAGTATTTACTTCTGTACCACTTGACAAGCTGTGTCAACTTTGGAATACAGTATTTCCTTCTGTGGTCTTTGATAACAAGACACTGCCTCTCTCCTTAACCAGTTTTTTATTGATACCATTAGCAAATTAACAAATGGCAACCAGAATTCCTCCCCAAAAACACTACCTCAAACCACAAATAATGAAAGATGTTTCTCTCTCAACCCTATCTCAACTTCCTACATAATGTCTCTCCTTCTAAAACTTAAACCTTGTTTGCCCTCTGCTGACAATCTACCCCCCACTTTCTGAAACTAGCAGCTAACAATATTGCTTGTCCAGTCTCAATACTTATTAATACATATATTAAAGACGTTATTGTATCCAACATCTGGAAGTCTTTCTATGTAATTCCCATCCACAAAGGTGGTAACTCCACTGATCTCTCCAATTATAGAACCATTGCTATAATATCCCCACTATACAAAATTCTCGAAAAATGCATACGTAACCAGATACTGAAATTCCTCATCCAAAATAACCTCCTGACTACTACCCAACATGGATTTTGACCAAATCACAGTACCTCTATAGCCCATCATTCCTTTACTCATACTATCGCAGAAAGAAGCTGGAGATAACAGCCTGGTCTCATGTCTGCTTTTAGACCTTTCAAAAGCATTTGACACAGTATCACACTCCAAAGTACTAAACAAACTGGATAACTTAAACCTTTCCACCTCAATTCTCTCTTGGTTCTCCAGCTATCACATAGACAGACTACAGTCTGTCAAATGGCAGCCTTCTTACTTTACATTTTTATACCAATACACACTGGCATACCACAGGGGCCCTATCATAGAATACGCATACGACTCTACTCTGATAACATCCTCATACTCAGTCTCACAATGTCAGACACTTACACAACAATCATTCTTCTCAATTGAAAGCTGGATAAATGACAATCAGTTTAAATCCTAAAAAAAACAGTCCTTCTTTCTCCCTAAGGCCAATGATCACCTTAAGCTTTCCTTCTCCATCTCTTCCCTAAATAAAACCATCATTAACATTGAAACTCACACAAAATTACTAGGAATGACAGTCGATGACCAACTAAAATTTGACTTCCACATGCAGCAATTGATTAAGAAAACAAATCAAACACTTGGTCTTTTATTCGCAACAAAAAAATTATATCTTCCAATTCCAGACTATTCCTGGCCCAAGCCTACCTTCTTCCTAGCCTCCTCTATGGAGCCCCAGTTTTAACTAGGTTCATAGGTTCATAGATTAGTACTAAGCTAACTGCTTAAGCCTAATTCTATCTCTTGTGAGACTCAAACCCTGCACCTTATGTTTGTAAGGCAGACACCTTAACCATTAGGCCACCCTCCCAACTAACCTTCAATCCTGCCTGCTATCCAAACTGGAACAAACTTATAAAATTGCAAAATTTACAGTGAACTTACCTAATTCCACCCACCATTGCCTTGACCTTAATAAGCTACATTGGATTGAACTTCCCCATCATCTCAAATTATCTCAACTCCATATAACCCACTTCTTTCTTAATAAAATATCAGCTGCTTTTCTCTCTCTCCAACCTAGTCACTTAATATTCCCCTTCCAATCCCTTACACAGTCCCAACAAATTCCTTCTCCAAACTTGTAGATATCAAATGAACATTGGCAATCTTTTATATAAATCCTCCATAATTAAATTCTAGAACAACCTCCCTGCCAATTTATGTTGCATTACTCATACTAACCTCTTTAAAAAAGAACTGAAGAACTTTCTCCTAAATACTTGGTCATGCCCTACCATGACCCTCCCTAATCCTGTCTCTATTACCTATTATCTTCTGTATCTCCCACTTTGAACAGTAAGTTTGTTGGCTCTGCTCTATTTAGCTAATGAACTATATATTCTGTATATAATCTGTATGGAAAGTACTATGCTTACATCATTAGAATTACTTGTTTATTATTATGTCTCTTTTTTTTTTTTTCCAAAACCACACTATCTTACTATGTATAGATACTGTAAAATTATCTTTGTTACTTCTGTAAAAATGATTACAGTAAAATCATAATTAACTTTCTTGGAGTTTTTCTCCTTAGGTCTCCATTAAAAATGGGCCTGTGCTCAGTTGGACCAACCAGGTTAACAAATGTGAAGTAAAATAAAATAAAAATAAAATAACCTGTACCAGACTCTGAAACATATAGTATTTAGTCATGAACACCACATGTCATCATTTCAGTACTTCAGTAATAGAATTACTGATATTCTGATACTCTGATACTGTCATTATACCCCACTGACATGTTGTATCAGATCCACTGTTAAATGTTGCTTAGCAGTCTGCAGTAGTGTAATCATGGTGTAAAATATTCTTTGTGTTAACAGGGCATTTATCTTGGGAGGATTACTTTATCATGTTCTGACTAACCACTGCTTCCCCTGCCATATACTGATTTTGATTCTTTCAGGTTACAGTTACCTATTGTGCTCCTTTGAGTAAGTCTCATAACCAGGTAGCACTCCTAGGCTATGTGGATCAGTGCTGTACCCTTGCCGACAAATACAAATAAGCAAATCTTTAAATACAAGACAATGCGGAGTATAGACACTATAGCATACTTGGATGTACAGGTATCAAAATATACGACCCACGAATGTTACACTGCACATATATATAGAAAAGAAACTTATTCTAATAGTTTCTTGCACTTTTCCAGTTGCCACCCTTTTCATCAGAAAAAGTCAGTAGTGAAAGGACAGTTAGTCAGGGGAGCCAGGATGGTCTCATTAGACACAGATTTTCAAATAGAATGTAAAACCCTGAAGGAGATGTTCATCAGAAGAGGCTACCCTACGTCATTGATTATTACACATAGATTGGAAGTCACCCAGAAATGTAGTAGTGGTATTTATAAGCCCATTTTGAGTTAGGAACATTGTAATATTAACATTACATCTCCATACTTTTTGAGACATCCTCTAACACAAACGACCTACAGAACTTGAGTAACTTTATCATTACATTCAGTTTAGATGCAGTAGACCTCTGTGACATTATAAGGAAGAACTGGGAGTTAATACTCTTAGATACCTTTCTTAGAAAGAAGGTTGCAAGTACACCTAAGATGATTTACAAAAGAGGGGCTAACTTGAAAAACTTAGTCAAAAGGAGTCAAACAGTTATTACAAGTAGGTGTGGAATGTACAAATGTGGGATGTGTAGGTATTGCAAACATATGGATGTGAGAAAGAGTTTTAAAATAAGGGATAGGAAATACACTACTAAATATAGATTAAATTGTCAGTCTAAAGAAGTAGTATACCTGGCCCAATGTCAAATGTGTCCCACATTCTACATAGGGAAAACTGATTGTAGACTGCGGGAACGAGTGTACGAACATCTGTACCACATTGGTAGACTGAGTGAGGACAATGCCTTAGCCAAACGTATTTCTGAACACAAAGAACATAATTTTTTATTCAGAGCAATAGATCAGATTATAACTGATAAAGCAGGAGGACCAGGCCCCTTAAATTTGGAACGTCTTGAGTTAATATGGCAGTTAAAAACAAATGCGAGTCAGTACCAAGGACTGAATGAAATATGTTCAATTTCATGTATTTTGAAATTAAGAAGTCTTATTAGATAGTATTAAATTGTTTTAAAATATAGAAGTTTAATGGCAAAGGACATGTCTTGGATTTATAATGTAGACAGGCTAAAAAGAACAAAGTCATACTTGCATTTAGCACTATTTTTAGTATTATACTGTTGTTATAGTTTATAACAGAAAGACAAATTTATTAAATTCATTAAATTTATTAAATATAAATATAAGGATATATATATATGCAAACATTTTAGTAAAAAGTCTATGGACAAAAGGTACTTTTAATAAAGTATGTTTATTGTTGTAGTGGGGTAGGAACTATCCCCAGGATTCATGAAGGTTGCGCCATGCGCTGGAGTAGCGTCGGCGATCTAGCGCCCTGAGCGATTCAGGTGAATGCTGTTTCTACATGCACTACCAGCATACGGCAGAGCTGCACAGCTCCTGGCGCATGTATGCTAATTACCCCATGCGCAGCAGTGTAGTATGCAAATGAAGGTATATAGTGATTCATGAAGTGGTGCAGGCATAGCATAAGCATGTAGAAATGTAAACCAAAAAAAACTGTTTACATTTTGTCATACATAAAATCGGAGCCATGAAAGCAGACCAAACTTACGTATTATAATGTTACTATATGCCAATGGCTAAATATATAGCCAATGGCATAAAACAACATGCACAACATATAAAAAATAACATTTAATGTCATGGCCACACCAATGCAAAGTAAAACCGCAGTGCATCTGTGCGTAAATGGGATCACAAGGAAAATATATTTAGATGTCATAAAACTGCAATGTAACGCAATTCATGATATCCCCATAATAGTCAATGGCATGCATGCTACACCACAACCATGGCACAAGGGTTGCTAAGGGTCTGTGACAGTGTTCCATGCGGTAACTAGGAATTAGCCGTCAGTGCCATGCAAATGAGTCAATTAATACTGAATCACAAACGCCCCACCAGTGTAAGGATGCACCAACACTGAGGAGTGGCCTGGAGGTAAACATGACATCAAGAGAGAGGTGCACCATGGTAGCTGTAAGCACATTGGATCATTGCTAATCCATGTTGCGTGTTGATAAGCAAAGCCACAAGAAAGAGGTGTGGAAGTAGCCATAGCTTTGTTTAGCTGAGAGCACACAAGGTAACCGATAGTTCATGTGAACGTGGATGAAAACGCACATGAAACCCGGTAAACGGCTATGCGCGGCACACCACAGCTGAAACAGGAAGGATACGGGAAGACAATAAGAAAATGCTGCAGTATGGTAATTGGAGTACAAATGAGTAATTAACACCTAGAAACTCACAGTGAGCCTTAGGCAACAGCTAACAAGGCTGCTAGCAGCTACATGCAGAACAGGAAAGGGGAGGTGCCGTACAGCAAAGAAAAGAGAACTGTTACAACAGAACAAAGCAAACTTGCAGTAGATCAGCTACATAACACATTTCCCAACACAATCCTGGGTTGTGAAAGCACAAAAAAGAAAGGCGGCAGCTGGATGCATGCCTGACAATGGCAGGGGAATCGGGTTGAAAATTGAAGTAAAGGGCAATAGATGAATCACGGCAGACAAGCGTAAGTCACCACCAAAGGCCCCACAATAGCAGCACCTGCTGTAAAACCAATAATTAAGATACCCTGCAGCTCAATAGCACAAACACACCCAATTACACCAGCATCTTCCATTGCACAATAGTATAAGGCGTGAAAGCCCCACACACACTTGTGTATTCCCAGACACTCTGCACTATTGGTGTATACAGACGGGGAACTTTAACTATGTACATGTTAGGGGGCCGCCATAGCTTTGATTAACCAGCATGTGTTGGAGACTGACAGTGGTGTGGAGGATGATGCTGACAACCATCTCAGGCACCGGAGGAGGAGAATAGTGTTCAGACCCAGGGTAACCTACCAGCGGCTACATGATCTGGAGATAGTAGAGCATTACGGGGTGGACAGGGACATCATACAGCAACTTGTTGAGCTGTGCCGGCCACACCTCAGAGCTAGAAGTAACAGAGGGGAACCCATCCCAGTGGACACGAAGGTATGTGTAAGCTTGAGAATACTTGCCACAGGTACCTTCCAAAGGCCAACTGGGGATATCATGGGGATCTCACAGGCATCAGCATCCAGGGTACTCCACCAGTTCCTGGATGCCATGTTACCACATGTCAATGAGCACATATACTTCACCTGAACTCAGGAGATGTTGGCCAGCAATATGGGTCTCTTCCACCATGTGGCAGACTTCCCGGAGGTACTGGGTGCAATAGACTGCATGCACATACACATCAAGTCATTACCTGGTGAGCAGGGTAGGTGCTACATAAACTGCAACGGATTCCCCTCCATCAACTGCCAGGTCGTGTGCAATGCCCAGGGCATTATCATGGATGTGTGTGCTGGCAGTCCTGGAAGCTATCATGACTCTCACATTTGGGAAGCCTCATAGCTGTATCAGGTATTTGTTGAGGGGGGGCATCCCATATGGCCACCTGGTGGGGGATGCTGGCTATGCACTGGAACTGTGGATGATGACTCCCATCAGAAATGCACACACAGCCATGCAAGAACGCCATAATGAGGTACATGCAGAAACCAGAATCATCATAGAGCACGTGTTTGGGATGCTGAAATCACGGTTCCGTTGCTTGGACCTATCTGGTGGAGCCTTGCAGCACTCTCCAGGAACGTGTGCCCACATCTTCATAGTATGTGCCATGCTACACAATATGATCCTGCAAAAACAGCTGCAGCAGGGAGAGAATGGTGAAGGACCTCACAGCCCACCACCATTGCCAAGGACCCACAGGCACAGGGGGACTCAGATCACAAACACCCTGTGCTAGCCCTAGTAGGCAGATGGAAGCGTGCCCAGTGTGCCCATGCCTTGGCAAAGAGGGAATGTATAGCACACACACTGACAGTGTAGGCATTCATGGACTGACACCCTTCTCCACCTGCACACACAGCAAACATGGATGGCACACACACACGACCACCTGTAAATTGTCATGAATAGGTGGTCTACTGTGTGCATCCTACATAGGTAGCCCTCAACTATTGTTCACACAACCGCCATTGGCACAAGGTAAGTCAATACCTGAACAGTAAATTAAGCTATCAGCATGTGTCCATACTGTATGTACAGGTTCATAGATACACAGGTAGGTAAATGCTCAACTGCCGAGGCCACTCATAAACATAGGCAAAAAGTGTCTGCTGTCGCCACCCCATTGATTAATTAACTGTCCCTCTGTGGAGAAGATCCAATTGTGGGATCCCTGGGGTGTATCCACTGTTCACCACCCGCTCTGCAAGGATTCCCCAGAGTGTTAGTGAGGGGTTTTGTATAATGTAATCAGGGAAGTAGTTCCAAATAATGGGGAGTATCCCCTGACAGGTATCTTCACAGATGTGTACATGTTACATAGTATACCTTAAACACAGCTTGCATATATAGGTAGTTCTCCACAGAAAAATAAACATGTGGAACACACAACCACTGAAATGTGCATTAATCACCCTTGCACTACCAGTTCCTGCTCTGAGAGGTAAGACATCACTACCAGGTTTAGAACACGCAATCATGTCCACATTCATTACAATAACATACCACTAAGCTACCTGAGATGTACCAGTGGCAATCATGTATACTGACAGGATAAAACACAAAAGGTAGGAATGTGATGAAATAGGGCAAACCAGCATGTACCCAATGAAAGGTGTATGTTTTATATATATATATATATATATATATATATATATATATATATATATATATATACACATCATCATATATAGAGAGAGCGAGAGAGAGAGAGAGATATGTCGATATATGGGGATATACATATATATGTAGATATATAGATAATTTAACAACATCTACATAACCATGGAGGTACATATAAATGGGATACCTACCACATACCGACTGCTTTACATACTGACGTGCATAATCCCGAGGCTTAAGGTCCGAAAGAACACAGAACCGAAACACCAGATGCGCGAGGTGTAAAATGACAATGTTAATGGACAGTTAGTCAGTGCTTCTGTTGTTGCGGTTCAGGTAGGTTACTGTGTGTAAGTGTGTTTCTTAGGGCTGTAGTGTGTGTAAGTGTGTGTTCTGTGTGTGGTGTGTGTTCTTGGGGGACTGTAATGTGTGGGTGTGGGTTAGCTTTGTGTGCCTGTTTGCGCGACCTAGGAGGTAGAACATTAAAGTAGGGGGTGGTGTGGGTGGTGCAGCCACCTACATGGGGGTGTAAGGGGCATGGCCACCTGCTCATACGTAGTGTAGGATGGTTTGTTTGGATGTGTTGGGTAGCAGTGTATCTGTGTGTGCTTGTGTGTGTTCCATGTTCATGCTACTTTCGCGAGTTACTGTCGATGTCGGTAATGTGGGGTATGGGAGTCTGGTCCTGGTACTGTGTGCGTCGGAACTCTGTGGTTTTGGGATTCCATAGGTCTCCCGTATACAGCAGTTGAAGTGTTCATATATGTGTATAACATGGACCATAGCAATCACACATTCTGCCACTTCCAACCTTTATGAACAAAGGATATGTAGAGTATATGCCTATACACTATTACAAATATGTGCTATGGAAATAAGCCAATGATAGCGTTACCACTTGTCCTACTTTGCGAGGGACACTCCCTCTTTGGGCGGTTGTGTCCTGACCAAATATATTAAACGTGGCAAATGTCCTGGGATTGTAGGACATAATTATGTCCCATATGTACTGTAATAGTTGCATACAATAGTTATTTCTGTATCTAAAATACCTACATGTTACAGGAAACAGGAAAAGCAACTAAACTGCTCCAAGAATAAGCTTATATTTAGGCAAGAAAGGAAAGTTCTATCCCTTGTACTGACCATGGGTTTGTATCAGCCTGTAAAATCAGATGTGTGTCCTGAAAAGGTCCCACTATGGCCATATGAAAAGGTGGCAACCTTAGCCAAAAAGGGTCAGTCACCAACACAACTACGATGACTGCAAATACCTATGACAGAAATACACAGCTTTCATGTAGCAACACGTTATTACATTCAGATGTATTACCGAAGGGATTCAAGGACTAACATCACCTGCATGTTATACAGGACCCACATTAACAGTGCCTTAATGAATCAGCCTATAATTACCATTGTATTAGTCCACAAAATGATAGGTGTTCAAATAGGGAAGGAACCCTCATGCACATAGCGATTATGTATAAAAGCAGTTCCTACACACCTGCATCTGCTATGCACACCGACCAGCATCACCCCCACACCCAAACATATTACAACACAAACCATTACAATCACAAATCATTCACTCACTGTACGACATCTGCAGAAGCCTTAACATACCTTGTCAGAGACACACTAACATGGCCCTATGTGAAATAGCTGCTGTTATACAATGGAACAGCTGCTGATGTAACAGGGTTTGTTTGCACTAATCCCATTTCAGAGGGTTGTGCATGCACCGGAATGTGTTAGCAATAAGTGAGCAACAGCACAGCATGCTACACTTGTACACCAAATCAAGGATGTCTGGTGAGCATACTGTACACCACATAACAGTTCATGCATAGCCATACGGCCTTCAGCTGGCCAAACATCCCTGCCAGACTTAAACATCTGCAGAAGTATCAGGTACAAACAAACCCTGCATAAGTAGCAATGTTCTGAAATATAACAGCTGTACTCACATGTAGAACTAAATCATCTAGCCATTACACACAGCCCATGGGAGTCATGAAGCTAATATATCTCTGTGTGTCTCCATATAGCTGTTGAAATATATCGCAAACAACACATCCAGGCTGTCTTCCTTGAAAGTAAGGCAAACAGACAACATCCAAAAGGAGTACTCAGTAATACACCACTGTTGCCATGGTATTGGCTAATGGAGTAGCTGCACAGCTGATGTGCATCTAATTAACTACTTTGGAACAGCAATTGGTGGACAGGATACCACGTTACCGATATGTAACTAGAAAAGGATGTGTTATCACACATTCAAACCATCCGTATATACCAGCGGAACGTTACAAAGAACATTGAAACACAAACTGAAAAGGATTGAATCAACAGTTAATGACACCTCGGTTTACTAATAAGGTATGTAGAACAGTCATTATGTCTGTGTATGTAGTACCTTTCTGTAGTATGTAAAGTGCACTCAATCCATATAGTGGAAACAGTTATCTTGTAGTGATGTATTGTTGAGCATAGTAACGCATGTAGGATTTGTGTGTACTGCTGTAGGTCACAAGGCAAACACTGCATACATAACAAGGGATGCTATATAAGGGCTTTGAACAGAAATACTCCTCACCAGCCGATGTCAGTGGCAGGGCTGGTCCAACAAGTATGTGCTATAACAGGGGATAGTATATGTTGATATATTGTAACTGTAGCCATATGTATGGGTGTATTACAGAGAATAACATGTGGAAGGTTGGGCCACTGTGCAATTATGATTTGCATTGTGGGATATTTTGCCAATAACTATAATGTACAGTATTGCAGGCAGATATGTATTATAAGCTACATATCATTACTCTAATGTTAGGCAAACATTAGTTATGTCTATTGGCATTTACGATATACAGTAACAGGATACATATGTATTTTAGTCACCCAACAGTTTATCAGCATGATAGCAAAGTAAAATGGAAGAGCTATTTAACTATCCATGTACATAAGACATGTAATATGTGCAAAGGTAGGTACTAGGCTGTCTTACCACGGGTATTTGTAAGCCTAGCTAGAGTGTGTTGGCGTTCACCACCCCCATAGGTTGGTTCCCTGTGCCTCTGAATGGCAGTGCCATTAGTTGCCTGTGCCTCTGTCCAGCAGAGCCACTGCAGTGATCCCCGGGATAAATGTCTGTCTCCCATCCACACGTCAAGGTTTCCCTTGAAGAGTGCTAGTGAGAGGCTCTGCCTGATGTACATTGGAATCATGTTCCAAAGCATGGGGAGTGTCCTGGTCAGGAATCTATCTGTCCAGCATGTCCTACTCGTCGTTGTGGTTAGGTGTATATCCCTAGAGCATGTGGCTCCCAGGGGCCTCTGTTTAGGTGGAGCATATCCAGCAATACAGGGTTGGACATGGGCCTTGTATGTCAAGCAGAGATCACCTGTGAGTATGCAGTATGCAACTGAGTACAGCTGGAGTTTCTTAGGTTGGGCTGCATAGGTCATCTGTTTGAAGTCAGTAATCCTTTTGTTGTGGTATTGGTGTGGTCTTCCAAGCTGTTGCAGTTGTCTTGTAAGGTATATCCCAAACGGGGTGTTGTATCCTTTAATGGGTCTAATATGTCATGAGTAGAGTCACAATGGCCTCCTTTGATCTGGATGCAAACCCATTAGAGATTAGGGGGGCCATGTAGAAGGATATTCTAACCACCTTCTCATTATGGGTATTGAAGGAGAGATTGCTATCTACTGTGGTTCCCGGATCCCTTATTACCTTTTCTGTATGTAGGGGACTAGCACCTATGTGGTAGTCTGCGGGTAATTAGTTATATCCAAAGGGGATGACTATGCACTTTTAGGCATTCAGCTTGATGCCATGATATTAACACCAGGTATCTGTCTCAGTGCAATCCTTCCAGAGGGTGTCTGTAACAGCTGGGGAAACAATTATGTCCCCTAGTTTGCAGTTGTCTGCAAACCTTTTCAGCCAAAGCCCTCCTGTGCTTGTCTGTACCTCAGAGAAGTATATACCGAACATGAGGGGCCCTAGGACTGAGCCCTGGGGGACTCCACTTGTAACTGGTATACAGTCAGACCTAGGGTATGCAACTCCCACTGTGTGGGTTCTGTCCATGAGCCACTTTGCAAACCATCACATGACGTAGGGGTTAATGTTCAGGTGGATAGGTATGTTGATAATACCAGAAGGAGGAATGGTATTGAAAGCCTATGAGAGATCTAGGTAGGCTGTGTGGATCTCCTTACCCTCATCTAATTACTTGGTAACTGTCTCTAAGAAGTCCACCAGGTTTATGAGGCATGGTCCACCCTTAACAATGCCAAACAGGGAGGGGTCAAAGGTTTGGAGGTACCCAATGTCTCTGTGACTGTGATCCATGATGTGCACCATGGCCTTGCAGACCAGGCTAGTCAGGCCTATAGGGAAATAGGTCCCATGGTCCGTTGTGGTGCCATCTTTGTGGAGTGGGATAACTGTTGCTGTGTGCCATTCAGGGGGCACTATGCCCAATGTGAGGCTATTATTGAACATGGTGCATAGGTGGGGAGACAGTACATTCTGAAGTTCATGTAAAATGCAGCCTGGGATGTTGTCCGGTCCCATGGAAGCTGTGATATTGCCTTTAGAGTGTGCAGCTTTGAGAGGGATCTGCCAGGATGTTGCCAATATCAATTGTTTCTGTAATGTTCATGCCTTTGTGCTGTAACTCAGAGCAGATCTGGTTGTTGACATTGAGATATGTGACGTAGCTATAGAATGCTTTGTGGTTGTTGTTGGTATTAGTTGTGTTTTTGTTTTCGTAGCTAGCTTTGGAGGATCTTATAAGGGATCCCACCTTCTTACTGAGGCTGGCCAGGGAGCTCCTGCATGCATGGGATTGTACTCTCGTTTGCAACAGTGTCTTCTTCCTGTAGTACATTTTGTTTATGGCAGGGGACCAACAGATTGGTTTCATTAATTAGGAGTATAGCATCCTGGTTCAGTTTGGGATAGAATAAGCCATGCACTCGTGTAAGTGCTTATAGAGTGCATTTGTGTAGGATTCAGCAGTTGTAACAGTACTGTCCATCTGCATGGGTGTCATGATGTCCACCACATCTGTCTTAAGAAGCATGTAGTTGGCCTTGTAGACATATTATACTGTAGTTCCCTTAATGGGGGGCGGGGACAGGATGTGGATATCAATGGTGTTCAGCTCATGGTCTGATCGGACCAATGAGGAATTGGCTTCATGTGTGGAGCACCAGTCACTCATGTCGGTAATGCCTAGGTCTAGGATATTGTTGCCCCTGGAGGGTGTGTGGATATGTTGAGTCAGGGCATTGATGTTTATGAATTCCAGAAACCATTGAGCTAATGTGCTGGTACATGAGTAGTTTTCCCAATTAATGGTAGGGTAGATTCAATGAGACGTATGTGATGAGTGTGGTGTTGTGTGAATGTTTACCTTCTCCACATGACAATCAGGGTCAGGCTTAGTTGGAGAGACCTTTACCTCCAGTTTGGCTAGATGAGTGCATCTCTCACAGGTTGTAGTTTTGGGTGGCAGGTGGATAGGCTTGTCTGTGTACATGAGGCAATGTGTACATTGCCTCAAGATGTCCAGATTCATCAGATAGACAGGTGAGAACAATGGCAGTTGACTCTTGGACATGCCTGAATATAGAACTACATTAACCTAGATAAGTGAGGAAAGTGAGTACAAGAGCTAAATTACTCTAAGCAAGTGAGAAAAGTACGTACAAAACCTGTTCACCCTTACCTCTAGGTAATGAGGAAGATTGAGTGCTATAGTAATTATTAGCTTACATAGTGCTTACAAGTCCTGAACAAGTGCTTAATATGAATAAGCAATCCAGATAGGGTCTTGGATAACATAAACACACGGCCCCCTCCCCCCAGCAGGTACACAAGCATATATCCATGTACACCACAGGGCCTTTGTACCCACAACTATGCAGGTACAAGCTGCACTCAGGCTGCATGGGACCTGTCCACATCACAGGTTGTATCATACACATATGGCAAAACAAGATGCTCTCCACATACACATCATGTAAAACATAGCTCCATATCAGGTTGTGTACACACTGAATGGTGCACACCAACAGGTATCACAACCCACAAAGGGGGGACACCACTGATAATGAAAGTACTTTACTACTACCCTGTTGAGTCTGGTCTGTAAGGTCATGAACCTTGATCAATTAATTGATGTCAGCAGTACAGATGTAGATGACAGTATGGTTGATGTCACACTGCATATCATAATCTTACTAGGTCATAGGACATCATCACCCATACTGTGTACCACCTACATTCAGTATACTAGATGTACATTCCTATGTCACAGGAGTATTTTGCAACAGGTCTGCTGGCAGAACCAACACTACAGAAGGTGTCTGAATAATACATGATCATCACACCAGTGGCAGCTACAGTATTTCAGGGTTAATGAATTTTATTCCCCCTCATTGTAGTCCATACCTCACAGACAAACAGAAGGCATCTGCCTATTGAAGTATGTGAATGACTATGACCTAGGAGCAATAGCTGATTCAGGAGTGTTGTGGACAACATACAGAAGTGGCTTTGTGGGTGAAGTGTGTGTGACATATGGCCACAATCTGACAACTACATATTGCATTGTCACCCCTATGTTAATAACTCTGTACCCATGAACTACCACCTAGGCAGTAGTCAACATAATGGACACGTGTGTGAGGGATGCAGCTGGGCAGTTGTCTTTCCTGTGATAGCTACATCACCACACCTGTCAGGTAGTCATATGTGGCAACCCTAATAATGATAGGGTGCCATTCATGAATTTAGAGATCATTGTCCAGCCATACACAACACTCAAGTGACCCATATCAGATCACATATTTCCTTTAAGGGGTACTGGCCATGTGCAGAAGGCCTACACCAGCCTTCCCATTCCCCATCTCCACTATGTAGCATGATGCATTCCCTGAATAAATCCATGTCCAACCCAGTGATGTTGGACATGCTACACATACTCATCCTGATCTCGAACACATACTTCATGGACATCCACCTTCCACATGCTGGACAGATCCTTGTCCCATACACTTAACATAGTCCTGCCATACTATGCATTCCTGTCCATCAAAGCTGCACATCGCTCCCCACTCAGACATGGTGTGATGATTGCATAGTAATGCATGGTATATGTATCATTAACCCTGTGGATCAGTAATGTGGCACTGCTCCACCTGGCCCCACAGACCCGCCTGTCAGCTACTGCCAGGTAACCTTTCATCCTAAATTCATACATGGCCCATGGCATATAGCCCACTAGTTGACTTTGACTGTACATGCTATAGTTGATATCCATCCCTGCAAATACCATCTGGCTAGCCAGTGTCCCATGTGTATCACATGTGCAACACAGGTGATACATGGCAGGATGTTGAATCGCTGTACAGTGCCATGTAGATGTATATGGCAGAATACATTCATGTAAAACCTTATGTGAGCAAGTCTGCAGGGTCACAGGTCATGTCTGTTAAGGCAATTTAAGTCCTTATATTTGACATATACAAAGCATCAAGGTCGACTGCATTAATGTGGACACATCCAGCCATGTGCTGATAGGTAGGAACACCAGTACAGGCAAACAGACATGTCCACATCAAGACAGCAACATGGAGTATGAGCAATGTAATCAGGTGACACACACACACACATATATGGTGATAATATCCACTCAACATTGAGTGTCACATGTGTGTAACACAAACACGTCAGTGTCATGTAGGTTTACAAATACAACTATTTAAGCTTAATAAATGTGATACACATGTTTGTTCAACTGTAGCTCTGTATGTCTCTGTGAGTTACTGTGACCTGTCTCCATCATTATGTCTTCCAGGTATGCCATATGCAAGGCTATGCCCTTTTACCCACTTGGAGGATGAGGCCCTCACCCCATACCTACTCGACAATCATGATATTCTGTTCAGCCATGTGCCACAGGATGCACAGCAGTGGGATGCCCTGTGGATGGAACTTTGCAGGAGGGTTAATGATGTGGGTGGCCACAACCGCACATACCAGCAGGTGTGCAGACACTGTACCAACATCATTAGACAGGCAAAACAGTGTGCGAATGCAATTGCCAGGGAACAAGGTGCACCAGGTGGTGGACCATCAACCCAGCCCCCACTCACACGTACCGAGGAGCTACTAGCCAACCTGGGGACACCTGCAGAACCACATCCACAAGCTTTATCCGATATTGTGGAGGTGGGTGTCTCTCAACCACTGAGCCTGGAATTGCCTGGTAAGTCAGTACTGCACCTATAACAACTTTATTCCATACAGTTGCATGTGTCACTGTACAATATGTAATGTAACATCATATGCAAGACATGTATACACACATGCCACATACTATAGTATGGTACTCTGTGTATGCGCACATGTGCATACACCATAGTATAGTCTAATGTACTGGTGTATGTGTTATGCACATTGTACCCTGTAGCCATTATACAGGGGTGGATTATGCTCATACTGGTGTGTTACTCCTATTTTGGTACCGCTGGCATTCCACTGCGACAGCAGCCCATTGCAGGTGAGAGTGTTATTATTTATCAGGAACCGTAATGCACAAATCTATCTGCCATGTGGCCATTTACAACATGTACAAATAATGTATGGTCCTGTCACAATATAAAGGTCGGACCTGCAATGCATCACAATGAATACCCATGTGCAACACTTACAAACTATGTGAATCATCTCACCGACATGAATCCTAACAAACTGTCATTGCCAGATGTATGGAAGGCTGAGCATACAATGTTGAAGGTGCTGTTCACTTTAGGGACGTACTACAGATCAGATCTACACATGTGGTGAATACAAACAGTACTACGCAGTGGGCTGGAGTGTGGCCAGCACACAGGATTCACTGGTATAGATCATAGCCCTGCTATGAATGTCACACAATGTGATGTGCTATCTTGACATGTCCATGACATCTAGTGGCCTGGGAGCAACACTGCCTGCCTAACCTGAAAACATATCCCACATACCACCCTTTATCTGCATAACCCTGTTGTCAGTGGAGCATATATGTCATATGGGACAACACCGACATGTGAAATAGATGCCCATCATGATAATTTGGACAACACATGTACACACATGACCATGGAGGATGGCCAGAGACATGGAGCAACACACACAGTAGACATGGTGTGTTTGTGTGTACACCCTATCGTACATGGGCTACACATGGTTCAACCATGGCCTTTGTATAATGGTCATATTGTTGATGTGGAACACTAGACATCCTACAGGCCTGTGCTCATCTTGTGTAGGTGTAACATCAATCCACCACATAAGATGTGTTGAAGATCTTGAGGGTGTCGCGACATGACAGCAGTCACCTGTACAGTATCCACATCAGCCCACTAATACAGTACATTCCCATTGCTGGTGTTGGACATCAATGTCATACTAGCTCCTTGTGTGTGTGTGTGTGTGTGTGTGTGTGTGTGTGTGTGTGTGTGTGTGTGTGTGTGTGTATGTGGTACACAGATGTCATGTCTGACATGGTGTAGCGACGTGTTCGCCATGTCTGGCCATAGTTGCCAGGCAGCAGCAATATGGTTGCAGATGTGCAGGGGTGTCATCCGTATACCCATCAGTGACCTGTGTTACAACTTCCACATCATGGTTTAGTGTGTATACACCTCAGTGACATGGGTGACATTCCACAGTATATATGCATTGTATCTGAACACAGTCATGGCTTTGAACCCTGTTTGTAACTCACACTGTATAGCACTAGAGATGCCTCATGATTCTCTGCAATGGCCATGCACATCAGCTAAATGTGCAATATATCTGTAAGGTGGACAGACAACACTACATTGGTAAACCATTGCCCCACTGTTTATTTGACAGGACACCATTGTGTTAAACATGTATGCATGTCATTGCACACATCAGCAGATCACACGTCATACTACATGTGATTGTCAAGGTCATATGCCACACATCAGGCAGGTGTACTGTTAACCTGTGCTGGTCCACATGGTGTAACACGGGGATGTATGCTAACTACTACTATGATTGTGTAATTTGCATGCCGTCTGCTATGACAGATGCATGCTGTTGTGTGGAATCCAGGGATGTATGATAACTACCACTATTATTGTCTGCACTATATACCATCTGCCATGTCACATGCATGTTGCATGTCTTCTGTCATATCACATGCGTGTGTATCTGTGAGTGTGTGTGTGTGTCTGTTGTATAGATTGCAATGTACAGTTCTTCTCTGCCCTCACAGGTGATGTAGGTGCATTGACCTCCTGTGGTACATCTGATGTTCGTGTCCCCACAGACTCTAGCAGTGATAATGAAAGCATTATTGAGACACAGGCAGAGTTGTCAGGGGCTGAAACTGTGCAATTGGTTGCCATTCCATCTATATTCCTCTCATCCCCGCACACAGATCCCATACCTGCACATACCCCATCACCAGTGGCCATAGAGGAAGGACAGTTGGCATGTGGTAGCTTGGAACAGGAAGGTGTGGGGATTATGGAAGGTGTGCCTGCACACCATGGTGTCAGCCAAACGACTGGTGGTGCCCCACACAGGCACGTGGCCAGTGCTGCTCATAGGAGGACCTCTGGCCAACATGCTCCTGCACGACAGAGCGCAGCAGCTGGTGTCACCAGATGCATGTTTCAGGCTGTAATGGAGGCACAGGCATGTGCTGAATGGCTCAACAGAGAAGATCGGAGGCTACAGAGGGCTGCTGTCCATTCTTTAAACAACAACATCCAGGCCATGGTAAATGTTCAACAGCAGATTGCTGAAGCTTTGGATAGATGGTTGGGTGATATGGTTGGAGTCCTTGACCATGGCATGACAATCCGCGAGCGTGAGCTGTCTGTGTTGGAACATCTGGTAGAAGTGAGGTGTCGGGCACTTGGACGTAGGCCTGCTACATCACCTGTGTCAGGTCTACGTGTATGAGCTACCTCACATGTCCACTCCCATAGTGGCGGTAGCAGTAGCAATGCATCTGGTGCTGTGCTGTCCACACCACGACACAGCAGGCCACATACACGTGGCCCGGGGGTAGTCCCAACAGGGACACGGTTCCAGTGGACAAGTGACATCAGACAGTACCCAATCTCCACCTCTGCCTGGTAGTGCCCGTGCAACCCTTGGCAGGCACAGGTCACATGTCCATGGCCGGACACATGAACTGTAAAACCTCGCCTGTACAGTTTGCAGCTGTCAATAATACCCATGTGTAGGCCAGACACATGAGAGAACTGTGTGCATACATACACGCACATACTGGAAACATATGTAGGGCACCACAACACACACATGCATAACATCCACACACGCCCAATTAGATCAAAGGCCCAAACCCAATCACATGATGTCATCCAATGGTGCAGCCTAGGCCTCTGCCAAACATTAACACTCTGTGCATATGATGATGTCTGTGCTGCATCCCTGACATCCACACCATCGGTGCAAGGACATGCTCATATGGTCTAATGCACAGGGTGAACAGACTAGGAAGATATGTGTAGGTTACAATTGTTGAGGACTGTTGAAAGGCAGCAGATAAACTATATAGTACAGGTGTACAATACTGTTAACAGTATGTGTCTTGTGTAACAACAGTGCAGCCTAGGTCTCCGGCAAACATTAACACCCTGTGCATATGATGATGCCTGTGCCGCATCCCTGCTGTCCACACCATCGGTGCAGGGACATGCTCATATGGTCTGATGCACAGGATGAACAGACTAGGAAGATATGTGTAGTTTACAATTGTTGAGGACTGTTGACAGGCAACAGATATACCATGTAGTACAGGTGTACAATACTGTTAACAGTATGTGTCTTTTGTAACAACAGTAACTGCATGTTGGTCATGATGTCCTGCTGTCCTTCTTCAGGTCTAATTGCACGTGCCGGTGGATGTTAGTGTTTGCAGTTAGTGTCCCATATGTCAATGTGGACTACTCACAGGTATGTATAAATATTCCAGCATGCACCGTGTAGCTGCCACATACCAGTGACAATGTCCCACATTATAAACATGTCTACCGTTCCAAGAGCATAATAGCTGTGTATTAAGCTACTGTGACCAAAGACGTGACATCCATAAAGGGTGACATCACAGGTACAGTTACATGGAGTGGTGAGGTAAGAGAGTGGTCTAGCTGATTATAAGGGTAGAGGCCAGTGGGAAGTGTGATGCCTCATTGGGAATCAGCAATACACGTTCCCATGACAGGATGCCAACACACAACTGCACCCACATACTCAGGTATTGACACACATGTATTCAATGACACAGTAACACACCCACACACTCAAGGATTCACCGACACAGTAACACATACTCTCACACAGTTGCTACTGGTGGGATGAGGACTCCTGCCTATGTGCAAATCATCATTACAGTACTGTGCACCTACATGATGCACCACAGAGAATACACATGTACAGGTAGTCAGTATGGCTTAAGATCGGGGACATCAACACGGATAGTAGAATGCATCGCCTGGATGGTGGGAGGGATCTTATCAGTTCAGTATGGTAACATACATCCTCACCCCAGGGACCAGTCAGCCCTACACACACACACTGTGGCATTCAGTAATTAATACACCTATGTCATGCACATACAGATACCTCACATGTGTGAGATACACACCCCTGCCTATGTCCTGCTTTCTACATTGCAGTCTGTACAGATGTGTACACTAGTGTACAGGAGAGTGAGTAACAATTGAGATGTATTCCCCACAATACACGCAACTACACATGCCAATACTGTGAATCTCAGACCTGCTTAGCTCATGTTATGTATGTCAGACGTACAGTAGTATTGTATGCATTACAAACTGTACTGACGCTTCCTGTGGAAACAGTACTGATATATGCACTAGGGACGTCATAACTATTAACATGTGTCAAGTGATTTACCTTCGCTGTCACCCTGACCGCTGTCTAAGTTGTATGTTATGTCCTTCAATTAACAAAACCATTGCTTTCCAGTTACACAGGGTATTGTAGGACCGCTTGTGACACACCTGTGAGCTGTCCACAGCAAACATCCATCTGCAAAGATGCCCCACCACTTAGTTATTTCCACACATCTCTCCATACCTGTGGTACATCTCTCTGTACATTCAGCATATCACCATATACAGTTGGCAATGTTGAGGCTGCATTGCAACTGCATAATGTACTAGGATACATGTCACTTGCATACATCAGCAACTGTGCACACATGTTATCTGAACTCACAACACTACGTGTACAGGTGTGTAGGTCCTACAATCCTGACATTTGGGCATGTTTGTAGGCATTGCAATTGGTGGATATGTGTAATGACATATATGACACATGGACTGTTGTATGATATGATGGGTGACCAGTACAGAGGGGATGTTACCTCTGTCAACATTGATATAACACCTTATGTACTGTTAGCATTCTGCAGCCATGGATCTATGTTCTATGTGCATGTGTGTAATGGCTATAGCCATCTGTTTGCACAAAGGACAACAACAGCTATGCTATTTACAGGTATGTTGTGTGTGTGGCATGTACATACCCAGGGCAGGTTCATGTATGTGATATCCATACATGAGGGTGTGTACTGGTGTACAGCAACAGTCATCTGCTAATGGTGGAAAGTACTGAGGGCCCCTGGTATGTGTACAGCTGACCTAGTCACAGACAGTGGTATCATTGCATTGCATAACACATGCAACTGTGTCAGTACATGTGTACTCTCTATAGTTGATGTAGAGCTTAGTACAGTACACAGGTCAAGGGTCACATGGTGGTGTACTCTTCTATGTCATACAACATGTATGGTTGCGTGTTGGTGGTCTGAGGGCATGATGGTGTCTGAGGTTTACATCCTAGAATGCAGCATGTGACACTGTGTCCTGCACATGGCTCATCTGTGATGCCTTTCATTGGGGGACCGGTCAGTACATGTGAGTGGCCTTTATGTATGTGAGTACACCACCTGGAGCGGTCCATACCTGTGTTATGGCCCACATGTATGGTTCTGAGGTATATGGCGGTAGTGCTAGGTTCTGATGTATATGGTGGTAGTGCTGTTGTGCACTACAGAGCCATCAGCCAGGTGTTCCTCACTGCACAGATATCAGTACTCCCCATTGTTGGATCTACAGTGACCAGCTGTGAATATGGACGCTACACATCTAGCACTGGTTAGCATAAGAAAACAGTGCAGTTCTCCTGTAGGTGTATGGGAGTTAACCTGTGTTTAGGACATTTGCCTTGGAATGGCACTGTGTGGGCGGATGTGACTTGGGTACTATCCACACTCTCTTGACTCATGGATGCATGTGATATGTGACAAAGGCCTGCCTACTGTCAGCCATGTCATCCCAGAATGACAGTAGATGTTGTGTAAAAGACCGGTGTCAAATATATGTAGAGCAACGTTCCTGCTAACAATGACAACTACTAACACCAGAGCCCATTACAATGTGTTCTTTACGTCTTCCGTGTTTAGCATCAGAGTGCATCCCAGTCGGCCTTGTGCTACTAGGAGTATGAGCATGCCCAGTATATCCTTGTGTAGATGGACACAGTAGTGCATTCCAACCAGCCCTGTACTACTAATTGTGTGAGCATGACCCTTGTGCTACTAAGTGTATGAGCATGCCCAGTATATCCTTGTGTAAATGGACACATAGTGCATTCCAAATGGCCCTGTGCTACTAAGTGTGTGAGCATGCCCAGTGACAACTTGTCAGTTATGTGCCTCTGTGTATGGGCATGGCCATTGTAACCCTGTATAGTGGTAGTAGTTGTCCATTCCACAGATGGGCATACTCCAGATCAGGATGGATTCCTACATTAAACACACGGGTTCACAGGTAAGTACATCTTAACTGCCAGCATCCCTGTTGATGTTTGCATTCCCAGATGGTCATAATGACAGCCTTAACATGTGTAGTCTGTGTGTCATGATTCGTAAGTATGTAGTATTGTAATAGTAATCTGTAAATAGGCAGGTGTTCTGTACCCGCCATGGGCGTGTGTGTGTGTGTGTGTGTGTGTGTGTGTGTGTGTGTGTGTGTGTGTGTGTGTGTGTGTGTGAATGTCTGTCCCTATTTGCCAGTGGACTGTAAATTGCTTTTAGACTGCCCACACTCCATACATTTATTATACCCACCGTTAGCAAGGCCGATGATGTCACCCATCTACAAATACACCTCTGGGAGTGCTGTGTCCTAGTAATTTTGGTAGTGTGTTCTGTAACTGTGTAATGCCGCAGTGTAATAAATTAGTTAGATCATGTTCTAGTCCCACACTTGCCGTGTGTGTCCCCATTTGCCTGAGGACTGAGTAATGCTTTTATACTGCTCACACTCCATACATTTCTTATACCCACCGTTAGCAAGGCCGATGATGTCACCCAACTACAAATACACCTCTGGGTGTGCTGTGTCTCAGTAATCTCAGTAGCACGTTCTGTAACTGTATAAAGCTGTACTGTAATAAAGTAGTTAGGTTGGTGTTCTAGTCCAACACTTGCCGTGTGATTGTGTGTCCCTGTTTGCCTGAGGACTGAGTAATGCCTTTATTCTGCTCACACTCCATACATTTCTTATACCCACCGTTAGCAAGGCTGATGATGTCACCCATCTACAAATACACCTCTGGGAGTGCTGTGTCCCAGTAATCTCGGTAGAGCATTCTGTAACTGCGTAATGCTGTAGTGTAATAAAGTAGTTAGGTCGGTGTTCTAGTCTCGCACTTGCCACGTGTGTCCCCGTTTGCCTGAGGACTGAGTAATGCTTTTATACTGCTCACACTCCATACATTTCTTATACCCACCGTTAGCAAGGCTGATGATGTCACCCATCTACAAATACACCTCTGGGAGTGCCCTGTCCCAGTAATCTTGGTAGTGCATTCTATAACTGCATAATGCTGTAGTGTAATAAAATAGTTAGGTCGGTGTTCTAATCCCAGACATGCCAACTGTGTGTGTGTGTCTGCCTGTGTCAGACAAGTACAGTGCTTTGTAGTATTCACTGTAGTGCATGCCCTAAATGCGTGTTACTGCAGTGTGATACGGTAGTGGTTTGTATACAGGACATGGCAAGTGTGTGTCTTTCTGTCAGAGCCTGTGTAGAGGTGGCCATGATTGTCTTACCATTGGACATGTTTGGGAGCGGGTTTTGTAGTTTTCCTATATAGTATCCGTCTTATGACACATTGGCCACCTCATGAGGAGTACAGTTGTCAATCAGCCATGGCACTGTGTTGGCAAGCCATACCCATACATCTGGCAAAAGGGCTGGTGAACTAAGTATGCAGCCCTACTATTACCCAGTATATGTCCCGCACCCATGTGCCATGCACATACAACCTTGCCTAGGATATCCCACTATGTTGCTAGTAACATGCACATTGAGGACAGACAGTAGGCACGGTGTGACTGCAGTGGCCTGCAAAGGTCATGGCACCCTGTACAGTGGTACAATAGGCACATATATGCGGACATTGTGCCTTCACTATGTTCCACACTGAATGGCTGCAACATATTTGGTGCCATCAAATGTGATCCACTAAGGCCAGACAATGCTGTGCACATGTGCCCTGTATGGAGTCATGCCACTGACACCACTGAATACCTGTATCATACTATCCATGCAGGTGCAGGGCCGACCTGCTCACTATAAGCAGGTTTCGCCACACCAGGCCAGTATTGGCATATCAAGGTATAACCGGCTGTGTACACTACATGTGTCTGCCAAACCAGGTACACCTGTACATGTCACTGTACAGTATTGCGGGACATGCACATCCCAGGCAATGTCTATGTGAAGGACTATCAAACACAGACATGGCATGCACTGCACAGTTATGGCCCTACACATTGGTAACCAGGATGTCAGGCCAGATAATGCATTACCCATCTGTGTGGAACATTGCAAACACTACACCCCTGCACTGCACACCATTTTTGAGCAATGCAATGGCAAGGATTACCCCTCACCCAGACTTGTACAGCCATCTTGCACAGCCAAACACTACACACCCATGGAGCAATGCATACCTGTATGCCAGTACTGGCACCCTATGTCAGCATGTGGGTTGTGATGCTCCCAGCCACAGTCACTCCCAGTATAAACCTGGTTGGCATACGAACAGTTGTCAAGCACTTTCATATGCCCTAGCCCATATAACCTCCAGATATCCCCTGTGTTGCATGTGGTCCTGTGCATTACTGCGGTGTGGCAAACTAAGTAGTTACATTATGTATTTGTCACCCTGGCAAAGGTGTCAATGCATTTCCATTGGAGTGTGGTTGTGATGACAATGGCATCCGTTCACATGGACTGATGTGTTTCACAGCTAATGTATGTCTACTATATCTATTGCAGATGGCACTCACTCACCTACACACATGTTCTTACAGCACAGCAACATGTTGCCTTTGTGGCACATGTAGTAACGTCATGCACATGTAATAGTAATGAGTAGTCAGGGGTTTGCCCCTGTACTATTCAGCGTGTGGCAGATGATGCTTATGGTTAAGTCTCCAAGCCCTTCCCTGGTGTACATTGCCTGTCCCGCACACACACTCTCTGGTGGATGTGAAGGTGTACACCTGCACAGCAACAGCATGTGTATTGTAAGAGATGGAAATGGTCAGGTGATGGCCTCTGCACCTATTGCAGTCCTCCTCTAGCTGACTGCATGTGGTACAGCTGTGATGGTGTTCCCATAGCCATCTGCATGATAAACACAGTACACTATCTAGGGAAACATGTTATTATCTGGCCATGACAGTCACTGTGAGTGGTACCTGGATGTGGTGTTCTGACACGGCATCGCAGATGATATCTGGAAGTACCTCAATCATTTTCCACAGTGGGAAATAGCCTAAAGACAGGAGGGTGATGTGCCACACAACTACAGCATGTAAGTGTAGCTATGCTGCATTGAGACTACTGCCTGTTTAACATGTGTGTGGTAATGGCTATTCTGCATGTTATAATACAGACATGACAGTACTCTGTTCATGAGGGACCCCCATCTGCAGGGCCATCTGTGAACTGGTCAGTGTGTGCAACTATTTGTTTCCTGTGTTACACACTGAACACACTTCTGTGCACAGCAGAAGCATGGTGTGAGGATTGCAGACAGTACTTGATGATAGGGATGTGTTACTGCCATCGCATCCCTGACTGGACATGTGTCACATGAGATAGGGGCATGACTGACACTGTGTGGGATCCCCAGTGACAAGCCAATGATGGGCAACTGTTCATAGCTGCGGTCACATGTCTACTACACATTGTAGAGTAGGCATGCAGTATATATGCATGTGTTGTGCTCCCTCTGCAAATGTATACCATCTGTTGTGTAGGGTTGCTGGTGATATCTATGCATACTGTCGTAGCTAATCCTGTATGCTGTTGTCTATCACTAAGCCATATGTGGGTTTAAAAAGCAACACCATAGACTGAATGGGTTGGTAGGTCCCAGCAGATCCTCCTGTCCCACTTCAGCTGACCATGGCACCAGGCATTAGCACATCTGGGGCCCAGCCATAGACATCAACATCTGTTGGCTCTGCACCACCTTTTGGTGGTACCATCACTGAGAATGGAGCATGTCCCCCTTGGAAGTGGGACCAGACAGGTACATATCTGCTGTCGTGCGGTCCCGGACGTGTTGTGTTGGTGGCTCCCTAAGGGGTTACGAAGCCAGATACGCCAGTTCAAAGGTGGAGTATCACATTTACAGGGTGATGCTGCCCCTTCTGGACAGCCCCCAGCACTGACTCCTTTGCAGCTGTATAAGTGCAGTGCAGTTGCCCATGGCTGGGGACCTCCGTCCCACTGTTCACATGGGCTTTTGAATGCGGAAGACCCATCCCCATCCAGGGTGTATTCCCCCCCCCCCCACATGTGCAATATACCAACTCTGTATGCTGTAATTTCTGTGCTCCTACCTATCCTCCATGGCCATATCTATACTCCTTCCCCAACCTCTGACCCTCACCTATGGACACAAGGCCATTCAGCTCCTAGGACACCATCTGCCCTATACATAGATGTCCATTACACACACGTGCCCACTGGACACATGAAACCCTTGTAATATGCATCATAACATACTACTGTTATCCTCACCCCTGTCCCTCAGGCGCACAATCCTGGTATGCACATCACTCCAACATGGTCCAGGTACACATGAGGAGGATGACCCCATTGTACATAAAACACTACCGGTCCCTCTATGGTTACCCCATTTACCTTTATCATGATGATGATGTTGCACACAGCACATTGCAGGAGTACTGTTCACACATAATGATTAGGCAGGTACTGTTGTGTTAATGTACATTACATGCACAGAGTGATGTATACAGCCACTGTACAACTATTTGCGTGTATGACTGACACGTCTGTCTGTGGGAGTCTTGTGATCACATAGAGCAACATCACTACATAATACAGGCGTCACTGGTGTTTCCCGTTTCATTCATTTGTAATGCTTTGTTGCCACATGGTATATTCCTGATACATCTCTATATATGTATGTACCTATATGCTGGACTTAAACACTCACATGTACAACTACATGATGGGATACATTCCTATACTGTTGAATGACTGCTCTGTATGATATCCTCTATTTACAGCCTCTTACGCTCGATTAGCCTCTACATTGCTTAACCAGTGCAATACTCGCATACTGGTAGCCAAACACACTTACACCCACTCGATCCCACACTTGCTAATGCACCAACATTGGTGCTTACATCTGTCACTCACACCCCTGGGTGTGAGCGAGGACCACAATATTACCTTGTGATGCCTATTACATTGGACTACATGACTACAGTATCGGGATTGGCCGCCCATTAGGCGACAGCATTGCGTTCGACTGTATGAAATCAGCAGCCTGTACAGTGAATCATTCATATTTGTGTGTTCCACTTACAATCTGCTCCCACCTTGTGATGCCTATTACATCGGAATACAGTATCGGGAATGGCTGCCTATTAGGCGACGGCATGGCGTTCAACTGTACAGAATCAGCGGCCTGTCCAGTGAATTATTCATATTTGTGTGTTCCTCTTACAATCTGCTCCCACCTTGTGATGCCTATCACATCGGACTACATCACTACAGTATCAGGAATGGCTGCCCATTAGGCGACAGCATGGCATTTGACTGTAAGGAATCAGCAGCCTGTCCAGTGAATTAATCATATTTGTGTGTTCCGCATACACTCTGCTCCCGTCTGGCTGATACATGGGAACTGAGACCCTGCATTACAGACAAGTAGTTGGGTTGTGGCAGCCACATCTGTCAGATGGGGCATGCTACCACATACCTATTATAGGTTTGCCACCTTTTCAATTGGCCAAGGTGGGACTTTAGGGTTACCACCTGTCCCACTTTGCAAGGGACACTGCAAAAATAATCAAGACATAGAACATGTCCAGATTACAGGACATTATTATATTCTACGTTTCATTAATAATTGCATACAACAGTTATTTTATATATTACACTTCTATATGTTATGTGAAGTAGCATAAGCAATTCAAATGCAACTAGATTAAGCTTTTATTTGTGCAAATAAGTGTACTCCTGTATTATGCACGGCTGTAGACATGTTTTGTCCTGGAATGTCTGACATTTCTACAGAACATGTTCCACTCTGGCCATTTGGAAAGGTGGCAAACCTATAGGACCTGTATGTAGAGACATCAGACTTTGCAGGGCAACACACCCACAGCCAGTAGAAAGTGGAGTACTTCACTGTTTTGCCTAAATAAAAGGTTACTCTTGTATCATTATAATTGCTTACACTGTTACCTATAACATTTAGGTGTTTCAGAGGAACATAATAGTTTTATGCAGCTACTACAGACAATATAAGTAATCTTTGCCCTAAATCACAGGACATTTGCCTTAATTACAGTTATTATGCAGAACACAACTGCCCAAAGGGGAGTGTCCCTCGCAAAGGTGGACAGGTGGTTGTCATTATTCATTATATGTATTCCGCCACCTTTCCTCCTAATATCACTAATTCTAGGAGGGTTTAGTTGGGACTGTGTTAGATTCTGATTCATAATCACGGACATCCCTGGTAATCGGGGACAGTTCAATGATATGGTCCCTATGTGTCTGCCAGCCAACACCTGCACGCCTAGCCCCATAATCGCATACCCATAGTTCACCCACCTGCCACTACTCTACAGCACTCATCCTTACTGTGGGCGCAGGTGGACACAGTTGGGATATGAACACATTCCTATACACTGTCAATATCAAGGTGCAGGTACTCCACGACTATCGAAGCCAATCATCAACCAAAAAAAGCAAAAAATCAATAAAAAATATTTTTTATACTTGAACAGCAAAAAAACTTTATTCCATGGGTAGTTAGCGCTGTTCAAGTATAAAAAATATTTTTTATTGATTTTTTGCTTTTTTTGGTTGATGGTTGGCTTCGATATTGACATTTTTCATTTGGGGACATAGCAGGTACCTTACCCTGAGAGATCTCTGTTTATTTATCACACCCCTATACACTGCCCACTCTTCCCATGTCGGGACACATGTCGTACGTTATGTCAACCCATGTGTTATCAGGCTTGCACAACCTACTGTTCCATGTACAGCTACATCCTGGACGTAATAGTGTTACCCCCCTTGGTTGGATGTACCAAATTTTTGGTGTCCCGCAAGGGACATCGCTGTTGATGATTAAAGTGTAGACCTTGTAGATCTCTCCCACTGGTAGTTTCCTGCCGGTAGTCTGGGAAGCAGTGTTGTATTTACCTTTATTGTGTGTCTGTATGTCTCACCGGCCTAGCTGGGGGGGTGGGAGGTAGACGTTTGTTGAGTGGACCTCCCACCAACATATGCCTAGTCTAAACATGTTACCCGTAACTGCTGTAACATAACCTAGGTATATACACGTGTATATTTACTGTATCATATATTTATCTATTTACATTAATATATACAGATATATCTGCATATGTATTCATACATATATATTCATATCTTGCTGTTTTATATATGTATATATATATATATATATATATATATATATATATATATATATGTGTGTGTGTGTGTGTGTGTGTGTGTGTGTATATATATATATATATATATATATATATATATATATATATATATATATATATCTATATATATATATGTACTTCAGTGTGTCAATACATTCCCCGCTCATATGCACTTACACATGCGTAATGGTGTTTATATGCTTCACCAGCATACTAGTGCCTTATTCATTATAACACCAACACACTCCAGTTATCTAGTAATCGGTATGTAGCACGTTATACAGTGGACAGATGTCGCTATATGTTCATGTATGGATTACCAATGGTAATTGGAATGTGATAGTGTGATTTGACCCATCCCTCTTCTGCCCAGCCTATTATTCCATCTACTGTCGATGCTTGCATGGGCACATTCCTATTATTTATGTCAACAAATGTAATGCATGTGTTACAGAATATGTACTTCAACATATATTGTTGTCTGCATGTGAGTATGCATATATACCTATTATGACCTAGCTGACCTCCACGGGTCAATCCATTAGAACCGGCCCATCCAACCCTGGCACGCCTGTTTCCATAATTGCATACCCATAGTTCCTCCACCCCACCCGTGTTAAATTTACATGCATAACATCCATTATCCACTTGTTATCGCAACCATGACACACCTTTACACATTGCCCTCTACAGAACTTTTGGGGCCCTACACACATTCTGTCCCGCCTCGTGTATTCACAGGGTCTCCCGCCATGTATATTTGCACATACGTGCCTTTCCTGGGGTTATGGAATATGGCCATTTGTGCTTTCCAATTTTTGGAGGTCCCAGCATGGGACTACATTCCGTCTATGTGTAAAGTAGACTTAGCATTTCAACGATGTTACTCCCACTGGTAAAACCCTGCCTGTGGTGTGTGTACCAGTGCTCTGCTCACTCCTGGGTAGCTTTTTATGACATATGCTGAAAGCACTATATAATACCAACATTGCTCTTGATTCCCTTCACATCCCCTGTGTATGCTTTATTGTTATAACGTCCATTCTTTATATATATATATATATATATATATATATATATATATATATATATATATATATATATATTTTTTTTATGTACGTAGATATATATCTATACACACATATATGAGTGTGTGTGTGTGTATGTATATATATATATATATATATATATATATATATATATATATATATATGTGTGTGTGTGTGTATATCTTTATATATATATATATATATATATATATATATATATATATATATATATATATATATATATATATATATATATATATATATATATATATATATATATGTATAGGTTCATAGGTTCATAGGTAGGTACTAGGCTATTGGCCCTGGGGCCTATACAAGCCCAGCCAAAACGGTACCCTTGCTTTTGCTACTCAAGAAAATTATTTTCCTGTGCCACTGTCAAGCAGAGCCACAGAGGTGATCCCCGTGGTGAATTTTCTATTTCCCATTCAATCACCATAGCTTCTAGTTTGCAGTCATCTGCGAACTTCGCTAACCAAACACCTTTTGTGTTAGCCTGTACTTCAGAGAAGTAGATACCAAACAGGAGAGGATCCAGGACTGAACCCAGTAGTACTCCACTTGTCACTGGTCTGAAGTCGAATTTGGAGTCTGCTACTTTCACAGTGTGGGTTCTGTCAGTGAGCCAGTTGGCAACCCATCTTGTGACATAGGGATTTATACCTAGTTTAGTGAGTTTATCTATAATTTCAGAGTGGGGGATAGTGTTGAAAGCCTTGGCAAGATCTAGATAGGCTGTGTGACCCACCTTACCCTTGTCAACGGCTTTGGTGACTGCTTCAAAGAAGTATATCAGGTTTAGGAGACATGATCTGCCTTTTACAAACCCGAACTGGTTGGGGTCCAGAGTTTGGAGATTACCAATTTCTTTGTTTATAAGTTCCATGATGATACGTTCCATGGCCTGCAGACCAGGCTCTTCAGGCTAAAGGGGCGGTAGTTCCCGGGGTCCATGGTGGCTCCCCCCTTGTGGAGTGGGATAACCATCACTGTGCACCATTCAGCAGACACAAAGCCTGAGGTGAGGTTATGATTGAACATGGTACTTAGGTGGGATGCCAGTTCGTTCTGTAGTTCATGTAGAACGCAGCCTGGGATGTTGTCTTGTTCCATGGATGCTGTGTTCTTGGCTTTGGAGAGGGTGTTTTTTACCTGTGCAGCCGTGATTACAGGAACGTTGCATTCTTCCGGTATAGAGATGGGCTCTTTAGGGGGTGAGAGGGGGGTAAAGTTAGCACTGAACCTATCTGCCAGGATGTTGGCAATATCAGTTGGGTCTGTATATTTAGTGCCATTGTGCTGTAACTCAGAGCAGATCTGAGTGTTGCCATTGAGATTCTTCACATAGCTATAGAATGCTTTGTGGTTGTCTTTAGAATCAGTGGGGATTTTGTTTTCATAACTAGCTTTGGAGGATTTTATCAGGGATTGCAGCTTCTTACTGAGGCTGACCAGGGAGCTCCTCCACTCATGGGATTTTACTCTCTTTTTTTTTTCAACAGTTTCTTCCTTCTGTTGTACAGTTTGTTTATGGCAGGTGACCACCAGATTGGCTTCCTTTTTTGGAGGATAGTGTCTTGGTTCTGTTTGGGATAGCACAATCCATGCACTCATGTAAGTGCTTATAAAGTGCAGTTGTGTAGGATTCAGTAGTCATAACTGTATTGTCCATATGAATGGGTGTCATGAAGTTCACCACTTCTGTCTTAAGAAGCATGAAGTTGGCTTTGGAGAAATATTTTACCATGGTTTCCTTAATGGGGGGGGGGGATGGGGGCAGGATGTGGATATATAGGGTAATTAGCTTATGGTCGGATCGGAACAATGAGGCGTTGACTTCAGGTGTGGAACACCGGTCACTCATGTTGGTAATGACTAGATCTAGGATATTGTAGCCCCTGGTGGGGGTGTGGACAAGTTGATCCAGGGCATTGGAGTTTATGAATTCCAGAAAGCCTTGAGCAAAGGAGTTGGTACATGAGTAGTTTTCCCAGTTAATGGTGAGGTAGTTTAAATCGTCCATTATTAGAGTGTTTGGTTGAACCCTAATATTTTTCAGTACATCAAGAAAAGAGGAGTAGGAATCCTGGGGCATGGTGGGTGATCTGTAGCAAGCTACAATTTGGATTGCAGTTTTGCCCAGAGTTAGTTGCACTTGGATAACCTCGGCTGCATTATGCTGAGCAACTAGCCTAGAGGTGTGGATATCCTTAATGAATATGGACACACCTCAGCCTTTGGTGTTCCGGTCCATGTTACATGGCCAAAAAGTGTGGTATGAGTTATAGCCTGGTAGTGCAGTGGTGCTCCCTGGGGCCTTGAATCAGGTCACGGTCACTGCACAGATATCGATGTTCTCCATTTTAAGGATTGCCTCGAGTGAGTGCATTTTGACATTTAGACTTCTAGCATTGAGTAGCATCACCCTCAGTTTTTGCTTGCCTGTTCCTGTTACAGTGGTGAATTTGTCATTTGAACATTGCCTAAAAAAGGCACTATAGGGGCGGCAAGAACCTTAGCCAGTATCCGGAATCCCTGAGGTGACAGGTGCAGGCCATCTCTGGCAAAGCATCGTGGTCTATGTAAAAACATAGAATTAAAACTTAAAAACAAACAAAAGTGAAAACGGCAAGCTGCAGCAAAGCATGAACCACTTAATAAAAAACAGTTTATTGTAAGCGTTTTTGAATGGGCTAATACCCAAACTTCATCAGACAAAATTAACATAGTAATGCTTCTTGCTTATATACATTCACCTTAACAGACTTACCCCATTATTGATTAACAATTAATTCAATTAATTTAATTCTACTCAATTCCAAATTTAAAGCGCCAATAGGTTTGAAATTACAGCCACTCAGTCAACATTATTAAAAACAACGTTAACACCAAACATAAAACACTAAAATAATAATGCTTACAGCATTAATATAAACATCCGACCACTTCTTCTTTGATCTCATAATATTGAATTATTTCACCAGAATATTTTGATTTACCAACGTTAAAAAACATGATATCAGCATACATATAGTTAACCTTCCACAAGCCTAATGATAAATTTAAGATATTTAGCATCAGTCTAACTACACAACGAACAAAGAAAGTGTTGTATATCAACATTATACCTATTATAATAAAAACTATCCATCCCTAACCTTTATGGGCGTATATGTAGAGACAAAGTTCGATGCATTTAATATTAAATCATAACCCAATATGCCTATCTCAAATATCTAAAATATGTGTATAAATATTAGATTCCATAACTAGCATTTTTAAAATTTAATCACTACATTTTTTATGTTATTTTCTAAGCAATGCTTTTAGTTTAAGTATGCATTTAATAGAGGCATATTCATTGAAGCCCGGAGAAACATAGGCTGATGTTCTTATTTGCCATAATACTTCTTGTTCCTCTAAATATAACTGCCATGTCATCCCAGGCAGACAGATACTGGATCCCTTTAGAATGGCACCAGAAGCTTAGCCAATTGTTGAAGTCAACTGCGGTGGTAGTGCTGCAGTAGCATTGTCACCTCACAGTAAGACGTTGTCCTGTTCGATTCTCAGCTAAAGCGTCTTCTGTGTGGAGACATGCATGAATGGGTGTACCTTCATTGAAGGTTGTGCATCAGAGCTGGCAACTCAGCACGTAAAAATCTACTGCCAATCATTAGCGGACCAGAGTTCCGCTGTGGCGACCCCTAACCGGGAAAAGCCGAAAGACACAACAACAACAACAACTGTGGCATCATTCTGGGTGATGGCAGAATGCTACTCATGGCTAGGGTCATACCTGTCTGGGCTAAAAGATCGGAGAGCTCTTCCATGTCTCTTTTCATGTAGTCCAGGGAGTTACATCTCAGGTCGTTCACACCAACATGGACAATGACAGTCATATTTGTACTTGTTGTGGAGTGACCTGAGTGCGTGGGTTATGTGGTGGATCCTGGCACCCAACAGGCAGCTGACAGTAACCTTATCCTTGTTTAGCCTGGTGAGTGGGACATCAGTGTGTCTGACTACAGAGTCACCTATGACTAGTGTGTTGGGTACATTGTTTTGCCGTATTGGCTGTGGATGAGTGGCACACTGAGTCTGCGGGCTATGTGTCATTTGGGTTGTGTTGGGGGGGTGGAGGTTGCTTGCATTTCTGCTTTGGAGGTTTCTGTTGCTTGAGCAGATTATTATTGAGAGCCTCCGCGAATATTTTTGTGTTTCTATGTGTGGATTTTGGTGGTGTAGATTTAGTGAGACTATGTGATGTGTGTGGTGTGGTGCAAGTGTTTACCTTCTTAGGTTCATAGGTTCATAGGTTTATACTAGGCTATCTGCCCTAAGGCATTTATAAGCCTAGCCCAAAGTTTTGTGGCTTACGCCACCCCTTATGTTAAAAAATACTGTGCCCATTAGTTTGTTGTGCCTCTGTCCAGCAGTGGCACAGAGATGATTCCCGGGGTAAACCTATGATCTCCCATCCACCGGTCAAGATTTCTCTTGAACAGAGCCAGCGAGGTGCTCTGCCTCACATGGACTGGGATTTTATTCCACAGCATAGGGAGTCTCTGGGTGACAAATCTATCCCTCCAGCATGACCTATTTATATCCGTGGTAAGGTTTAAGTCGCTTGCTCTAGTGGATCTGGTAGATTTGGATTTTTTGAGGTGGAGCATGTCCATTAATTCTGGGTTGGACATGGCCTTGTATGTCAGGCACAGGTCACCTCTGAGCAGGCGGTATGTGACTGAATAGAGCTGGAGTTTCTTCAGTCTGGCAGCATATGACAGATTTTGGAGTCCCTTTATCCTTTTGGTGAGGAACTTTTGGGGTCTCTCCAATTGCTGCAGGTGTCAGGTGGAAAGAGTCTTGGTTTTATTAGGGATTGCCTGATCCATGCAGTCCTGGAGGTGTTCGTAGAAGGCATTTGTAAGGGCTTCCGCAGCTTGGATTGTGGTTTCCACTGGCTCGGGGGCCTTGAAGGATACCACACCAGTCTTGAGTAGTGTGAAGTTTGCTTTAGAGAAGTTCTTCACTGTGGTCTTTTTTGTTTGGGGTGGGGGCGGGATGTGGATTTCCAGTGAGATAAGTTTGTGATCTGATCTCACCAATGAGGGATATACTTCCGGTGTGGTGCATTTTGTCCCCATGTTTGTGATGATGAGATCTAATATATTTTCTCCTCTTGTGGGAATGGTGGCTAGTTGTTCCATGGCATTTGAATTTATGAACTCCAGGAACCTTTGGGCTAGAAAGTTGGGGCTTGAGTAATGTTCCCAGTCTATATTCGGGTAGTTGAAGTCACCCAATATAATGGTGTTTGGAGATACATTTATACCCTCCAGTGTCTTCAGGAAGGCTGTGTGGGGTTCCTGAGTTTGAGAGGGTGGCCTGTAGCATGCTACAAATTGTAGAGCAGTTTTGCCTATGGTTAATTGCACCTGGATGGTTTCCGATGCTTCGTGCGTTGCCACCAACCTGGATGTGTGGGTATCCTTGATGAATATGGATACACCCCCTCCTTTTGTGGTGTGGTCCGGGTTTTGGGGCCAGAACGCATGATATGAGGTAAAACCTGATAGTGCTGGGGTGCTCTCAAGAGCCTTGAACCAGGTTTCAGTCACAGCACAGACATCGATGTTCTCCATACTGAAAAGGGCCTCGAGTGCGTGCATTTTGAGATTTAGACTTCTGGCATTGAGCAGCATTACCCTTAGTTTCTTCCCATTTTTGTTTTCTAGGGTGGTAGGTTTAGAATTTGAGCCTTGCCTAAAAAAGGCACTATGGGGGTGGCAAGAGCCTTAGCCAATATCCGGAATCCTAGGGGTGACAGGTGCAGGCCGTCCCTTGCGAAGCAGCGTGGCTTGTCAAGCATGTCATCCCAGGCAGACAGACACTGGATCCCCTTTGAATGACACCAGAAATTAAGCCAATTGTTAAAGCTGATCATCTTGTCTCTATGTTGTGGCATCATTCTTGGTGAAGGAAGAATACTGCTCAGGGTCAGGGTCATACCTGCCTGGGCTACATAATCAGAGAGCTCCTCTATGTCTCTTTTCATGTAGTCCAGGGAGGTACGTCTCAGGTCGTTCACACCAGCATGGACAATGACTGTTTCATATTTGTACTTGCTGTGGAGTGACCTGAGTGCTTGTGTTATGTGGCGGATTCTAGCGCCCGATAGGCAGCTTACTGTGACCCTCTCCTTGTTCAGCCTGGTGAGTGGGACGTCAGTGTGTCTGACTATGGAGTCACCTATGACAAGTATGTTTGGTGTTGTATTTGGCCTTAAGGGCTGTGACTGCTTTGCACACTGATTTTGTGGTTTATGTGTTGCCTGTGGTGTGTCATGAGGTGGCAGTTGCTTGGATGTCTGCTTTGGAGGCCTCTGCTGTTTAGGCAAATTTTTGCTCAGAGCCTCCGAGTATGACTTTGTGTGTTTATGTGTTTGATTCATTGTTGTGATAGCTTTATGTGAGACTGGTTTTGTGGTGTGTGTAGCTGCCTTTTCCTCCTGTCTGGTCTTGTCAGTCCTCAGTTGAGAGAGCTCAGCCTCCAGTTTGGCTAAATAGCTGCATCTCTCGCAAGTATTTGTGTTATGTGGGAGGAGGAGAGGGTTGTCAGTGTACATGAGGCAATTGTAACATTGCCTCAATATTCCCAAATTCACCAACTGGACAGGAAAGGACGCCAGCATCTGGCCCTTCGACATGCTAGAGAAATTTAGAAGTTAGGGGTGTAACTGAATAAGAGAGGACTTAGTAAGGAAGTGGGTACTCCTGGTGGGGGGGTTCAGTCTTGATTGGAGAGAGCTTTACCTCCAGTTTGGCTAGATAAGTGCATCTCTCACAGATTGTAGCGTTGGGTGGTAGGAGGAGAGGGTTGTCTGTGTACATGAGGCAATTTCTACATTGCCCCAAGATGCCCAGATTCATCAGATAGACAGGAGAGAACACCGGGAGCTGACCCCTGGCCATGCCTGAATAAAAAACTATTTTCCTCTAGATAAGTGAGGAAAGTGAGTACAAGAGCTGTTTTTCTCTAAGCAAGTGAGGAAAATAAGTACCAAAACTGTTTTTCTCTCTGTAATGAGGAAGGTTGAGTGCTGTAGTAATTAGTAGGTTATTTAGTGCTTACAAGTTCTGAACAAGTGCTGATCGTGAATAAGCAAATTCAAGTGCCAAAACTAAGAATCTGTATCTGAACTAAACTAGTTACAGGAAAGGGAGGAAACAAGTGCAAATGCGGGCTTTTAAATCAGAAAGTTAAGAGAGATGGAAAAACTGCCTAAACGGCCAATAACTACAATTTCTGGGCCAGAACCACTCCTTATGTGGTAGATAGGTTACCTAGTGTTTACCACTCCCACTGATAAGCTAGAAGGCTTCCCTCCAACACAGAAAGCTTGGGGGGCTCAGAAGCTTACATACAGTCCTGGATGCAGCAAATCTGAATCTGGGCTACACTAGTTACAGGAAAGGTATTTTTTCATATATACATATATATATATATATATATATATATATATATATATATATATATATATATATATATATATATATATATATATATGTGTGTGTGTGTGTGTGTGTGTGTGTGTGTGTGTGTGTGTGTGTGTGTATACAGAAAAGTAGCTAAAACAGCAGTCAAAGCAATTCAAATGCAGTGCAAGCTAGCGCACTTGAGTATGCAGCAATGTTAGACCAAACAGTTTAAAAATGCAATTGAATTAAAAATGACTAAAATCAAGTGCAGAAGGAGTTTATTAGGTAGACTGAGGTAAAGAGATAAGACTGGGGGAAGTGTCCCAGATCAAATCTACAGTGGGGGCGGGCAACTGCAAAAGCCTCCAAATTTAAACAACAACACAGGAATAGGGAGGGTGGGTATGAGAAAACCAACACCTTCAGCAGAGATCTGAAAAACTATACAGTGAAACAAAAATAACAGTGCACAACTCTAAAGTCAGCCAGCAATGATATAAAATTAGTCAAACAACAATTACCAGTACACAACTCTGAAGTGCCAGAAAAATATACTCAGCTCTGTATATCTCCAGATAGTTTGAAGAGCACTCTGTTAGGACACAGGAAGGCTCCACAATGGTATGTGTATATATATATATATATATATATTACATCTGTACATACAAACATACATTTCCTATGCTGGGAGCTGCTTACACCCACGCAGGCTTACTCATCTATGCTTACTGTGCGTAACATATTTTTACTGCTGCTTATTTGTGCCTTATACATTATGCCAATACCACTTTGATTGAAAGGAACTGGTTAATAGTACCATGCGATACACACATTCACCTTTACATGTTTAAATGTCGGCTTTACAGCAGAGCAACATTCATTCCACAAGAAAAATGATATGTGCTATTGTTGACCTTGAACCGTGAATGCCTTTTCATTAGGCAGATGCTCTACCCACTACACTACTGGTGTTCTGCTTCATTTATATGTATACCCATGGTGCATAGTTACCCGATCACACACCTCATCACTTCACTTACACAGCAGGCATCCATTTTCCTGTTGGGAAAACCTCACTACTACACATGCACCATTCCCTATTCCCTATTTCTCTGGACCCATGCCGCATGTTGACTCACTCCGAGGATATTCAGACCTCCAAAGCCTATAGTCCTGGCACATATGTCTGTTCAATTGACAGGGTGTTCATATGGTCATCTGGGTTTAGGCTTATCCAACTGGGGACTGGGACTGCTCTGCACCTAGGTGAAAGTCAGACTTAGCACGGGGAGATTGTTTGTTCCACTTTTAGCGTCCTACCTGTGGTTGGGGATGCAGAGTTGTGCTCACCTATGGCCATCCTGATATATAACAGTACTAACTATTACGGGGATTTCCTATATTGTGACCTTGTTCCTTCTTCATATATATATATCTATCTATATATATATATATATATATATATATATATATATATATATATATATATATATACATGTGTGTGTGTGTGTGTGTGTGTGTGTGTGTGTATATCGGGTCTGTACATACACATGCAAATACACCTACATGCTCATTTACATTTCCCATACCGTTGAATCACCGCCACTTACCATTGCACATACAAACTTGCATACCCACTTACGTCTAGGGTTGCCACCTTTTCATATTGCCAAAGTGGGAATTTTCTAGGACACACATCAGATTTTACAGGCTGACACATACCCACCATCAGTACAAAGGTTAGAACTTTACTTATTTGCCAAAATGAAAGCTTATTCTTGTAGCAGTTTAGTTGCTTAATCTGTTTCTTGTAACTTTAAGTATTTTACATACAGAAATAACTGTTTTATGCAACTGTTACATGAAATATGGGACATATTTCCTACAATCACAGGACATTTGCCATTGTATTATATTTGATCTGGACACAACTGCCCAAAAAGGGACTGTCCCTTGCAAGGTGGGGCAGGTGGTAGCCCTACTTATGTCTTCTTTAAAGTGCTTTAAGCACCCTATATCCGATTGCCACTATGCAAATGTGTAAGGTATATATACCCGATAATGCATGTGGGGAGACGTGCATCATGGTCAAGATTTTAATCCCGGGTCGTAGGTTCTGCAGGACCAGCTGGAGGCTGAGCAGTCTTGTGGACAATTACTGCTCATACAACCTGTGCCCAGATGTATACAGGACTGGACATCGTGTCATGAAACCAAGTCTAATATTTAGAACAAATACATATCCCATTAGGGATATCCAAAAATTGTGTGGACTGATGACTTTCTTTGCTTTACGGATGTAAGGTAGAGTTATACATGCAAGGGATACATAGTTTGCAATCCTGAAACTGCCTAGGGTGAGACTGCTTACTAGATATGGGTAGGGGTCACTATGTGCAGATATGGCCGCGCCTATCTAGCAGCCCGAGTATGGCTGGTTTTGGTGGACGTTCAGGAATGGGGGGTGTGCTGTGAAGGGGATGATGGGTATTCAATTATGTATCCAGGTGTGTTGGGGTTGGATTGCTCAGTTCAGGCCAGACCATTATGTGGGTATGTGCCAGTAACGTTTCTGTACATGTGCATTGCACTTTTTAATGTTCACATGTTTGTGGGATTGTATTGCGGATGTGTACATTTGTTCTTTGGTTATCTTCTTCATTCACCCACTGCTCCTTCGTAGACCTTCCGTTCACCTATTGTGCATCTGACTCAGTCTCCCCTTGGCAAATTATTACATTACCCGTCACCCCCCACTCCCATATTCCACAGACACCATTCATACCTTCTCTAGTTGATGGCCCATGGTACAGTCAACAGAACACATTGCGTGCGCTACATATCTCTGGGACCAATATGGTTGTGAGGTCTACACTAGCATTTCTGATAATCCACATGCTGTACTTCATGCACATAGGTACACGCAAATACTTATCTTTCATGACATGGTAGGTAGACCCGGATAATACCCAGTCATCTATAGGCTGTCCTGACAAGGACGACTTGGACCGCAAATGGGCAGATATTGGACGAATGCTCTAACCATTGGTAGGGTTGCCACCTTTTCATATGACCTGGATTGGACATTTTCGGGACACACATCTGAGTTTACAGGCCAACACATACCCACAGTCATTACAAAGGATAGTACTTTAGTTTTATGCCTACATATAAGCTTTTATTTTTGTAGCGGTGTAGTTGCTTATTCTGTTTCATTTACTTGCTTATTCTGTTTCTTGTAACATATAGGTATTTTATATATGGACATACGTATTGTATGGGACTATTACAAAAAATATGGGACATAATTATGTCCTACCATCGCAGGACATTTCACATTTATAATGGTTTTGGTATGGACACACCTGCCTAGAGGGGGACTGTCCCTCACAATGTAGGACAGGTGGTAACCCAAACCATTGGGCTAGGCTTAGCAATTGGCGGTATGCTAACATGATGCATTTCGCTTCCACTTGGTATAACTAGTGACACTACAATGGAATATGGGCACGGGGTTTTAAATGTCAATTGTTCGAGGGACGGGGACTCAATATTCAGCTACGTGCCTTTGTGTTTACTTCTTATTGTGGTGTTTGCAATGATGTCTTGTATGCTTTGCATACATTTCACTATCCATGGACACTGACAGGAGTGATTACTATTAGAGGCTGGGTGTACTAGTCAGCATTTTAGGTTGTGCATATGCAGCCCACATGTTCATGCCTCCGTGCAGTGCTTGGACACACCCCCTGTACTTGTACACGTTTTCTATGCACGTGGCCATTACGGCAGCGCGCCTTCATTAATATGCATGTGGTACTGCTGTGCCATCTCTACGCCACACGGTCGGCGCAAGGCTAACGCCGTCCCTGCGCCGAGCTTCATGAATCCCGGGGAATGTCTTTAGAATAGAATGTAAATACACAGGGACTAAGTGTCTTATGTTTTTAATTGTGTTATACTGTTGAGAAGTCATTAATTGATTAATTATTTAATTGTATTACTGAAGCTTCAGCTTCAATATATAAGGGTAGGTGGTTATTATGTATGATTCATCTGAAGAAGTCACAGCATTCACTGTGATGAAAAGCGCTTTACGTGGATTAAATTCTGCTATTTTATTATAGTTTTGTGTTGAGTTTCACTTCATTCTTCACTCCAGTGCATTGTGGCTTTGATTTTCCTAGTTTATTTGTGGTTGTCTGATGTATCTGTGCACCGGAACTGTGACTTCAGCAGCCCAAACACACGCTATGATATTTCTTGTTTGAGCGTGTGCCTCATTATTGCATGGGTGCGTGTGTATTTCTGATGGGTGTCATCAGCAATGGTTCAAATGCATGACCTGCATCCCCCAGTAAATGAACGTGTGTGATGTCCCCCCTGGAAAACCTTGGGTAGAGCTGATAGTTGTGCCAGATATGAGAGTTGTGGTAACTACTGAGGTTGCCAACACACATTCAGGATTATTCCCTTAGCATTAAACACAACCTGACAATTAATGGAATGGAAACCCTTTCTGTTTATATAGATCCTTCCCTATTCCCTGGGTGGTGCTTTGAATTAAATGTGTGTGCAGCCTATGGCACCCAGGACTTCAGGAAGTTTGCTACTGGGTAGAAATCTGGCATAGTTGTAGCTGTGTCCTTAGGAGTATGGGGAAAATATATGTGGTCAGTGGGATGTTGTAGCATAGCATTCAGGAATTGATGTAGGCTCCTAGATGTTAGTGACTGTGATATCCCCAGAATGTCCCCTGTTGATCTCTGGAAGGTTCCTGTAGCTAAAATTTCAAGTTCTACACATACATTGGTCTCCACAGGTGTTGGTTCCCTTGTTTTACCATTGTTCTCAGCGGAGGATGACAGAGGTTGCAGAGTTCCTTTAGTGTGTCTCTATCTCCCCTGTAGCTCTCTAGTATTTTCACTTCATGCACATGAAAAGTTAAATAGGGTCTAAACATGTTTCTCCTTCTCTGCTGAGGTCTGCTGGCAGTAGAAGCAACATAGACTTGGTCTGATGCACATACATGCAGAAGAGTAACAGCAGCCCCTAGCATTCTTTTTGTGTAGATGGATTTCCATGGCTGTATTCCAATAGGTCTTGGAATTTGAGGCCCAAACCTGCACTAAGTATACATGATAGCCTAATAGCTTGTTGAATAGCTCTTCTATCTTGGGTTGGTTAATTAGCATGCAGTTCAGAAGCTTATGCTGTAATTAGCATGTCAGGATGTCTACTAGGTTTGCACGGCTCTACATGGCATGTAGAGATGCTTGCTGAGTACAAATCAGCATGCTACCATGTGCGTGTCACACTGCGATGCCCACATGGTTTAGCGTACTGTGTAGGTTTTACTGAATCCATCTCACACATCCACTTGAACAGCATGTTGATAAGACAATATGCAACCTTTCCAAGTTTATCACAGAAATGTTCATTACTACCCTATCATCTATTAAATGGAACTTCATAAAGATCTTCTTCTTAGATGATATTGTAAATGAATTAAGTTCAACTTTCCTGAATATCCTGAATAGCCTTGCACATCCTAGAAGAGGGTGCGAATGTTGAGATGATAAATCAGCAAGCAAAGGAAAGTAGTATTGCTGGAATTGAATTCGTCCTCAAGTCTTGATGTGTACCTTCACGAGGTGGACCCTGTTTTTCAGAAAATCTCACCAAGAAGACACGGATATATACACTGTATTTTAAATAGCATATATCATACACAGAACTAGATTAAAACATAAAATAAGATAGCTGGGTACACAAGACCTAGGATAAAAAAAGTGCTCAATCCTGGTAGGCCCACTGGTGGCAGGACTGGAAAAAATGACTGTAGAATCCTCAAGACACAGAAACATTTATACAATCGGGCTAGGCCAGGTCCGGGTGGGGGGGGGGGGGGGTAGAAGGAAGTAGTAGTCCACAAAAATCACAAATACTGAACAAAAAAGAGCCATAAAGATGACAGAGTGGGCTAATAAGAATAAGAAGAAATTAAGTAGCACTACTATTATAAAAAATAGCAGTTGAAGTTATGGAATACTTGTGAAGTGAAGGATTTAGTTTAGAAAGTCTAATACAGGTTATATCATAGCATGATGGAACAAGAAGTCCTCCAAGTAAAGAGAAGCAGGAAGAGTGAGAGACATCTGAAGAAGAAAAAATGACATGGAAAAGAAAAAGTGATTTAATATGCTACAATATCTATGCAAGGGAGAAAGCAAAACTAATGAATACAAAAACAGCAGCACCAACAATATTTAAAGAGAAATACAGGTAAAGGCATCCGGAAATGGAAAATCTTACAATACAAAAAATAAGAAAACAAAGAGGAAAAGTGGAAAAGAGGATAAGTAATAGAGAAGTTAAAGAAATAGAAACTGAGGTTATGGATTACCTGCAAAGTGAAGGATTTAGTAGAAAATCTAACTCTGATAATATCACAGCAGGATAGAACAATGGATCCCCAAATTTAGGAGAAACTAGTGGAGCGGGAAACATCTGATCAGTTGCCATATGCAGATACTTTGGGGCCTTCCGCAGGAAACCAGTACAAAAGTTCAGCTCAGATGGAGTTACACAGCAAGGGAAGGATCAGGAAACTGTGGCAACTCTGACGCAGTGTTGTGGAGTGATAGGCTAATGAGTTCCCATATGAAAGAGCAACAGAATGACACAGGATGAAACTCAAGAGAATGTGGCACAGGAAGATACTCTGGAACTTTCTATAGAATGCTTGCAGGACATAGAGAACAAAGAGTGCCCTCAGTTTAGAAGAAAACGATCTAAGAGAAGAGTTGTATGACTTAATATAGATGTACAGACATATTAAGATCAACGAAAAAAATAGACTACAGAAAGTCAATAACACCCAAAAAAGTTAGAAATTTGATAAAACAAATCAACAACAGTAATTAGGACTCTTCATAGAGATTCATATGATATAGCAGAAGTAAATAGGATGTATTACTATGCAGCTAAATTAATAACAGATAACGTCTTCACAAAAACACAGGTCAGTAAGGGAAAGGAAGGGGAGAAATCAAATGCCATCATGTAACTATTGAATATAGAGAACTAACTATAAAGCAATTAAGACAAGAAATATCACTGTTAGAAGAGTATAGAAGAGGGAATAGATCAACAAAATACTCAAAAATATAAATGTGATGAAAGCAATGTGCAGTATGAGAACAGATCATCATGCACTATTGCAAATAATAAACTAAAAATATCAGCACAAGCAGAAAAACTTAGAAGATATACAGGTAAATATAAAGGAAAAGTACAAAATAAGCAACTTATTGATGACACAAAAAAGTTTTATAGAGAGTTGGGAAACAAGGCTAAAGGATTTGAAACACCACCAATACAAGAAGAAATAGGTAACATCTTGGAGAAATATCTATGAATATCCTGTGGAACATAACAAAGATGCTAAATGGATTGAAGAAAAAGAAGGAATAACAAGTCCAAAGGTATAGGATATGAAATGGGATGAGGTAACGGCCAGAGAGATTGAAACAAAGTTAAGAAAAGTGTCTAATTGGAAAACCCAGGCCCAGACGCAGCACCTAACTTCCAGTTAAAAGTATTAACATTTTTACATGAAGATTTAGCCATGAGTAAGAACTATTTTATGCGCACCCTGAACAGACACCAACCTGGTTAGCAACAGGAAAAAACAATACTCCTAGTTAAGAGCGAACCAGCAAGCTATCCTACAAACTATACACCAAAACCAAACCTGAAACATCCAAGACTAAACAAGAACTCAGCAGGCACACAAACTCCCAAAGGATTACATTTCTTATCTGAATTTTTGTGAACAAACACACATGCAGAATAGTTACAATTCACACACCACCTCCAGATTAACATGGCTACACACCTTTGCATTTTACAAACTCTCTTACTTCTAGTTTATTTCACCTCCAACCACCACTTACTTCCAACAGTTATCTCCTACTCTGCATCCAAGATCTAAGTCATATACCACATAACACAAGCCACAGATACCTTCTCCTAGCCAACTGACTATTTAAGAATACCTTTGTCTATCTCTTTAGACTAAAATACCTACAACCTAAGTTACCATTTCCCAAGTTTAATCTGAAGAAGAAACTAAAACCTAACTTTGGAAGCTAAGTTATATAGCAGTAGTCCACTCTCCAAAGCTTTGGTGATGTGCACCCTAATCCTGGCTCAGCACCCCTAGGTACTCCCATTGACACACCTAAATACAACATCTCTACACAACTCAAAAACAATTGCCACATCCCAAAACAAGCTAAAACAACTACCACTAAAAAATATTTGCATACGTAATAAAATTCAGAAAATATATCCTGGATAGCACTCTACTCACCAGACATACTAGTATGGCTTAAACAAGAAGTTAAGAATGAACATATTATCCCACTAGACTGTAACATTAGTTCTGCAAGAAAAGACAGGAAAGCTAGAGGTGTAGCTATTTAATGACATCACATAATATGGTGTCTTTCCAGTTGCACTCACTGATCACCACCCATACTATGTATAAGGAATTACACACACACACACACACACACATACACACACACAGACACACACACACACACACACACACACACACACACACACACACACACACACACACACACACACACACACACACACTCTCTCTCTCTCCCTAAGAATGTATCATTTTATATAGTATGTAACCTAATTTCAACAAAGACCTTTTTAATTGCACCTTAAGGCACATAAATTGGAATTTTCTAAAACACCAACCAGAAGATACTGCTGTACAGCAGTTTAATGAAATAATTTTGAGCATACTGAATGAAGAAGCCCCACTTAAAAAAACACATAAAAGCTAGTCTTGGTCTCTGGCTAACTGGAAAAAAACTAAGCAAAAAAATGAGAGAAAGGATCACACCTTGGAAAGTGTGGAAAGTAAAAACACTAAATGATAGCTGCAATACAAACAAGTAAGAAATCAAGCAAAAATCACAGGTGTAGTCTGATAAAAAATACTACCTCAACCTGCAGAACTCACAGCAACAAAAGGCACGTAAGTTTTGTTCAACATTATTTATTTGCCTTTGTTTACCAGGAGAGCCAGAGTGGGTTTGTCAAAGCCCCATTTTTAGCTGTGGCCTGGAGAGAACCCCATTTTAGCTGTGGCCTGGAGAGAACTCCATTTTAGCTGTGGCCTGGAGAGAACCCCATTTTAGCTGTGGCCTGGAGAGAACCCCATTTTAGCTGTGGCCTGGGGAGAAAAGCTCCACATACAATAGATATCAATACTTTGACAAAACATGGATATACATTTTACTGTGAGAAGAGCTCCACATTCAGAATAATTGCTGAGTACAGTTTAACACACTGCATTGATACACATAGTACAACATATTTAGTAGGTAGATATTAAACATACTCGTACAATCAACGGTTTCCCATCCAATCCATCTACTACAGAAAATGGCAAAATTATTTCATCTAAATTCAAGACATATTCTATTGAGGCTGTTATATCCATTATCAACCAATCTGCCATTAATGTTACTCAACCACTACCCTTACAAAACCAGAAAGCCTTCCCTTTCTATTTTGAGCCAGTCCCCACTGGCACCGGCACAATAAAGGTATTTTTTGGGGAAGCAAAATATGCTTATTCAGACTTATTCTTTTTGCAGAAGATCATTTACCAGGTGAACACTTAAAACTCACTGTCAGTGAACTAGAATAGCCTGTATCCAAACACCTCAGAAATCTGAAGGAGTCCTGCCTGCATCCTGCCTTTATACAAAGGCTAAAATTCTAAAAAGTTACTAGTTACACACCCATTACCATTCTTCCACCACTATGTAAAATTCCTGAAAGGTACGTGAACACACAATGCTTTAATATCTTCAAAATAGCAACCTACTCTCTCCTATACAGCTAGGGTTCCACACCAGTCACAACACTATCCCACCCTAATATATTTTCTCAACACCATTATCAAAGAAATAAAGATAAACTAGTCTCAACACTTTTCCTAGACCAAACAGTCAAAGAAAAGTCCAGAGCTTTTGATACAGTCTCCCATGAGCCCCTGATACAAAAGGTCTCAAGTTTAGGCCTCTCTAATTCTACTATCACACTGTTCCATAATATCTAACAGTCTTACTCCCTAAGGAATTCTCAGGAGAACTTAATATCACTGAGCAGTCCCCCTTTTAAAGCAGTCATTGGTGAAAAAGCCTTCTTATGAACAGGCCAGCTCTCTGGAACAAACTGTCAGCTGAGACAAGGCATCAAGATAGTTTTGTCAAGTCTAAGAAGTCCCTTTCTGAGTAAATCTTCAAGGAAGTAATTTGTAAATCCTTCAGGGATAATGAATAAACTCTTTAAAATGCTGAAAATTCTCAAAATGCTTATAGCCTCTTCACCATTTTTTCTATTCAATAGTGTTTATTCCTGTGCTCCCTTCCTAGACTCTAGGCCTACCTCGGTAAGTCTCTTATTTTTTAATTCCATTTTTTGAGTTTTTTCAAGGATATTCAATTTAAAACATTTAAAGAGCAATTTTATGTAACCACGTTGTAACCTAATCCATATAAACTGTTAAAACCTAATATAAACCTGCTACTTTATTACTATATATGAACACTATAAATATTTGAAACTATGTAAATGTAAAACACTTATTATATCTGAAGTATATAACAAGATTACTTGCACTGTTTATTGCTTCTGAGAATTGGTTGTGGCAAAAAAGGTATCTGGACCATTTGACATACCTGGTTGTCAAACAATAAATAGATAAATAAAGACAAAATATATAAATAAATAAGAATAGTGCCAGGAATGCAAACTTAAATCTTTTTTTTTTTTTTGGCAAATAAAGAAAATTCTTACAGGTGCCAATAGGAATACAGTTGCCAGTGCACATTACACAAGCAAGCAATAATCAATAAATGAAGCAATTTAATCGTGACACTGAGGAGTCTAATTATTTTTTGCAGCAATTTGCAGATTTGTTTATTGTAGTAGGCTGTTTGCTGGGCATATACCTTATCAATATCTCTCCAGATGCAGTGGCAATAATTATGCATAAAATAGAGTAAATGAAGAGCATTGGTGTGATTTTTAAACATGGCTGAATCACATAATAAAATGGTTACATTTGGGAAACAGTATATGCTTAGCATTTACTTAGATCCCCAAGATCTAAACAGAATGGTTAAAATACAATATCCAGTGTAGACAGTAGAAGACATTCCTCTGGATTCACTAACCTTCCATGCAGGACTAGCCTAGTCCTGCACGGCAGCGCCTATGTAAGAGCAAGACGGCAGCACGCCATGCATAATAATGAAGGTGCTCTGCCTGAGCTTCTAGGCTTACATGGAGTGTGTACGAGTGCAGGGTTGTGTCTGAGAGCAAAGTTCTAAGAATAAACACACCCCTGCAATGTAGAACAGCAGAAGCTGATAAGAAATGATCAAGATCACTCATAGGTGTCCTCATATCCCCAACAGTCCCCCATGTGTACAACAGCAACAGGACATATAAATTAAAAGAAGAAACCCTTTTATTTTTGTTAAAAATCCGATTAAAGCTAACTGTAGGTGCACGGGTGTGCCTATCTCTTAGCTGCAGTTAATGCAGCTTAAATGGCTGAAGAGGATAACAAGGAAGATACATGCAAATGAAACAGTATAGCAATAGTGTAGTGGGCAGAGCACTCACCTTACAAGCGGACATTCCTGGTTTGAGTTCCACTGCAGCACATTCCATTCTCCATGTGAAATCTGTATATGAACATTTTTTGCTGTATAACCTACTAAATAACATTTTAATGTGAACTGGAGTACTGCATTAAATGCACATGTGAAGTGTCAGTGTCATAATGACTAAGGCACTAGTAAACAGAGTTAAGCACAAATAAGCAGTAGTACGCATATATAAGCACTAGTAAGCATGTTTAAGTGTGCTTGCATGGAGGTAAGCATTGCCTACACAGATTAAGCAAAGTAGAAGCTAACCGAGTGTAAGAAGCTGTAACCAGAAGTAAGTACTGCTTAGCTCTGCACAAATCCACCTACAACTGCTTTAAAGTGCCTTAACCACTCTGTATCCAATGGCCCATGTTCTGCCCAGCAACAAAATAAACAGCCTCTGCAAGACTCTGTACACTACAGTCACAGTAGTTAACCATTAAACCATCATAGCAGTACACAATATTGAGAATTCAACAAACAAATCCTCACCATTGGAAATCAAACTGAACATGTGAAAGGAATCTATGTACAGTGTGATATTGTATAACCTGCTACATAACATAAATATGTGAACTGGAGTACTGCAGTAAGGCCAGATGGTAGGTGTTATTGTAATAAAGTGTTGAAGTTCCCAGGACCCTATACAGTGTATGTACACATGAATCACGGATACCAGACACATATATAACATGTAACAAGTAATACATCGATGCCAAAAGGAAAATAAAATGCAAACTAAATATTAAGCAACGCTAAGCATTCCACAGCTCAGCTTAGTTGGGGTAAGCAATGTCTAGGCTGGCTAACTCAATCTTCCCAGTGGTATGCCCTTTAAGCAATGCCAACATTAGGTAAGCAGGTGTGCCCATAGCATAGCCTTTTCAAAACCATCCAATCAAGGGAGCATGTGGGAAATTGGGTGTATTTAAACCCCACAAGTACCAATAATTCCCATACCTCATTGCAGCTCCCTACTGTAGGCAGAATGGCTGGTGTTGGGGAAGGCACTCGATTTAGACTGCAGTGCTGGGGCACCCAGGAGTCCAGATTCATGTTATGGCTCCTGGTAAAACACCATGAGGAGAGACTACTGCAGGGCCAGTACCAAGGCTCTCAGTATAAAGTGGAGGCCTGGGATAGTCTCCCCCATGCCCTCACCAGTGCCACTGGTATTCCCCGGACTGGTGAGCAGATCAGGCATCACCATGCTGACCTGAAGCAGTAGAGGGGTGATCTCTTGGACCGGTGGATCCAAGAAGCAAGACAGATGGCTGATGCCCCAGCACTAAGTACCCATTCTACTACTTAGATAACGATTGCCTAGCTTGTGTATACTATGGATAGGTAATGGCTAAATATCACTGTATTGCTCTGACAGCTGCAGATGAGTGGGCTGCGAACCAGCAAGTCCATGCTGCTAGGCTGCAAAGGCTGTGTCATGAGGCAGGTTAGTAATATTCCCTCATGTACTGTCATAACAAATAAATATAACAGTTCTGAAAAGTGTTGTACAAGTAAAGAAGTGTATTACATATGGGATGTACTGAATAAATCAGAAAATATGGCAGGAAGACTGTCATATAGGTTACATGGAGATAAAGGTGTAATATCTTGGAATACATGTATACCCCTGGAGTGCTTGTGTGCATCCTGCTTTCATATGTTGTTGTAGTGTTGCATTATATAAATAGTACTGTTGTATTAAGCAGTGTTCCCACACTGTTGAACGCAGTTAAAATGTGTAAGAAGTTCAGTATAACAATGTTGGAAGTCCCAAGAGGTCAGTCATATAGAACAACTTTGGGAGACTTAGACAGAAACCATTGGAATGCTTTACACCAATTCCCCTGATAACACAGTGTACTGTGATGTCATCTGTAATATTTTTACCACACACAGCAGGGGTTTGAATCCCGGGAGTGGTAGTAAGTTGTAAGCATAATCATACCCCACAACTGTACAGAGTTTGCGAGAATGTTCAGATAGAAAGCTGTATGCATAATTAGACCCAACTGTACAGACTTTGCTAAAATGTTCATATAGTACGCTGTAAACATAATCATAACCATCAACTGTACACACTGTGGCAGAATATTCAGGAAGTAAGTTGTATACATAGTCATACCCCTCAACTGTTCAATCTGTCCAGCACGTCCAGATAACTGGCCCAAATCTGCTGCCCGGTAACCTGTTCCCCTGACAAATCAGAGTGATGATCCAAGAAATGTAGGCAGCTTATACTGGCATATAATGGATAGTCAGACCTGAACATAAAAAAAAATGTATATGGAAGCAAACCTGTCATTGTAGCATCTCACCCAAAGTGTATGACATCAATTGTCAATATATGTCACATTAACACCTGCATCCTGTCACACCTTGACCAGAGTGTGTGCAATAACAGATTGTTAGGTATGTGTATAACGGCAATTTGGAATCTGGGAGTATGTCTAGAACTTGTCAGGTAATATTAACAAAGATTTTCTCCACAGCTATAACAGGTAAGAGATGTAGACTGTAGGTACTACACAGGTCACGTATATACTTGTCTACAAGCATGGAATCTGGGAATATGTATAGAAATTGTCAGGTAGTGTTAACAATGATTTTCTCAACAGGTATAACAGGTAAGAGGTGTAGACTATACGCAAGACACAGTCCATGCATATACTAATCTACAAACATACCATTGTACAAAGGAAGGACATTGGGTAGTTTAATAATACATGTAAGGGACAGATCACTGCCGTGACTAAGAAAGTTGTGAAAACTACAATGATATATTAGTTGTTAAATTACCTCTCTCTCTCTCTCTCTCTCTCACCCCCTCCATATGTGCAACAATAACCTTATTACACACCTCAATGGGTACGTGTACACTCCAAACTTTTGTTGGGACATATGTCCTATTGGTTTATAAATATTCACATTTGGTTCTATGCATGTGCCATGTTAAAATATTCCCATATTGGTGGCCTGTTGACATCAGTGAAACCTGCATGCTGTTATAATGGCCACTGTTGTCCCACAAATGCATGTGTCTTGCTTCATCTGCAACTGTTGTAAACTGGTGTCTTGGATTAATGGGAATACCTATGCATGCTCTTATAAGTAATCCTGAATGCTATTGACTATGACTAACTGATATCTTTCTTAAAACTGCAATACCATAGCTCGTATGGGAAGGCAGGTCCCAGCGGACCCACCTGTCCCACCTCAGCTGGCCATGGCACTGAACACCAGCATATCTGTGGCCCAGCCTGGGACCTTCTCCTCCATTGGCCCTGCACCATCTTCAGGTGGAACTGCCGCAGGGAATGGGGCTTAGCCCCCCTGGGAGCAGGGGTGGAGAAGTACTTGTCACACGCTGTCAGGTCCTGGCCATGGTGCGTAGGGAGCTTGACAAGTAGACTCAAGACCAGCTACGCCAGCTTGAATGCTGTGTGGTGCAATTAGAAGGTGAGCCTGCTCCTCCTACCCAGCCCCCAGAAGAGCCACCTTTGAGGCCATGAAGGTGCAGTGGTGACTGCCCATGGGTGGGGACCTCAGTCCCACTGTTTCCATTTGGGGGCTCATGGGCTTGCGACTTCCTAACACCCTTCCCCATCCAAGGTGTTTACCCCCCACATGTGTCATATACCATCCCTGTATGCATCTTGTTTGTCTTGTCTGTTAACTTACCCAACCTATCTCCCCAAATCTACCTACTTCCCCTCCCTAACATCCCATTCTCACCTGAAAAAGAAAAAAAAGGGCAATCTGTTCCCACAAAAAACTCTCACCTATCCATTTCGCATGTGTCAACTGGACACATGCAATCCGGTCTAATTGGCATCACAACTTATTATTGTTGTCTTCACCCCAACCCAGGGGTGTGAGTGTCCAAATATACCTCCAAATTCAGTGTATATGCACAGCTGTTGCTGTAGAAGAAATGGGCAGCTATGTACCTTCACTTCAGCCTTCCTGCACACCCCTGGCTATTTTCCCTACTGTCTTTCCCTCTTTGTGCCCCTTTTTTCATCACTTTCTTATCAACCCCTTTTTCTTTTCTTCTAAAGAAATTAGCATGGGGGTAAGCAGGAGTAAGCACTTTTAAGCAGCAGTAAGCGGGTTTAAGCCTGTTTGTGCAGTGGTAAGCAATGCCTACACTGGTTAAGTAATGTAGAAGCTAGCTGTGTGTAAGAGGCTGTAACCGGAGGTTAGCTCTGCTTACCATTGTGCAAACCTGTGCAAACCTACTCACAATTGCTTAGAAGTGCCTTAGTCACTCTGTATCCAACAGCTCTCATCCTTCTCAGCAACAAAAGAATCTGCACTCCCAAGCTGCAAACCCCAGAACCTACACACACTATAGGCAAAGTGATTTACCACTAAGCCATGGCAGATACACGTACAGCTGATGTTATCACAAACATATCATCCAGCACAGTAATTCAACAGTATAGGAAATGTATGTAATTATGTAGATTAATGCAAGCAGCCATTTGTACATTGCTCAAATACAGTATTTCGAACAGTCTATGTATATCAAAAAAACAGTGCCTGTCCATTCATGATGTGAGAACAGTAGTCTTGCAAAAAAATAAAAAAAAATGGTGCACGTCGAGGGGGCGTGTGGGTGTGGTTCATGCTCAGAATGTCAAATCTGGGACATCAGTTCTGCAGAACTGGTAGATGAGGCTGGACAGGTGTATGAGCAAACCACTGCTTCTCAAACCCCTGACAGGATGCTACCAGTGGGAGAAACAGTGTAGATCAGCTAAGTCTAATCTTGATACAAAAACAGGTCCATCCCTGGTGGGATGAACCAAAAATTGTGAGTCAAACCATTGTCTACACATGTCTCAAAAGATGAACAAGACAAGGCTTGTATGGATGCGGACTAAATGGATGAAGAGCCTGAAGAAGCTTGGGTCAAGACAGTATACTGGATGAGTACCGAGATATGGAGAGAGGGCAATGTGTCAAGGTGTGGTATGGCTGGGCTAGCAACTGGAGAATGGATGGTTGCTGTATACATGGAGCTGGGTGGGGCGGGGGATGGAACCATGGGTATGAAATTATGGAAGATATATGCAAATGAAGCAGCACAGCAATAGTGTAGTGGGCAGAGCATCTACTTAATGAGCAGGCATTCCCGGTTTGAATCCCACTTCAGCACAGTCTATTTTACATGGCAAAGCACGTTATAACCAATTTTGTTGTTACAAAACCCACTAAATAACACATATTTATGAACTAGAGTACTGCAGGAAATGCACATGTGTAGTGCCAGTGTCATAATGAATAAGGCACTAGTAAGCAGGTTTAAGCACAAATAAGCAGTAGTAAGCATGTGTAAGCACTAGTAAGCATGTTTAAGTGCATCTGCATAGGGTTAAGCACTGCCTACACAGATTAAGCAATATGGAAGCTAACTGAGTAGAAGAAAGTGTGACTGGAAGTTCAGAGTGCTTACCATCATGCAAACCTGCTTACAACTGCTTAAAAGTGCCTTTATCACTCCGTAGCCAGCAGCTCTTGTTCTGCCCAGCAACGAAACAAACAGAATCTGTAAGGCTCAAACCCAGGACCCTCCACACCATACACAAAGATTTTCCACAAAGTCATGCCAGATGTAAATAAACCCACTGTTTTCAGAAACATATCATCCAGTCCAGTTATGCAACAGTACAGAGAATGTATACCAACATGTAGATGTATGTGTGTGTAAATAAATTAATATCTAAACAGATACAACATATCTATATATGTATATATATATATATATATATATATATATATATATATATATATATATATTTCTAAAAATATATACGTATATATTAATGTATATGAACATATATACATGCAAATGCCTACATCGACACATATATGTGTCTACACCTATATGTCTACATATACACAGCAAGTTACATATGTGTACACAGATGTATATCTATGTAGGTATGTATGGACATAGTTATATATATGTAAGCAGATATATATATATATATATATATATATATATATATATATATATATATATATATATATATAGGTATATATGCCCATACATCTGTAGATAGCAATGGCAGATTAACAAAAACACATATGTCCACATGCATCGTTAATGGGGTTGAAAGGCTCCACACACTATACATCTTGTACGAATATGCATCCCCCAACAGCCAAACACGTCCGCCCTGCAATACCCTACCAAGTGTTGCAGATCCCATAACCAGGACCTGACATGACATGGGCACAAGATGTTAACAGTACTACATCCCACATGTATGATGTCAGGCTGGTACTGGTAGCATATCATGCAATATAGTCTGCCTCCCTTAGGAAATGTAAAATGTGGAAGCCATCAACATCCCCAGGATACAGATACACCGTCACAAATATGTAGATACATATATATATATATATATATATGTATATATATATATATATATATATATATATATATATATATATATAAAATATGCATATATATATATATATATATATATATATATATATATATATATATATATATATATATATATATAGATATACATGTGACTACACATACACATGCAGATATATGTACAGTAAGATACATATGTAGAAGGTGCACACAATATAGAACAGTCACTATGCCTACAGTTAACATGTGAACAACTGGACACTGGATGGGCCACCCATACAAATGACAATTGTTGCCTGCAACATATACCCACAGAGAGGTCATAGGAAAAACACCACACTTAGTTTTGCAGAAATGGAAAACCTTTAATTGTGTACTATTACAGTTCTAAATGTCATGTCATATAGCTGTTCAGACACTGACATCCATATAAACAGATAAATGCAACTGTGAAACAGTTATACCAATACAGTAGTCTGGAAAGATTCACAACTGTTGCTGTCTAGGCCAAGCCCATCAAATTGTACAATAGCGAAGAGAGACTGGGCCACATGATACCAATCAATCAACAGTATGTAATGCAGGTATATAGTTCAGCAGCCTCTATCTACACTGTCTACACAATCAGTAGGTGGTAAAGATGTCATGTGACCAAATGGGTTGTAACTGTTACATAACAAGGCATAACTGACACCATCACAAGCACACTGACAAACAGAACAGTCTCTATGGCAGGAGGCAGTAGGCTTGCATTAACCCAATTCATGTAAGTAATGGAAATATAGGTGAAGTATATGGTACTGTACATCCAGATACCTTAACGCAGCTCACCCCTGATACCCCCACATTTTGTAACAGCCTAGGACATGTATGGTGCCCCCAGACTCAATAATACAGGGCCATATACCACCGTTACATACACTGGTGTCTGGAGTGCATAAGGGCACACATGTATTGTGTAGATGGCACCCACACGTATATGGCCCCAGCCCCACCATATGTGTGGGGGATACAACAGCAGTGGACTGATGGCAGCAATGGCAGTGTGATATACTCACAGCCCACTACAGAACAACCCCTGACAGCATGTCATATGTGCAAAACTTGGTATGTAGGTGGAGGACAGAGGCTGGAACACAGGGTCATATGTGGAAAACTGTTGTCATACACTAAGCAAGTTGCTTGTGTTACAGGATAGTCTGCAACATCCCCTTAGTCAGGGAATTGAGGATAGAAACTGAAATGGATGTAGCCATGTACTGATAGCACTCAACACACACACTGCCAGTGCATTAGCTGACACAGGACCTGTGTGGTGGACAGACAAAACATGATAGTCATACCTCTGGCCAGAAAGAGGATAGACCCACAGTTGTGAGCTATGCAGACAGACTGCATTACAAGGTAAACTAGTATGTACACACATACCCTGTAACACCAGTAATATACAAAGCATAACACAACTCTACTCACACTCTGTCTGTAGTTCCTGAACCTCCTACAAATATGTAGCTGCCCTGAGTGTGCCAGTTCTCCTGTAAGAGGTATTGCTACCTGCTATCTGTAACACTGATGCCCCCACACACAGGAAGGATGTCCATCACACAGGAAATTTAAAGGGACCACATCCACATGATGTTGGGATTTATAGTAGGCGGTTGCCATGACAGTCGTAATTAGAAATACTACACAAGTGTAATCATATATATATATATATATATATATATATATATGGCTATCTGGATAATTGTGTGTACATATATTTCCACCATATGTCCTGGACATGGAGTGTAGCCCTACCCCAGCCTGTATAGTCCCAAAGTCATAGTGCAAGAGGATGTCAGGTATGTATAGCAGGTATATTAGTAGACTATTGCTACTGTCATTGGGATTGTCTTCACAGACATGGTGTGTGTGTGGGAGGTCACATCTGCTTATAACGTGTGCCACTGGCTACTGACAGATATCCAAAGGACATCATAGTAAAGTTCGGCTGCTAGCACGTAATGCCCCTGTGGACTGCAGCAAAGATATTGGCCAATATATGTGGACATTATGACACACTCTGTACAGTCCAAAGATATACACATTACCCCTTAGTGCACAACATGTGTACCATGCCTGACAATATGGATGTAGACAGCCATGTAGATGGGTATAACACATAACGACTGGTATACATTTGCCACCATAGGTTATGCATTCACACACTCTTGTTTGGCCTGACACATAATAACCAGTGGTACAGGGGTGCCATGGCCACATACTACCCACTAGATATTGACATACATCTGTACAGCATCCCACTGCTTTGTCTGACATACATGACTGTTAAGGAAGGCCTGGCAGCAGTACATCTGGCAAGTATCTGCACATGACATCTCACTGGGTAAGTACAATAAGCTGCTAGGCATGTAACAATGCACTGTACAGGCCACAGGTCAAGTGGCTCAACACTGGCCTACATCTCCTATGGGAGAATTCACATGTACCTGCATATATAGCAGGCTCTACAGGCATGTCACAGCACAGGGTAAGATACACCTGTGTGAAAGTGCATAACCACAACCAATGTGAACACAGCCATATATGTTACCATGCATGTCAGTGCTGGCCACATATGTATATGGACTATCTGTTCAACACCAACCTCATATGTGCCACTCACAGACTGACCCTACATATACTGGGCTGCTACACAGCTTGATCTGATGGCTGTCTGTGGTATGGCACATGTGTGTGTATGGCCCTACAAACATGTATGCCAATATGGTACCATAAATTGGAGCAGCATGTAACATCAAATAGCATGGGAACTAGAACAATTACATCTACCACAGTCTCTACACAGGCTAGGGTACATATTAACAATACACACACTGTCAACATTTACCATAAGTACACAGACCTCAGTACTGTGCAAACATCCACAGAATATCCAGGTTATGTCATGAAATATAATCCCTACTGTACATAACATGTGTAGCAGTCTGATATCTCACTGGCTTGTTATCAGATATGATGACACTAATTATGGTGTACAGCACATATGCACCACTTCATGTACGACATATGTACAAAAGTTTACAGAGTTGTGGCTTGAAGTACCTACACAGGGCCAATATTGACATGTTGCTGTGAAAACCTCATACATTTACTGTTACAATGGGGTTTGTTGCAACATATGTCCTATGAGGGATATGAAGTCAGTAGCTGTCACGGCTTTCACCATCTACAGACTGCAATCCTCACACTACCTTCTACAGTCCACAGATAGATGCTCCATGGGTAACACATGAAACCAAAGGCACAACACTGCCCAGTCTTCAGATGACCCTGCAGATGGCGATTCCTCATAAACATGGAACTGACATGGCAGGTATTGAGACATGTAGAACAGCCATATCCACACACACACTGTTAAACCAACATTACTCCAAATGCAATATAGCAGCACTTACAATCTGTAGTCAGGTCCGGTGCATCCACCTCCTGTGTGTTGCCCTGTTTCGACAGTGTGTGTTGTTAGAAGTAAATCCCCAATCCATCTGAGATGCTGTTTGCCAAACAACAGATCTAGTTCCTTCTCACAGTGAATGAAAAGGGCCAACACCAACATGATGTTTCTAGATATTGGAGTGTGTTTCCATGCAATTGGCTATGGGAATGTTGCCACAGCTGTTACACATGCAATCAGCTAGCGGAGGGCTACAATTCATGCAGAGTCCATCAGCTGATCATGAGTATCACTTCAAATGCACATGCTGCTGCCTAAGCAAAGCAGGTGTAGGTCTCCACATCCACCAGAGAGGGAGTGGGTGAGGCAGACAGAGGCAAAGACAAGTCAGGGAGGTGTGGGAGAGTAAACCATAGGCATGTTTATGTCACACACCTAACAGCACAGTGTATCAAACCCCTGACAACTATGTAAGGCTATCACAGTTCTATGTAGTTATTGGATGCACCACATGGGTTACCTCTTGTGGAGCCCTCATAACATATTTGTGATGGTGAGTGACATCTGCAACAGGGATATGGTAGCTATACGGAAGGTGACGTACACGTGCCTGTCTGCATGAACAGGTGACAGTATGAACACAGCCATACTCTCACAGGGCCACACACACACATTGACACACTTGGCAGGGCCATGATTACAACTCATCAGTAGTGGGATTGACACAACACATCACTGTGCAGATATCACATGCACTGCATGGGTCATATGGGGGTTGTATGGGCAAAGGGTATGGGGAGGTGTCTGACATCAGACAGTATGCTACAGTATGCCCATGGGGGTTGTAAGAAGTGTGTATGTGAACATACATTCCATGCAACACTCACACAAACACATAGGGTGCCAGTATTGACATGCATGGGTCCATGTCTGCACGGGCGTGTGGTGGTCGACTGCACCAGACAGATGTACAAGGCTAGGCGATGGGTATACCTTGGCATCAGGCCACATGACAATGGTCTGCATTGTGTCTCAGGTCTGTAGTGTCTGCATTTGCCCACACAGGTGGGTATTGTATCACCCATCCAGTCACCTGGGTGACTATTGTGTGTGGCCAATGCTGTGCATCACTTGCCATGTATGTGTTCCTTAGTCCATGACATGGACGGTGTCTGGGATGCGCACACCTCCCACATGCATGTACAGTGACATGTGGAATTGTACCTGGGGTGTCTGGCCCATGTTATGAACACAGCTTATCATCAGATGTGCAGTCTTGTCCACCTGTGGCAGGAACTGGTAATGGGCAGCAGGTTTACCCTGCACCTACAATGATAGAATGCTAATGGCATTCTCTGGTGTCAGTGGCATCTGTCAATACAGGGCATATTGTCAGGCATGGTATGTCCTTTGTGGGTCACATGTGATGGCACCACAGGTGCTGCAGGTGTCCATGAGGAAGGTGCACTGTCTGCATGTACGTGCATATTGGACAGATGGACAGGGTGTCATGCCCTCTGTAGCCCACTGCTATCACCCCATAGTTACTATTAGTGGCCAATATGCAGTGTACTACCCACATATTAGCTGTTGACTAAGCATGTGTGTGTGTATGAGGCATGGGTTGAGAGCGTGCTCTGGGTAGTACTTGGGTTGCTAACTGTGATTGCCTGGCTTGCTGTCACATGTATGGGTATGGCTTTGCATCCCAGCCTTTAAGCTATTTCACATCTGTATCCCTGTATGGTGGACATTGTGATATATGTAGTAGGGCCACCATATAAGAAATATGCAAAACCCACTCCACATTGGCCACACACTCACAACCACTCCACACAGGATATGAGTTACAAACACACACCTGTCATGGCTGGGAGTAGAACCCCTACCTAACTAGTTTATTACACTACAGCACTACGCAGTTATAGTACGTGCCACAGAGATTACAGGAGTACTCCTTCCCCAAAGGTGTATATAACATTGGATGACATCAGCAGGATTGCCAAAGTAGGCCGTTCAAATTGTAGTGAGTGTGACTAGCCTAAAATACATTGCTCCCTATATAGACAGTGACACACACACACAGAACATCCACAACCAACATGTGTGGGCATAGTACCCCTAACAGAGGTCTATATCACACTACAGCATGGAGCTGTTATAGGACGTATCACAGGGATTACTGGAGAACTCCTTCCCCAAAGGTGTATTTCACAATGAATGACAGCAGGATTGCCAAAGTAGGCCATTTGAATGTACTGAGTGTGACTAGCCTATAATGCATTGTTTCGTACACAGACATTGAAACACACACAAAACATCCAGAAATGTCATGGGGGGATGGAACCCTACCACAGTTGTAAATCACAATACAGCAGTATGCAGTTATGGCACGCGCTATGGAGATTACTGGGCTGTAACCTTCCCAGAGGTGTATTTCTAGGTGGGTGACATCAGCAGCCTTGCCAAAGTTGAGTATATGAATTGTAAGGAGTGTAAGTACCCTAAAAAGCATTGTTGTCTACATAGACAGGGGGAAGACAGACACACACACTTGCCCTGTCTGGGATTAAAACATCTATCTAACGACTTTATCACATTACAGCAGTATACAGTTACAGGACATGCTATGGAGATTACTGGGCTACAACTTTCCCAGAGGTGTATTTCTAGGTTGGTGACATCAGCAGCCTTTTCAAAGTTGAGTATATGAATTGTAAAGAGTGTGAGTACACTAAAGGCATTGCTTTCTACACAGACAGGGTCAGACAGACACACACACTTCCCATGTCTGGGATTAGAACACCTACCTAATTACTTTTATCACATTACAGCAGTACACAGTTACAGGATGGGCTACAACCTTCCCAGAGGTGTATTCCTAGGTGGGTGACATCAGCAGCCTTGCCAACGTTGAGTATATGAATTGTAAGGAATGTGAGTATCCTAAAAAGCATTGCTCTCTATACAGACATGGTCAGACAGGCACACACACTTGCTAAGTCTGGGATTAGAACACCTACCTAACTACTTTATCACACTACAGCAGTACGCAGTTACTAAACACACTATGGAGATTACTGGGCTACAACTTTCCCAGAGGTGTATTTCTAAGTGGGTGATATCAGCAGCCTTGCCAAAGTTAAGTATATGAATTGTAGGGAGTGTGAGTACCCTAAAAAGCATTGCTCTCTACACAGTCAGAGACAGACAAACACACACAGTTGCCAAGTCTGGGGTTGGAACTCCTACCTAACTAGTTTATCATACTATAGCAGTACACAATTATGGGATGCACCACAGAGATTACTGGGCTACAACTCTCCCAAAGGTGTAATTCACATTGGATGACCTCAGCAGGCTTGCCATAGTAGGGCTATGGGGAGGGCACTGTGTGTGCATGGGCCATAACCCATTCATCTATGGGTTGACACGCCACATACAGGCACACATGAGGTCATATTTCACAGGTATGTGTATACAGCTGCTAGATGACTACTTCTGTGTACAGTCATGTTGCACAGCTGGCACGTGCACCAAATAGTCTGTAATGCTGACAGATACTGGTGGCTAGTATCCGCAGTGAGTGACATCTACACCTCATGTGTTTAGGACCCTTTGGCTGTGTGCTGGGTGGGACAGGTCTGGATGGCTCCTTGTCACAGTCATCTTCCTCCACACATCTATGTACATCTACCTTTGGCTTATTATAGTGTGTTGTCCTGACATATATGTCTGTATTCCTATCCACTGTGTGTGCAAGGCATGAGTGCTGCATACTGACGAGTGTCTGTACTAACAACTGCAACTGCCAGATATGTCTGGTCCACTGGTGTTTGCAGACATGGCCTTCTTTAAGTGTGTGAACATGCCCAGTATGGCCAACTGTATTGAATGTGTGGATCGTGTCCAGGTAGCTGGTGCTGCAGTGCTCACCTTTGTGTTGTACACCGACAGGTAGCATGCTGTCTCTGCAGGGTATCCATCGATCATTTGGCTTTGACTGTTACTACATTTCTGCATAACAGGGGGGAGCACACCTGTTTCTACATTTCTACACAGGATTGGGGGGCACACCTGACTATTTCTACATTTCTACAAAGGATTGGGTGGCACATCTGACTGTTATTACATTACTATGTAGGATGGGGGGCACCTGACTATTGCTATATTTCTACACAGGATTGGGGGGCACACCTGACTGTTATCATATTACTATGTAGGATGGGGGAGCACACAAGTATTTCTACATTTCTACACAGGATTGGGGGGCACACCTGACTATTTCTACATTTCTACACAGGATTGGGGGCACACCTGACTGTTATTACATTACTATGTAGGATGGCAGGCAGACCTGACTATTACTACATTTCTACACAGGAGTGGGGGGGCACACCTGACTATTTCTCCATTTCTACACAGGATTGGGGGGCACACCTGACTGTTATTACATTAATATGTAGGATGGGGGGGCACACCTGACTATTACTACATATCTACACAGGATTGGGGGGCACACCTGACTATTATTACATTACTATGTAGGATGGGGGGCACACCTGACTATTTTGACATTTCTACACAGGATTGGGGGGCACACCTGACTATTTCTACATTTCTACACAGGATTTGGAGGGCACACCTGACTGTTATTACATAACTATGTAGGATGGGAGGCACACCTGACTATTTTTACATTTCTACACAGGATTGGGGGGACACACCTGACTGTTATTACATTACTATGTAGGATGGGAGGCACACCTGACTATTACTATATTTCTACACAGGAGTGGGGGGCACACCTGACTATTTCTATATTTCTACACAGGTTTGGGGGGCACACCTGACTGTTATTACATTACTATGTAGGATGGGGAGGGCACACCTGACTATTACTGCATTTCTACACATAAGTGGGGGCACACCTGACTGTTATTACATTACTATGTAGGATGGGGGGCACACCTGACTATTACTACATTTCTACACAGGAGTGGGAGGGCACACCTGACTATTTCTACATTTCTACACAGGATTGGGGGGCACACCTGACTGTTATTACATTACTATGTAGGATGAGGGGCACACCTGACTATTTCTGCATTTCTAGACAAGATTGGAGAGGGCACACCTAACTGTTATTACATTACTATGTAGAATTGGGGGCACACCTGTCTATTACTACATTTCTACACAGGATTGGGGGGCACACCTGAACTGTTATTACATTACTATGTAGGATGGGGGGCACACCTGTCTAGTTCTACATTTCTACACAAGGGTGGAGGGGGCACACCCGACTGTTATTACATCACTATGTAGGATGTGGGGGGCACACATGACACTTGTACAGATTTGCTATGACTGTACAGGTATGTCAGGTACGTCAGTTCATTCTGTATTGCTAACTATCATGATGATTAGAGGCATACCAGTGTACTACAGATCATGGCATTGATTGCCCTACATATTGTTGTCTGACTTTCTACCCTTCAGAACTAACATCCCACTGCCTGCCCTGCTGTGGTCTGTCTGTGTAGGCCTGGGAGGGAGGTTCACCGTAGCTATAATTCAGGGGGCATGGCACAGGCTCTCTTTGGGTTTTTCTACACCTGTCCTGCTGGCTGAGACTGTTGTTACGTATGTGAACTGTCCTGAATGGCATGTGTGGGTCATATGGACACACATGTCACTCAGCACATTTTCTGCAGTGGGTTTTGTCACCCTGTGTAGTACTGGCTACTATGGTGACTCCAGTATGTGTTACAGATGTCATGGTGCCACTATGGGTGTCTACTGTCTGCTGCCATAACATTCAGCTACCCAATTCCCTTGAATGCTCACATCCATACCATAGCTACAGGTAATGACACATTCTACTTCATTTGGCAATTGGTAGGTTGATTGACTTACCTTGAGGGTGTGCCAGACTTGCAGGTGTTGCTGGAGGGCTGCCTGTGTTGGATACACATAGTACACTCCCTGTATATGGTTGAGCACAGGTAGTGTTACGTTTGGCATCCCTTTTACTGTATGTGTGAATCAGACAGAGGTGTCATTCCCTGGGTCCCTGCTGTGTCAGTGCATGTGCTATGCATTGCCTCTTTGCCACAGCCTCTGCATACTGGGCATGCCTCCATCTGCCTACTGGGGCAGGCTCAGGTTGTTCCTCCTCCAGGTCACTCTGTACCTGTGCAGGCCTTGGCAATGGTGGGGGGGCTGTGTGGCCCTGCCCCATGCTGTAACTGCTGCAGCTGTTTCTGCAGGATCATATTGTGAAGCATAGCACATACCATAACAATTTGGGTACATGTAGCTGGTGAATACTGCAAGGCTCCACCGAATGTGTCCAGACACCAAACCGTGACCTGAGCATCCCAAACACACGCTCTATTATATGTCTGGCCTGTGCGTGTGCCACATTATGGCGTTGTTGTTCAGGTGTGTGTGCATTTCTGATGGGTGTCATCAGCCACAGCTCCAGTGTGTACCAAGCATCCCCCACTAGGTGACCATAGGGGATGTCCCCATTGGCAAATCTCTGGTACAGCTGCATCAGATGCCATATGTGGGAATCATCATAACTCCCAGGGTAGCCATCACACACATTAATTATAATGCCCTGGGCATCACATATGACCTGGCAGTTGATGGAGGGGATGCCCCTGTGGTTGATGTAGGCCCTACCCTGCTCAAAGGGCGGTGCTTTGATGCATATGTGCATGCAGTTTATAGCACCCACTACCCCAAGCTATTCTGCTATTTGGTGGAAGAGACGCATATTGCTGGTCAACACCTCACAGGTGTTGAGGAAATATACGTGCTCACTGGCATGTGCTGACATGGCATCCAGGAACTGGTGGAATACTCTGGATGCTGATGCCTGTGAGATCCCCATGATATCCCCAGTTGTGCTTTGGGAGGTACATGTGGCTAGTATACCTAGGCCTACACATACCTTGGTATCCTATGGGATGGGTTCCCCTCAGTCAGTTTTGTGTGTCAGGTGTGGCCAGCACAGGTCAACAGTTTTCTGTAGGAGGTCGGTCTCTGTCCACCCTATAGTGCTCCACTATCTCCAGCTCATGTATCTCCTGGTAGGTTACTATGGGTCTGTACACTCTTGTCTGTCTCCTCACTGTGGGTTGTTCAGCAGCATTCACATCCTCACCACCCTCAGCCTCTTGTACATGTTGTTCTATGTTGCCTTCTGCAGCCCTTCTTGTTTTGTAGGTTTGGTTGTTAAAATTTCCCCACTTGTATACACTGGTGTTGTAGAGTTTGGGAAAAGTCAGAGAGGAAGGTGTTTGCTTAGTTTATAGCTGTGTTCTGGGCTGGGCTGGTCTGCTGCCTGTGTAATTGGCTGATTCTGATACATTTCACCTGTCAGCTAAGCTAGTTCTCCTTGATTACCTTCCTACTGTTGTTTCCCCTTCCCATTGCCTCCCTGTTTAAGCCTGTGTGAGCGCCGCACAAACAGAGTGCTCAAATGTGCACAGTGCTGCTTTTTCCTGGTTGAATTTCTTTTTTCTTCTTGTAAAACCTGGTGTGTGGCATGCACACCTGCTTAGGCTTTGTAAAGAGTGCTAGGCAGGTTTAGACACACCCCCCCTAGCTTAGCTGTGCTAAGCTAGGAGCAAACCCAAGCCACAGGGCTGTGGCTCCAATCCGCTTGCTTACAGTATGCCTGACGCACACCCCCATGATGTCACCTACCTCCTAGGCTTGCACCAAGCTATTCCTACTCTTACACTGTTGGGACCTGACTCACATGCTGGGGAGAACTGGGATTCACTATCCTTCCCCTCATTTGCATAGGATTGCCTGCTAATGCATAGTTACATGTCTCAAACTGAGCCTCCCACCTTAGCAAGCACTACTCACTGGCCAGGTTGTCTTCTGCCTGCCATTGATTTGCATGGAAGAATATTGGTTTTAGTTAGAATTGGTAATTTAGGTTAATTTTATTTTCCTCCCTATCCCATTTGTGCGCCTCTGCCTTACTCTTAAATAGCCGAGATCGGCTAAAAAAAATAAAAGTTGATTTTTTTTAATTTTTTGTATTGTTGGCAATGCCAATGGCCTTATACCTGGCTATTGGCGTGCTTACTACATGATATGCAGCCTTTATTTGGAGCTCTGTTTTGGATTTTGCAGAAATGTACTCGGTTACTAACCGAGTACATTTCTGCTGATTGCACTAGTTCTGCACAGACGGTCGCAAGCTTCCTGGATCACAAAATTACCTCATTTATATGGATTTCTCCTGCAAATGGGGTGATTTGCATACAAGGGCTTTGTCCATACAGGATTGGTGAAGGAGCTCTTGTGCAAGCCCCTGCAGGCTGTTCCTGGATCGCACGGCAGACATATTGCCTGCTTGAGCTCCTGCACCGATCTTGCACTCCTTGCAAGCTTTTGAGAATCCAGGGGATTGTTTCAACTATGTCCAGTGCCATACATGTTTCTCTGTTTAGACATTAATCAAGGCCTTTAACAAATAAAACTGTATGAAGGTAGCCCTAGCCTATTTACTTTATGTAGCCCTCTGGGCAGAAACACATTTCTTAGGTTGCTATGTGGCCTTTCTTCAATGCTGAAGTTATTTCAAGGAGCTGAAACAGAAATAACAGAGGAACTGGATGGTGTGATCAACAGAGTAAAGGATATGCTGAAAAGCTACCTAGCAATAGCAAAATGCAAGGCTAATCAAAAGCTGAATAAACCAAATATCTGTGGCTTTTCTCAAATCAATGTGCCATATTTCAACATTGGAAAAGGAGAAGCAAAACTGAAAACAACATTAATGTGCAGAAGCCAGAAGATACAACAGATCTTATGGCATTTGTTGGAATTGTACAGTGGTCAGTCAAACTCTGTGCAAAATTCTGCAAATATTGGAGTACCACCAAGGAAACTGATATTGCAGCACATAATCTGATATGGGTCAACAGGTGAAGGAAAAAAGTCTGAGACTTTTAATAGGCTTGTATCATAAGCTCTTCAATTAAGTTCTATGATGTCTCATAACCAGTTGCACCTATGTTTGAAGCTAGCCAATGGGGGATAAAGCAGTTTTAATGCAGGAAGGTAGACCAAAAGCATATGATCAAGAGAAACACAATCTTCTTCTTTCAGCTTTTCCCCCAGTTAGGGGTCACCACAGCAGATCACCTGTCTGCTCATGATTGGCAGTGGAGTTTTGCAGTGTCAAGTTGCCAGCCTGGTGCCCAAACTTCCATGGAAGGTGCACACACACACACACACACACACACACACACACACACACACACACACACACACACACACACACACACACACACACATATTCCTAGGGCCAATGTAGAGTATCCAATCCACCTACAGCATATATTTGGGAGGTGGGAGGAAACCTACACAACCAGAGGGAGGACATGCAGACTCCACACAGAAGGCACCCCAGCCGAGGATTGAAATGGAGAACATCTTGCTGTGAGGTGACAACACTAACCGCTGCACCACTGTGGACATTTAAGAGAAGCACAGTAATGCACCAAAAGAAAAAAATGTTATCAATTGTTTATTACTGTTCAAAGTTATGATCATAAGCTACTTCAATATATTTAGAAAGCATCAACAAAGTTATAGAAAAGGCTGTTAAACTCACAAAATTATGATCTGAAGGTTAGAAATGAAAGAGAAAGGTAAATGTATATATTTGATGCACTAACTACAGTTTATTTCTAAGATTCAAAAAGAGGTTTAGTAGAAGAGTTTAAAAACATTTGGTCATTATGCAGCTATTTATCTCAGTTGGTAAACTGACACTGAATGAGATTAAAATGCACTGGAAGATAAAGAAATGCAGTTATTAAAATAATCCATAATGAATGGCTTTCCATGACAGCAATAAACAAAGGCATGTGTGTGCATTATTGATACAGAGTTGAAATTTCATGTTTACCAGGCTCAGTGTTTAAATTAGGTAAAGTGATATTTCCAAGTTAATTAGCAGAAGCAATGAAAGAAAATGATGCACATATCAAATTCAAGGATTGAAGAGTGTAAGGAAAGGAAAAGACACTCCCCGGGATTAATGAAGCTCGGCGTAAGGACGGCATTAGCCTTTCACCGACCGTGCGGCATAGAGATGGCGCAGCAGCACCATATGCATATTAATGAAGGCGCGCTGCCACACCGTCCACGTGCACACGAAACATGCGCAAGTGCAGGGGGCATGTTTAAGCGCTGCACGGAGGCGGGAACATGTCGGCTACAGTCGCACAACCTAAAATGCTGACTAGTACAGCCTGCCTCTAATAGTAATCACTCCTGTCAGTGTCCATGGATACTGAAATGTATGCAAAGCATACAAGAGTGTTCCGTGAACACCAAAATAAAATCACAGGAGTAAACACAAAAGCACGTAGGTGAATTTTGAGCCCCGGACATTTCAAACCACGTGTCCGTATATCATTGTAGTGTTGATTTTTATACCAAGTGGAAGTGAAATGCAGTGTGTTTGCATGCTGATGCCCTTTGCTAAGCCTAGCCCAAAATGGTCAAAGCATTCGCTCAATAGCTGCCCATTCATGGTCCGAGTCATCCTTGTCTGGACGGCTCAAAGATGAATGGGTATTACCCGGGTCAACCTACCATGTCATGAAAGATAAATATTTGCGTGTACCTATGTGCATGAAGTACAGCATGTGGAAGACCAAATATGCTAGGGTTGTCCTCACAACCATAGTGGCACTAGAGATATGTAGAGTACGCAATGTGTACTGCTGTCTGTGCCATGGGCCAGCAACCAGAAAAGGGATGGATGGTGTGTTTGTGGAACTTGTGGGGGGGTGACGGGTAATGTAATAATTCGCCAGGGGGAGACTGGGTCGGATGTACAATAGGTGAACTGGAGGTGTACGAGGGAGCAGTGGGTGAATCAAAAAGGAAACTAAAGAACATACATTCACATCCCTAATACACCCTGACAGTTCATACTGCAGAACACAATCCCACAAACATATGACCATTAAAATGTGCGATACACATGGACAGAAATGGAACTGGCTCACACCCACATAATGGTCTGGCATGAATTGAACCATCCATCCCCTACACACCTGGATACATAATTGAATACCCATCATCCCCTCCACAGCACACCACCCCCCCTTGCTGAACATCCACCAAAACCACCCATACTCGGGCTGCTAGCTTGGGCCAGCCATATCTGCACATAGTGCCCCCTACCCACATCTAGTAGGCAGTCTCACCCTAGGCAGTCTCAGGCTTGCAAACTCGGTATCACATGCATGTATAACCCTCCCTCATTTTCATATAGTCAAAAGAATGGGAGTCATTGGCATCCGCAATTTTGGACATCCCTCAGGGGAGAAGTGTCTGTTCTAAAGATTAGACTTGGTGGCACAACACGATGTCCAGCCCCGTAGACATCCAGACACAAGTTGCATTAGCAGTAGTTGTCCACAACCCTGCTCAGCCTCCAACCCATCCTGCATAACCTATGTCCCAGGATTAAACACCTGACCGTAATGCATGTCTCCCCATGTGCATTATTGGGAATATATACCTTTCACATGTTCCCTAGAAGCTTCCCCATAGCCACTGTCCAAATAGTACATGTCCACAAATTGTATACCCTGTCCAGGTTCCATGTCGTAATGATGCACACAACCCCTGTATCCAAATGGTACACATCCCTCCCGGATGCAGGTGTTCATATACATGGCCATGTACAACCCCAGATATGTAGTCATACATCTTTAAATGTGCATACTTATATACAGATAGCTACATCTACACATCACGCACGCATGCATATAAGTAGTTGTCAAGTATGTGTCCTATTTATAAATATGTATACTTCCAAATGTATACATATGTCTCTCAGAAACATATGAACATTAACATGTATTATACATATGTACACCAACCGACTGTCACATTTGTTGCCAGTAGTGTGGAATGCCTGTAGTAAAGTCATATATCCTAACTACCATCCTTGCAGAATGTACCACAGATGGTGTAGTGGTCAAACCGGTGACTAAGGTGTTTCTGCTCCTAGGTCCAAACCATGCAAGGGCTGCTAATTTTATATAATGCCCATAATAATGGCAGTTGGATATAGGATAAGTAACTTACAAGGTGACGTAAGCGGGTATGCGCGGCAGGAAGTGGTGGTCATTCAACAGTATGGGAAATGTAAATAAGTATGTAGGTGTATATGCAAGTGTATGTACAGACATACATATATATATGTATGTACAGACATATATATATATATGGACAACCACGCATACAGACTCCCTGATGAAAGACATCGGGGAACAATAAACGGCTACACGAGGCAACCCCCAATGACCACCACCGCATCCACAGGATCACCTCCACCTCCTCCACAGGTTACAGCTGCCAGCATACAACAAGCAGAGCTTATCACCATCCCCCCTCCTCCCGTACCTACTCCCATGGCAGGAAGCCCAGCCAGCGGGGCTAACGAGCTCAACAGAGAGCAACCCCAGCAGCTTTTTTTATGGCAACAAGGACCAGGCAGTCCAGCCCTCAGCACGGGGGCAACTTACCGGAACAATGGGAGAGGGAGGGGAGGACCGAGAACCACGGGCAGAGGGAGAGGATCAAGCCGCTGGACACATATGGGCAGACCCATGAACACCAGGAGCTCCACGAGGAGGTACTAGGGGAGTGGGAGTTGCAACTCACCTGCACACTTTTCAATTTAACTAACAGAAATCTCTCAGAGGCCCACGTGAGCTTATTAAACAAGGGCTTCTCCTTTTTGCCATCACAAAGAGCACAGATCACTGACGTTCTGCTGGATCTCAGGCTTTATCTCAGAAAACTAAATCTGAAAGTGCTTCTGAGTAACACGGAGGAGACAGACTCAGAATCCTCCGACGACCCTGATACACTCGCAGCCCCCAGAAAAAAGAGTCTATTCACCCCAGCCCTCAACAACATGCTTTCAGCCTTCGAAAAAGTGTGAGCAAGATCTCAGAGGGCTTCTTAATGAGCCCCACTCCCACAAATGGTACAACCTCTCACCAGCGGAACTGGACGCCATGCAGGACTTAAGCCAGGATCACAATCTGCATATCATGAAAGCGGAAAAAGGAACGGGCCTTGTACTTATGGAGCAGGAAACCTATGTACAGAAACTTAACAATTTGCTACTTAACCAGGACTTTTACAAGGCTGTGACCTTGAATGAAGTGAACAAAAGCTTCACCACCATTGATAAGCTGCTCAAAACCCTGGAATGCAAGCAGCATATCACCCTTGAGGAATTTGTTTTTCTGTCTGTGCACAACCCCAGCCTAGGAAGAGCATTCGGCATCCCCAAAGTACACAAGGACCCCACCGACCCCCCATTCAGGCTCATCGTCTCTAACTATAAAACCAAGACAGAGACAATATCAGAATACCTGGACTTCATTTTCAACCCGCTAGTTCAGGCGACGGATTTTTACATCAAGGACTCCTGGGACTTTTTAAACATTTTGCATGAGAGTAATATTGATTTTTCAAAATGCATGTTAGTAACGCTAGACGTAGTGGCATTATACTCCAACATCCCCCACAGGGAAGGTTTGGAAGCGTGAGAACTGTTTCTAAACAAGCATGCTAAATACAATGTTTTTGAAACTGAAATGCTTATAGCTTTAACCACAGTGGTTCTGAAAAACAGCTTTTTCTGCTTCAATGGAGCCATCTACCTACAGACCAAGGGGGTGGCGATGGGGTCCAAAATGTGGCGATGGGGTCCAAAATGGCCCCCTCTTTTGCCAACCTAGTCCTCAGCACATGGGAGAAGGAGACCTTGACCCATATACAAGGCTTCCACAAAGCCCAGTTATACCGTCATTTTATTGATGATATTTTTTTCGTGTGGGAGGGTGACAACACCGAGCTGGACACCTTCCTTACGACTCTCACAAACAGCATCCCATACCTAGACTTTGTAGTCACAGGACGAGGGACCCACATCTCCTTCCTTGATACTCAGTTAACCATTGACCCCAGCACTGGCAGCCTTACCTCCAATGTGTACCGGAAGAACACTTACAGGAACAACTTCCTGGATTTCAATAGTCAGCACCCCTTCTTTATGAAGAAGAATGTGCTCAAAGGGCAATACATCCACCTCTCCAGGATCATCTCTGATGATGATACCTTCCTCAAGGAAAGCCAATTCCTTTCAGAAATGTTCATCCGCCGACATTACCCCAAACAACTAGTAGAGGATGTCTTTCAAGAAGTGGCCTCCCACAGATCAGACAGACACCCACCCATCCTTACTCATGGCTTCACCCCCCCCCGGGTGACCACCAGAACTACTGAACCCAAGAACAGAAACTGTAGTTTCCCCATCCCCATCAGCCGAGATATGCAACCCATTAGGGATATCATTGGCAAAAACTGGAACATAATAAGAGCGGACCACAACACCCATCAGATAGTTGGTAATGAGCCTGTCTTCTCATACAAGAAGACCAGAACTCTTAAACAAACCTTTGAAAGGAAAGAGATCCCCATACTCAGGAATGAAGCAGACCCCCATGAGCCTGCTAACACACAAAACCCCAAAGGTATGGGCCCTTGCAAGCATTGTGTAGTCTGCCCTTTCATACACTCAGGCATATCCTACACTTTTCAACACTGCAACATCACGGTGCAGTTCAAAGCCCAGCACGACTGCCACTCAACTTTTGTAGTCTATGCAGCCTACTGCAACCAGTGTTTTTCCTTCTACATTGGGAAAACAATCAGAAAGCTCTCAGACAGGG
>NC_056726.1:1900464995-1900537495 GCF_019279795.1 Protopterus annectens | reverse complement strand
AGTACATTCTCTGTAACACATGCGTTCCATTTGTAGACATAGATAACAGGAATGTGCACATACAAACATCGACAGTAGATGGAATAATAGGCTGTGCAGAAGAGGGATGGGACGAAACTGCTAAAATGTAGAGGTGTGTACAATGTCCAAAGTCAGTGCTGTGCTGATGATAATCATATGTGAGGGCTTCCCCACACATGGAATCATTCCTGTGATCTGCCAGCTACGGCAACGCCAAGTACAAAACCGGTCTATTTGTAAAAGAAATACGCTGAACATGTACATAATTAGGCTCCCATGTGTAAAGTGTGCGTTACCAGATAGTCATACATATTAATTAATTGTAACATCATGTTAACAGGAGTAAGGATGTAAAGAAGTATAGAGTCTAATCTTGCCATAAACACATGCGTGTTCCATGTGGGGCAACCCAATAATTGTGAATAGTATTCCTTCGGTCACTCACGTCACCAATGTTTGTGGACTAAAAGTATGGGAGTTCTGAGGATATGTGGAGTGAGTAAACCGATGGGATGGCTCTATAGGAGTAGGGAGTGGCCAGTGTGTAGTGGTGTTCATACACCGCAAATCCAACAAGAGAATGGATGACAGCAGTGTTAGGAAGGCGTTGGGATGTGTGTTTGGGGAACAAGGAGCCATGGGTATATGGGTATATATGCATATGGAGCAGCACAGCAAGAGTGCATTCATTACAGCAACCCCATAACAAACAGGCATTCCCGTACCGAATCCCACTGTATCACATTCCAATTACCATCGGTAATTCATACATGAAGATATTGCGACATCTGTTTGCTGTATAACCTGCAAAATATCGATTACAAGATAAGTGGAGTGAAGTGTCACTGTCATAATGTATAAGGCACTAGTATGCAGGTGAAGCATATATAAACACCATTACGCATGTGTAAGTGCGTTTGCGAGGGGTATGTATTGGTTTACAGACACACACATAAATATATATCTATATCTTTATATATATATATATATAAACATATATACATATATGTATAGACATATATATATATATATATATATATATATATATATATATATATAATAGATATATGGTTGAAGACATACATATATATATGTATGTATATATATATATATATATATATATATATATATATATATATATATATATATATATATATATATATATATATATATATATATATATATATATACATATATATATATATATATATATATATATATATATATATATATATATATATATATATGTATATATATATATATATATATATGTGTGTGTGTGTGTGTGTGTGTGTGTGTGCATAGATATGTAGAGATATACAGCTATGATAGGAAACAGCACACAGGAATGACATATGTTCACAGGCTATGCCAATGGAAGTGAAGAGCCCAGGCATGAAACACGTAGCATGCCCTTTCACCACCACCCCCCCAGCCGGACACGGGAAGCATGCACGCAAACAATGTAAAGAGTCCACTGCACCCCAGACCACAGGCAGAATACAACCGGGGGGGGTACACAGAGCACCCGTGGATTGTAATCTTGGAACACAGACTGGAGTGTCCCTTAAGGGACACCCCAAATTTTGCACAAACCAATTAAAGGTGATAGACTGGCCATTTTGTCCACTGTGTATACAGACTCGGAATACAAGGGTGGGTAACCCTAATGACCCATGGGCCGAGACAATTGTATGAAATGGGTCCCATGAAGTGGAGGGTGGGAAGCGTGTAGTGGTGTGTCCAGAACAGACCAGGACCCAGAGTAAAGATGGGTGCTGTTGAGGAGGCAAGGGTCGGGGAACTATGGATAGCTACTTATGGGTCTAGATGTGCAGGTGTTGGCTGATGTGGGCCTATATGGACAGCCCTAGGGATGCAAGCGAATGTGTTCATTGGGCAGAGGCATCAGCCAACAAGCAGCCACACCCACTGCAAGACCTACTAAAGCAAAGTGTAATCTATATGGCAAGGAACGGAATAACCAGATGCAGACGTATATATGCAGAGGTATGTGTGTGTATATCTACCCATAGCAACATAGAGATATGCCTCTCTCTCATCGTAGTACGAATCTATACATACAGAGAAAGAATACAGATACATACCCAGATATAAACATATACATATGCAGACAACCATAGACCCATATGTCGTTAGATTATATGATTTTATATATATATATATATATATATATATATATATATATATATATATATATATATATATATATATATATATACAGCAAGATATAAATATACATGTATGGATACATATACAGATATATCTGTATATATTAATGTAAATAGCTGTATATATATGGGTACATTTCAATCAACCGACAAGTCGGAAGACCGACATTCACTCCACTGACACATTAAAACATCGACAGCGCAAACACGGACATTTCACAGGTAAGACTTTTAAATTCGCTAATCAAGCCTACCATGGTTTAGGAAGTGTGGCAGTGTTATGCATGTGTGGTAGGCATGATTAGCGAATTTAAAAGTCTTACCTGTGAAATGTCCGTGTTTGCGCTGTCGATGTTTTAATGTGTCGGTGGAGTGAATGTCGGTCTTCCGACTTGTCGGTCGATTGAAATGTACCCATATATATATATATATATATATATATATATATATATATATATATATATATATATATATATATATATATATATATATATATATATATATATATATGACAGTAGATATACACATGTATATTGTTAGGATATGATACAGAGTAACATATGTACACATGGTGGTGGGAGGTCTAATAAACAAAAGTGTAACACATAGCATCACCCCCCCCCCCCCAGCTAGACCGGTGAGACATACAGACACACAATAAAGGTAAACACACCACTGCTTCCCAGACCACCGGCAGGATACTACCAGTGGGAGAGACCTGCAACATCTAAACTTGAAACATAGATATCAATGTCCCTTGTGGCACACCAAAAATTAATGATCGGAGCCAGTCCCGGTAATGATTTATCAAACCAGGCTGTAGATGTACACTGACCATTAGGTTGTGCAAGCCTGATAAACCATGGGTCGACACAATGTATGACATGTGTCCCGACATGGGGAGAGTGGGCAGTGTGTAGTGGTGTATTTATACCCCACCTGCACCCACAGTAAGGATGACTGCTATAGAGGAGTGGCAGGTGGGGGAACTATGGGTATGCAATTATGGGCTTAGGCATGCAGGTGTTGGCTGGCAGAGCTGTATTAGGACTGCCCCAGGGATGTAAGTAATATTCCGATATGGACATAACTGATGCCCACACCTCCCAACCCCTAAGAGCACATCCACTGGATATACTGTAAACCTTTGGGGGAACACATAGGGACCATACCATTGAACTGTCCCCGATTACCAGGGACGTCCCTGATTTCGACCCAGATTCTAACTCTGTCCCACTTAAACCCTGCTAGAACTAGTGATATTAGGAGGAAAGGTGGTGGATTACACGTAATGAATAACGACAACAATTAAGAGTCATAGAATACAACGCCCCATTTGGTATGTACCTCTCAAGACATCTGCAACAACTGGAAAGGCCTCAGAAATACCTCACTAAGAATCACAGGCCTAAAGCAGATGCCCTACGCTGACCGCCTTAAAAAACTCCAGCTATACTCTGTCGCATATCGTCTACTCAGAGGCGATCTCTGCTTAACATACAAGGCCATGTCAAACCCAGAGCTGTTGGACATGCTACACTTAAAGAAATTCCAATCCCTCAGAGCTACACACTCCAGGGATCTAAACCTTGTCATCACAGTAAACAAAACATGCTGGAGGGATAGGTTCCTGACCCAGAGACTCCTCAGACTCTGGAATAGATTGCCCATACATGTCAAGCAGAGTGCCTCTTTGGACCTCTTCAAGAGGAACCTTGACGATTGGATGGGAGAAAGGAAATTCACCCCAGGGATCACGTCAGTCTCCCTGCTAGACAGGGGTCAAGGAAAGTAAATAATGTGGGAAGAAATAGCCAGGGAATTGTTATGGCTAGGCTTGTATAGGCCCTAGGGCTGATAGCCTAGTACCAACCTATGAACCTATGAACCTATGAACCTATAAACAGCCTGTACCTCAGACAATATGTATGAATACATATGCTCTGAGTCTGTCAATATGTCAGGTTGATAGCACCAATAATTTAAACATGTCCCTGAAGTTGTTATGCCGTGTCCCTGATTCAGTCTTCAGTTTTCCCCAATCGTATGAGAGGTCTGATAGGGACAGAAAGCACATATTCCACTGACTACCTTAGAAAGGTGATAGAATAATAGTTATGCAGTAGCATGACTCAGTTGATGGATTTGGGTCCCAAAACCCAATTGCATGTCTGTATTGAAGAGTCTCAGTTTTCATGTATCAGCCAGACGGGTGCAGATTGTAAGAGGAACACACAAATAATATGAATAAAACACTGGACAAGCCGCTGATTCTGTACAGTTGAACGGCATGCCGTCGCCTAATGGGCAGCCATTCCTGATACTGTAGGCATGTAATCCAATGTAATAGGCATAACAAGGTAATATTGTGACCCTCGCTCCCACCCAGGGGTGTGAATGTCAGATGCAAGCACCAATGTCCATGCATTTGCAAGTGCGGGAGCAAGCTGGTGTAAGCCTGTTTGAACACCAGTATGCGAGTATTACACTGGTAAAGCAATGTAGAGGCTAATTGAGTGCAATAAGCTGTAACCAGAGGTTAGCATTGCATAACACCGTGCAAACCCATGTACACCCGCTCATAACTGCTTTAATGTGCCTTACTCCCACTATATCCAATGGCCTTGTTCTACCCTGCAACAAAATAAACGGCCTCTGCAAGGCTAGGAACCAGGACCCTGCACACACAGCTAATGTGATTTACCAATACGCCATGGCAGATATACAGACATTGGACCTTACCACAAACATATCATACAGTGCAGTCATTCAACAGTATAGGAATTTATTCCATCATGTAGATGTATGTGTGAGTGTTTATGTCCAGCATATAGGTACATACATATATAGAGATATATCAGGAACATACCATGTGACAACAAAGCATTACAAATGAATGAAAAGGGAAACACCAATGATGCCTGTGTTATGTAGTGGTGTTGTCCTATGTAATATCAAGACTCCCTCAGAGAGACATGTGTCAATCATACACGCAAACAGTTGTACATTGGCCATATACATCACTCTGTGCATGTAATGTACAATAACACAACAGTACCTGTCCAGTCATTATGTGAGAACAGTACTCTTGCAAGGTGCTGTGTGCAATATCATCATGATAAAGGTAAATGGGGTAACCATAGACGGACTGGTAATGTTATGTGTACAATGGGGTCATGTGACTGCAGCTATGAACAGTGGCTCATTATTGGCTTGCCACTGAGAACCCCAGACAGTGTCTGTCATGCCACTGTTTCATTCCAGTTAGGGATGCGATGGCAGTAACACATCTCTATCACCATGTACTGGCAGCAATCCTCACACTATGCTCCTGCTGTGCAAAGATGTGTGATCAGTGTGTAACACAGGAAACAAATGGTTTGACACACTGACCAGTCCACAGATGGCCCTACAGATGTGGTTCCCTCATGAACAGAGCACTGTCATGTTTGTTGTAAAACATGCAGAATAGTATTTACCACACACAACATGTTAAACAGGCAGTAGTCTCAATGATGCATAGCTACACTTACATGCTGTAGTCAAGTCTGGCACATCACCCTCCTGTCTTTAGGCTATTTACCGCTGTGTATGATGTTTGAGGAACATCCAGACATCATCTGTGATGCCGTTTTCAAACACCACATCCAGGTACCACTCACAGCGACTGTCATGGCCAAACACCAACATGATGTTCCTAGATATTGTACTGTGTTTATCATGAAAATGGCTATGGGAACATCATCACAGCTGTTCCACATGCAATCAGCTAGAGGAGGACTGCAATAGGTGCAGAGGCCATCACCTGATCATGTCCATCCCTTACAATATATATGCTGCTACTGAGCAGGTGTACACCTCCACATCCACCAGAGAGTGTGTGGGAGGGACAAACAATGTACATCAGAGTAGGGCTTGGAGACTGAAACATAAGCATCATCTGTCACACACCTACCAGTACAGGGGGTCAAACCCCTGACTGACTAGTCATTACTATTACAAGTGCATGCAGTTATTACATGTGCCACAAAGCCAACATGTTGCTGTGCTGTAAGAACATATATGTGTGTTGGTGAGAGACATGTGCAACAGAGATATAGTAGACATACATTAGGTGTAGCACACATGGCTGTCCACATGAACAGATGCCATTGTCACCACAACTACACTCTCTAATGGACTCACATTGACACACTTTGCCAGGGCCACAAATACACTTCCTAACTACTTAGTTTGCCACACTGCAGTAATGCACAGGTACTACATGCACCACAGGGGATATCTGGAGGTTCTATGCATTGTGAACATGTTTGACATCTGTTGGTGTGCCAATGGGGTTATACTGGGAGTGACTGTGGTTGGGAGCATCATAACCCACATGCAGACACAAGGTGCCAGTACTGACATGCATGTATGCATTGCTTCATGGGTGTGTAGTAGTTGGCTGTACAAGATGGCTGTACAAGGCTGGGTGAGGGGTAATCCTTGGTATCACACCACCCGGCAATGGTGTGCAGTGCGGTACAGGGGTGCAGTGTCTGCAATGTCCCACACAGATGGGTACTGCATGAACTTCCCTGACATCCTGGTTACTATTGTGTATGGCCATAGCTTTGCAATACATACCATGTCTATGTTTGATAGTCCTTGACATGGACATTGCCTGGGATGTGCATGTCCCACAATACTGTACAGTGACATGTACAGGTGTAACTGGTATGGCAGGCACATGTTGTGTACACAGACTGTTATCCTCCGATATGCCAATACTGGCCTGGTGTGGCGAAACCTGCTTATAGTCAGCAGGTTGACCCTGCACCAAAAGCATGATACAGGTATTCCCTGGTGTCAGTGGTATACAGGGCACATGTGTATGGCATTCTATGGCCTCTGTGGATCATATCTGATGGCACCACATATGTTGCAGGAATCCAGTGGGGAACATAGTGAAGGCACACTGTCCACAATTATGTGCCTATGTACCACTGTACAGGGTGCCATGTCCTCTGCAGCCCACTGCAATCACACCATGCCTACTATCTGTCATCAATGTGCATGGTGCTAGCAACATAGCAGGATATCCTAAGCAAGTGTGTTTGTGTATGACACATGGGTTTAGGACATATACCGGGTACTAGTAGGGTTGCATACTTTGTTCACCAGGCCTTTTTCCAGATGTAGGTCTATGGCTTGCCAACACAGTCCCATGGCTGACTGGCATCTGTATGCCTCGTGAGGTGGGCATTATGTCATAAAACGGACACCATATATGAAAACTACAAGATCTGCTCCCCAACATGTCCAGTGGTTAGACACTCACAGCCACCCCCACACAGGCTCTGACAGTCAAACACACACACCTGTCATGTCCTGGATTCAAACCCATACCTACCTAGTGTATCACACTGCAGCAATACACATTTATGGCATGCGCTATGAAGAACACCGGGTTTCAGCAGTCCTAGAGGTGTATTTCTAGGTGTGTGATATGAGCAGGATTGCCAAAGGTAAGTATATGACCTGTATGGAGTGTGAGTACTCTAAAAGCATTGGTCTGTCCTCAGGCAGATGGACACACACACACACACACACACACACACACACACACACACACACACACACACACACACACACACACACACACACACACACACACACGCACAGTTGGCAAGTCTGGGATTACAACACTGGTGTAACTACTCTATCACACTACAGCAATATGCAGTTACAGAAAGCACAACAGAGACTACTGGTCTACAACATTCCCAGAGGTGTATTTGTGTGACATCAGCAGCATTGCCAAATGTGAGTATATGATTTGTACGGACTGTGGGTAGCCTATAAACCATTTCTCTCTACACAGTCTGAGACAGACAGATGCGCACACATTAACACAATTGGCAAGTCTGGGGTTAAAACTACTACCTAACTAGTATAACACTACAGCAGTATGCAGTTATGGGACACGCCATGGAGATTACTGAGCTACAGCTCTCCCAAAGGTGTATTTCACAATGGATGACCTCAGCAGGCTTGTCATAATACTGCTTTGGGGAGGGCAGTGTGTGCATGGGCCATAACCCAGTCATGTAGGAAGTGACATGCCACATGCGAGCGCACATGAGGCCATATTTCACAGGTACGTGTATTCAGCTACTAGATGACTATTTCCTTATACAGTCATGTTGCACAGTTGGCACGTGCACCACATAGTTTGACATGCTAACAGATACAGGTGACTAGTATCTGCAGTGAATGACATCTGCACCTCATGTGTTTGGGGCCCTTTGGCTGTGTGCTGGATGGGACAGGCACAGATGGCTCCTTGTCACAGTCACCCTCTTCCACACATCTATGTCTGTCTACCTTTGATGTATTATAGTGTGTTGTCTTTACATATATGCCTGTATTCCTATCCACTGTGTGTGCAAAGCATGTGTGGTGCATACTGAGGAGTGTCTGCGCTAACATATGCGGCTGCCAGATATGTCTAGTCCACTGGTGTTTGCAGACATGGCCTTCATGTGTTTAAGTGTGTGAGCATGACCAGTATGACCATTCAGTATGTTGTCGACTGACATTGCCTTCATACCTTCAAGTGTGTGAACATGCCCAGTATGGCCATCTGTATTGCATGTGTTACATGTCCAGGTAGTCTGTACTGTGCTGCTGACCTTTGTGTTGTACACCAACAAGTAGCATGCTGTGTCTGCAGGGTATCCATCGGTCATGTGGCATTGACTGTTGCTACATTTCTGCATAGCGGGGGACACCTGACTGTATCTACATTCCTACTTAGGAGTGGGGGGGCACAACTGACTGTTGCTATAAGTGTACGTTGGATATGGGGCACGCCTGACACTTGTACACATTTGCTAGTACTGTACTGGTATGTCAGGCACTCCATTTCAGTGTGTAGTCTTACCCATTGTGCTGGCTACAGGCATATCAGTGTACTACAGATCTTAGCTTTAATTACCATCATATTAGTTTCTGACTTCCTAACCTTCACAATCTACATCCAACTGCCTGACCTGCTGTAGTCTGTCTGTGTGGGTCTGTGGGAGGGGTTACCCATAGGGCACGTTCAGAGGCCATAGTAAAGCATTTGATTTTGTCAGTCTACACCTGTCTAGCTGGTTGAGACTTGTGTGGGTCTTATGGACACACATGATGCTCAGCCCATTACCTGCAGTGGGTTTTGTCACCATGTGTAGTACTGGCTACTATAGTGACTTCAGTATGTGTTACAGATGTCATGATGCCAATATGGGTGTCTACTGTCTGTTGCTGTAACATTCGGCCACCCAATTCCCTTGCATGCTTGCATCCATACCATAGCTACAGGTACCAGCACATTCTACTATATTTGGCAATTGGTAGGTTGATTGACTTACCTTGAGAGTGTGCCAGACTTGAGGATGGTGCTGGAGGACTGCCTATGTCGATGCACATAGTACACTCCCTATACATGGCTGAGCACAGGTAGTGTCATGTTTGCCATCCCTTTTACTGTCTGTGCAAGTCAGAGAGGGTGACATTCCCTGGCTCCCTACTGTGTCAGTGCATATGCTATGCATTGCCTCTTTGCCAAGGCCAGGTCATACTGGGCACACTTTCTTCCACCTACTGGGTCATGCTCAGGTTGTTCCTCCATTGAGTCACTTTGTGCCTGTACAGGCCTTGGCATTGGTGGGGGGCTATGTGGCCCTGCCCCATGCTGTTCCTGCTGCAGCTGTTTAAGCAGGATCATATTGTGTAGCATAGCACATACCATAACAAGTTGGGTGCATGTAGTTGGTGAATACTGCAAGGCTCCACTGGATGTGTCCAGACACAGGAACCATGACCTGAGCATCCCAAACACACGGTCTATTATATGTCTGACCTGTGCGTGTGCCTCATTATGGCATTGTTGTTCAGGTGTGTGTGCATTTCTGATGGGTGTCATCAGCCATGGCCCCAGTTGGTACCTAGCATCAACCACTAGGTGACCATAGGGGATGTCCATATTGGCAAAGCTGTGGTACAGCTGCATCAGATGCCATATTTCTGAATTGTCATAGCTTTCAGGGCAGTCAGCACACACATTCATTATAGTGCCCTGGGCATTACATATGAACTGGGAGTAGATGGAGGGGATGCCCCTGCGGTTGATGTGGGCCCTACCCTGCTCACCGGGTGGTGCTTTTATGCATAAGTGCATGCAGGCTATAGCACCCACTACCTCAGGGTAGTCTGCTATTTGGTGGAAGAGACGCATATTGCTGGTTAACACCTCACGTGTGTTGAGGAAATATACGTGCTCACTGGCATGTGCTGACATGGCATCCAGGAACTGGTGGAATACTGTGGATGCTGATGCCTGTGAGATCCCCATGATATCCCCAGTTGTGCTTTGAGAGGTACCTGTGGCTAGTATACCTAGGACTACACATACCTTGGTATCCACTGGGATGGGTTCCCATCGGCCTGTTTGATGTGTCAGGTGTGGCCGGCACAGCTCAACAATCTGCTGTAGGAGGTCTCTGTCCACCCCATAGAGCTCCACTGTCTCCAGCTCATGTAGCCCTTGGTAGGGTACCCTGAGTCTGTACAATCTTCTCTGTCTCCTCACTGAGGGTTGTTCGGCAGCATTCACATCTTCACCACCCTCAACCTCTTGCACATGTTGGTCTATGTTGCCTGCTGTAGCCCTTCTCATTTCGTAGGTTTGTTTGTTAAAATTTCCCTGCATGTATACACCAGTGGTGTAAAGTGTGGAAAAACCAGAGGGGAAGGTGTTTGCTTAGTTTAGAGTAGTGTTCTGGGCTGGGCTGGTCTGCTGCCCCTGTAATCAGCTGATTCTGATACATATCACCTGTCAGCTCAACTAGTTCACCTTGATTACTCTCTTATTGCTGTTGTCCCTCCCAGTTGCACAAGGCAGGTATACACACACACCCCTAGCTTAGCCTTGCTAAGCTAGGAGCAATCCCAAGCCACAGGGCTCCAATCCATGTACAGTATTCCTGACACCCCCCCATGATGTCACCTATATCCGAGTCCTGCAACCGACTATCTATATACATACACTCTTGGGACCTGCCTCACACCCTGGGGATAACCGGGATTTACTATGCTTTACCTCATTTGCATAGGATTGCTTGCTAATGCATAGTTACATGACCCATACTGAGCCTCCCCAAAACTAACTACTGCTTACCGTCGCACAAACCCACACACAACTGCTTAAAATTGCCTTACTAAGACACCCTATTCAACAGTCCTTGTTCTGCCCAGCAACAAAACAACCGGCCTTTGCAAGGCTCAAAACCAAGACCCTGCACACCACAGACAATGTGCTTTACCACTAAGCCGTGGCAGATATACATACATTGGATATTATCATGTACATATCATCTAGCACAGGCATTCATCAGTATAGGACATGTATTCCATCACGTAGATGTATTTGTGTTAATGTCAATATATATATATATATATATATATATATATATATATATATATATATATATATATATATATATATAAATATACACATACATAGATATAGAATTTATATGTCAAGAACAAACCTCGTGCCACCAAAGCATTAGACAAGAATGAAAAGGAAACCGCCAGCGACTCCTGTATTATGTACTGGTGTTAATCCCAAGGCAAGTGTTTTTCTGTGCGACACGGGGATTCAGACTGTATTCAGGGTAATATTAGGGTTGCTGACATTACTCACCAGGTCTATTGACAAATGTATGGGTATGTCTTGCCAACCCAGTCTCTTGGCTGATTATGACATTTAAGGCCACTGTATAGTGAAACAACAAAACACGCTCCTCAACACATCCAGTGGCTAGCTACTCACAGCCACCAAAACATAGGATATGAATGACAAACACACACACCTGCTATGCCTTGGAATAGAACACCTACCTGACTACTTTATCACACTACAGCATTACGCAGTTACAGAACATGATATCGAGATTACTAGGTCACAGCAATTCCAGAGGAGTATTCCTAGGTGGATGACATCATCAGCCTTGCCAAAGTTGAATATAGGAATCGTACGGAGTGTGAATACTCTAAAAAGCATTGTTTTGTCCACCGGCAGATGGATGCACACACACACACACACACACACACACAATGTCTGGGATTAGAGCACCGACCTAACTGCTTTATCACACTACAGCATTAAGCAGTTACAGTACGCGCTATCGAGATTACTGGGTCACAGTAATCCCAGAGGAGTATTCCTAGGTGAGTGACATCATCAGCCTTGCCAAAGCTGAGTACAGGAATTGTACAGAGTGGGAGTACTCTAAAAGGCATTGTTCCTTCCACTAGAAGACGGACACACACTCGGCATGTCTGGGATTAGAACACTGACCTAACTACTTTATCACACTACAGCATTACGCAGTTACAGAATGCACTATCGAGATTACTGGGTCACAGTAATCCCAGAGGAGTATTCCTAGGTGGGTGACATCATCAGCCTTGCCAAAGTTGAGTATAGGAATCGTATGGCATGTGAGTACTCTAAAAAGCATTGTTCTGTCCACCGGCAGATGGACACACACACCAGTGATGGGATCAGAACACCTGCCTATCTACATATCACTATTACAGTACTACGCAGTTATGAGTTGTGCCACAGAGATTATACATTTCAAGGCAGTCATCATGACCTTCTAGGATTGCAGACATCAACTGGGATGCTGACAGTTACGATGTACATAGCTGTGAACCTGTGTGTTTAATGTAGGAGTCCATCCCAAACAGGAGTATGCCCTTCTGTGGAATGGATGACTACTATCACTATACAGGGTTACAATCGCTATACTCATACACATAGTAGCACATAACATACACAAGGTGTCAGTGGGCATGCTCACACACTTAGTAGCACAGGGCTGTTTGGAATACACTATGAATCCAAATACACAAGGTTATACTGGGCATGCTCATACACTTAGTAGCACAGGGCTGTTTAGGGTGCACTCTGATTCTAAACACAGAAAGCCACAGTGGCCATGCTCATACAGTTAGACATACAGAACATGTTGTAATGGTCTCTGGTGTTAGTAGTTGTCATTGTTAGCAGGAACGCTGCACTACATGTATCTGACACTGGTCATCTACACAACACCTGCTGCTGTCCAACACTAGATGTATCAGTCTGTAACAAGCACAATACTACCACTCGCAGTGATTTCATGCTAGGAATGGCAACTGCTTGACCAAGACAATGAGCCAATGTCCTGCTGTAATTATGAGGCTGTCCAGTTTCTGTCAGTCTGGGATGACATAACTGACAGAAGACAAGCCTTTGTCACAGATCACATGCATCCATTATACAAGGGAGTGTTGATAATACCTAATTTGCATTTGCCCATATAGTGCCATTCCAAGGTAAATGACCTAAACACAGGATAACACCCTGACACCTAAAAGACAATTGCGTTGTATGCTTATGCTAACCAGTGCTAGATGTGTTGCTGCCGTAATCACAGCTGCTCACTGTTGAACCTACAATGGAGAATACTGACATCTGTGCAATGAGGAACATCTGGCTGATGACTCTGTTGTGCACAATAGCAGTACCACCATATAACTCAGAACCAGACATGTGGGCCATAACACTGATATGGACCACTCCAGGTGGTGGTGTCCCCACATTCATAATGGCTACTCATATGTACAGACCAGTACTCCAACATATATCATCACAGATGAGCCAGGTGCAGGTCAAAAGCCGCATTCTAGGATGCAATCGTCAGACACCGCCATGTCTTCAGACCACCAACACACATCTATACATGTGGTATGACATGTAATGGAACAACACTAAGTAACCTTTGACTGGTGGACTGCACCTAGCCCTACAACAACTGTGCAGAGTACCCATGTACTGACAGTTACATTATGTGTTATGCAATGCAATGATACCACTGTTTGTAACCAGGTCAGTTGTACACATACCAGGGTCTCATGGATATTGACAGCATTAAAAGATGACTGTTGCTGTGCACCATTGAGTGTGTACACAGCCTGACATGAAGCTATAACTGTACGAGATGTTTACCTGGGGAGCAGATTGTTTTGACATTTGTGTAGGATATAACCTGGAATGTGGACAGGTCCCTTGCAGCCTGTATGTATGGCATTAGAGAGTGCAGCTTGTACCTGCATAGTTGTTATTACAGGGGCTCTGTAGTGTACATGGATATATGATTGTGTACCTGGTGGGGGGGACAGTGTGTTTATGTTATCCAAGACCCTATCTGGCTGAACAGGTGCTATTTCCGTAGGTGCAGTACCTCTCATGCCATAGTGCTGTGAAGCACAGCAGGTCATGATGTTGCCATTATGTTTCATGACACAGCTATGGAATCCTCTGTGTTTGGCCTCATAATATGTGGATGAGTAGTTTTACAGTAGCGTTGCGTGGCATTATATGGTGTATCTGCATCTTACTGAGGCTGACCATGGATCAACTTCCACTCATGTGTGTTGACCCTTGCAACAGTTACTACTTTCGGTGGTACAGTTTAAGGCAGGGAACCACCGGTTTGCCTTCATGGTTGTTTTTTTTTTAATCCTGTTTCTGTTTCAAAGGTAGAATCACTGCACATATGTGAGTGCCTAAAGTGCATTTGTGTAGGACCCAGCATTTGCACATGCATTGTACATCTGCATGGGTGCCATGACAGTCACCACTTCACTCTTAAAGAGCATAACATTGGCTTTGAAAACTGACTATGTGTGGCATACTGTTAGCCCTGGTGGTGTGACTATGGTGATACAGGTCATTGGTGTTGATGACATTCAATATGCATTGAGCACGTGTTGGTACATGATGAGTCTTCCCGGTTCATAATGGGATAGCTGAGTGGCCATGATTTTGGTGTCCTGTCTCACAACTGGTATTCCCCATTACAGCACAGTGACAGTTGAGATTACTGAGGCATGGTGGATGATCTGTCAGAAGGTGCAATTTGGATTACACTTTGGCACAAAGGTATTTGCACAGCATAATGCATCTTACGTTGTGCAAGTGCAACTTGTGTGAGGGTGTACATATCCCTCAGAAAGTTGGACACACCTGTGGCCCATGTGTTCCATTAAAGGATGTTGGCCAAGAGGTGAGATATGTGTTATAACATGGTCATGCAGGGGTGATCTCCACAGCATTGAAACATATCTCAATCACTGCACAGATATGTTCTCCATGTTTCAGATTGCCGTAAGTGAGTTCATATTGAGTACCTGATTTGTATCATTGAGTAGCAAGACCCACAGTTTATTTTCTGGCTGTCCCTGTTGCACCAGTGGACTTTCATTTGAACCAGGCATGATAAGGGCACTATATGGGAGGCATGGGCCATTGCCAGTATCCAGATTCTCAGGGGTGACAGGTGCAGACCCTGTCTGGCAAAGCATCATGGTCTATCAACCATGTTATCCCAGGCAGAGAGATGCTGGATACACTTTGAATTATACCAGTAAATGTCATGATTGTGGAATACAATCCTTTTCCCTGTACTGCTGCATCATTCTGGCCACTGGCAGAATGCTACCAAGGCCTTGGGACATACCCGCATGTGCTACATGACCTTACAGTTCCTACATGTGTTTCCATGCAGTCCAGGCTACTGCATCACAGGTCCTGCACAACAACATAGCATATAACAGTGACGTGTATAGTTCTAAAGGTGGTCGGAGTGTATGGGTATGTGGCTAATCATGGCAGACAGGGAGTTGACAGTATGTTTGCCCTCATATAGCTTGGTGTGTAATATAGTGCTAGGGTTTGCATCCACAAATGTCTACTGTTGGCCATGTTTCTGGCCACATGTTCTGAGGTGTGACACAATTATGTGAACTATGTCATACAGTCTTTGTATTCTGTTGTCTGTCTATTCCAACTTGGGTGGCCTCTTGCTTGGCCAGATACTTAGAAGCCTCTGTGGATGTGTGTGATATCTGGTGGAATGTGTTTGTGTCCTTACTGTGTTCTGGTAAGGGTATGTGTTGGTTGTGCTGATGAGATGCATGTGTAAATCTACACCTCTTGTCTGTCTAGTCCAGTCATAGGTTTAGTATGGACTGTCTCCAAGATCACCCCTATAGCTGCATCCCAGACAATGTGTGGGGTGCGGTGTTAGGCGGATTTGGCAGAGTACATGGCATAGAAATTGCATTCCCCGAGTATGGCCACATACACAAAGCTGACATTAGTAAACACCAGTAGCTGAGTAGTGGACATGCCTGAATGAGCATTCAGTACTACAAGTACCACGTACTGTATTTAGTATACTTACTGCTTATGAAGATGCTTTAGACAGTGATGCTCACATATAAATATTTGAGTTATGGATGTGGCAACACTAGTTATTACAGGAACATGGTAGCTACCTTTAGTAGCATTCCCCCTCTGAGGGCCACATCACATCCTGATAATTGATTACAGATGATGCAAGTGTGAACAGGGCTGTATCCTTGTCTGGGTATAAACTCACATACCCAGCAGATCCATGAGCTCTGTTGGGCACAGACACCCACTCCCCACACAGAGTCAGATATAAATAGACTCTGCTGCCACTATTGACATGATCAGGATATAATCAGACAGTGTACGCCATCAGCTATGAAGCTGCTGTTACACATGGGTAGCAGTTTTCTACATCTTACATGCCTACTGCAGATGTCACACTGGAGTTAAAGATGATATGCACCCTGTTTCATTACCAGTACTGTCAACATATTTCCAAGCAGGTGTTAGTCTGGCAATGAGAGGTTAGGCTACACAAATCTACACATTCAACCAGTGTGTCTCTACTGTCAATATCCACTCTATGTAGGTGTGCACATAGCCATTTGGCACAGCCCTGTAACAAGGGTCAGTACACATTTGCAGAACATGTACACATGCACAGTTGTCATTGATTGCAAACAATAGTAGAGAGGTGGATATTAGGCAAGGTGAATTTTTAGGCAAGGCTCATAAGACAAACCCACCACTGTACATAGCACATGTAACCAGAAACTGAGGGTATTGCTACTCAATGCCAAAAGTTTAAACCTCACATTGCACACACTCGAGGCACTCCTCAGTATGGAGAACATCAATATCTGTGCAGTAACAGACACCCAGTTTAAGGCTCCAGAGAGCACCCCAGCACCACCAGGCTTTAACTCATACCATACCTTTCAGCCACACAATCCGGACTGGAACACAAAAGGTGGGGGTGTATCCATATTCATCAAGGATACTCACACCTCCAGGTTAGTGGCACAGCACAATGCATCAGAGACCATCCAAGTGCAAGTGACAATGGGCAACACTGCAATCCAAATTGTAGCTTGCTACAGATCACCCACCATGACCCAGGACCCACATTACGCATTTCCGGGGACACTGAGAAATTTGTGGGTCCTACCAAACACCCTAATAGTGGGTGATGTCAACTACCCAAACATTAACTGGAAAACTACTTGAGTACTAACTCCCTTGCCCAGTGCTTCCTAGAATTCCTTGACTCAAAAAGCCTGGAACAACTGGTCTACACCCCCACCAGAGGGAACAACATATTGGACCTGGTCATCAACAACATGGGCGACCGGTGTTCCACACCCGACATCAACCCCTTGCTGGTTAGATTAGACCATAGACTAATCACTCTGGATATTCACATTCTGTCCACAACCCCAAACAAGGAAACCACCGTGGAAATCTTTTCCAAAGCAGATTTCACATTGCTTATGCCCGAGGTGGAATGGTTCATAGCCCCCATGCCAATGGACAATGCTGTCCAAGATGCTGAAACCTATACAAAGGCACTCTTTGACCATCTTCAGGAATGCATGGATCGTGCTATCCCAAGTCTAACCTAGACTCACTCCTCCAAGAACATTAAACTGGTCTGGTGGACCCCTGCCATACACAGGATCTACAATAGTAGGAGGTAACTAGTACAGATAAGAGCAAAATCCCTAGAAGGACAGACATGCCTGATCAGTATCAGCAATAAACTACAATCCCTCATGAAATCATCCAAGGCTAGCTTCAAAAGACAATTTCCCAAGGACCCTACAGACAACTACAAAGGGTTCTTTAGCTATGTCAAGAACCTAAGTGGGAACTCTCAGATCTGCTCAGAGTTGGTGCAGACTGGCACAAAATACACTGAACTGACTGATATGGCCAGCATTTTGGCAGACATGTTCAGTGCAAACTTCACACCGGTCTCAATCCCTAAACAGCCCTGAACCATACCAGAAGAATGTACAGCCCCGGCAATCACCGCCACACAGGATAAAACAGCCCTATCCAAAGCCACAAATACAGCCTCAATGGGACTTGACAGTGTCCCAGGCTCTGTCTTACATGAGCTTCAAATGAACTAACCCCTCACCTAAACACACTGTTCAAACACAGACTCTCTACAGGTTACATACCCACAGAGTAGTGCACAGCAACAGTGATCCCACTCCACAAAGGTGTCGCCACAATGGACCCCAGGAAATATTGCCCTATAAGCCTGACTAGCCTGGTCTGCAAGGCTATGGAGCGCATCATCATGGAACTCATTAACAGAGACATTGGGAACCCCCAGATGCTCGACCCAACCCAGGTCTGCTTGATGAGTGCAGTTCATGCCTACTGAACCTGTTTGATGTCTTACAGTCACCTAGACTTTAGGTGTGGGGTGTGGTAGTTCACACATACTACCTGGACCTTGCTAAGGATTATGACACCATTCCCCACTCAGGCATTGTTTATAAACTCACCAGCCAGTACATACATCCATACATCACAGGTTGGGTTACCAACAGGCTTACACACAGAACCCAGATGGTAAGCCTAGCAGCCTCCAGGTCCAACTCTTAACCAGTCACAACTGGTGTCCCACAGGACTCAGTCATGGGATCCCTACTATATGCCATATACTTCTCAGAGGTACAGGCAAACACAGGTGGACTACAGCAGACAGTGTTTGGTGATTACTGCAAACTGGGGGCTATAATTGACAGTCCATCTGCCACAGACTTCCTTCAAGGGGCCTCACATAGACCAACACAGGATGTCACAGTCATGGCCTCCAGCTAAAGGCTTTACTCAGAGATGATCTGTGCTGCCCAATAAAGCCATGTCCAAGTCAGGCTTAATGGATATGCTCCACCTGTGGTAATCCATGTCACAGTGAGCCACATACTGTAATGAGCTAAACCTTGCCACAACCATAACTGGAAGATGCTGGAGTAACAGATTCCTGTCACAGGTACTCCCCATGCTTTGGAACTACATCCCTGATTACATTATACGGAGCCCCTCACTAACACTCCAGGGACACCTTGCAGACTGGATGGGGAACAGTGGGTACACCGCAGGGATCCCACAATTGGCTCTGCTCCACAGAGGGACAGTTAGTTAATCAATGGGGTGGTGACAGTGGACACATTTCAGCTAGGCATATGAATGGCCTTGGTCAGTTAGCCAAACACCTACTTATGTACCTATGAACCTATACATACAGTATCAGCACATACTGAAAGCTTAATTTACTGTTCAGGTGTTGGCTTACCTTGTGCCAATAGAGGTTGTGTGTGCAAGAATTGAGGGCTGCCTCTGTAGGATGCAAACAGTAGACCACTTATACATTACAATTTACAGGCGGTCTTGTGTGTGTGCCATCCATGTTTACTGTGTATGCAGGTGGAGAAGGGTATCAGTCCATAGGTGCCTATACGTTCCCTCTTTGCCAAGGCATGGGTATACTGGGCATGCCGCCATCTGCCTACTGGGGCTGGCTCAGGGTATTCATGGTCTGAGTACCTCTGTGCCTGTGGGGCCCTTGGCAATGGTGGTGGGCTGTGAGGGCCTTCACCATTCTGTCCCTGCTGCAGCTGTTTCCACAGGATCATATTGTGTAGCATGGCACATACTATGAAGATGTTGGCACACATGCCTGGAGAGTAATGCAAGCCTCCACCAGATATGTCCAAGCAACAAAACCGTGATTTCAGCATCCCAAACACACGCTCTATGATGATTCTGGTTTGTGCGTGTGCCTCATTATGGCATTCTTGCATGGGTGCGTGTGCATTTCTGATGGGAGTCATCATCTATGGTTCCAGTGCATAGCCAGCATCCCCCACCAGGTGGCCATTTGGAATGTCCCCCCTGCAAATACCTGATACAGCTGTGAGGCATGCCAGATGTGGGAGTCGTGATAGCTTCCAGGGCTGCCAGCACACACATCTATGATAATGCCCTAGACATTGCACATGACCTGGCAGTTGATGGAGGGGTATCCCTTGTGGTTTATGTAGTACCTACCCTGCTCACCGGGTGGTGACTTGACGTGTATGTGCGTGCAGTCTATTGCATCCAGTACCTCCAGGTATTCTGCCACCTGGTGGAAGAGAAGCATATTGCTGGCCAACTCCTCCTGTGTTTGGGGGAAGTATATGTGCTTATTGGCATGTGGTAACATGGCATCCAGGAATTGGTGGAGTACCCTGGATGCTGATGGCTGTGAGACCCCCCAGGATATCCCCAATTGGCCTTTGGAAGGTACCTGTGGCTAGTATTCTCAAGCTTGCACATACCTTCGTGTCCACTGAGATGGGTTCCCCTCTGTTATTTCTCACTCTGAGGCATGGCCAGCACAGCTCAACAAATTGCTGTATGGTGTCCCTGTCCACCCTGTAACGCTCTACTGTCTCCAGATCATTTTGCCCCTGGTAGGTTACCCTTGGTCTGAACACTCTTCTCCTCCTCCGGTGCCTGAGGTGGTTGTCAGCATCATCCTCCACACCACCTTCAGTCTCCAACACATGCTGATGAATCAAAGCTATGGCAGCCCCTACCATGTACATTTTAAAAGTTCCCCGTCTGTTTACACCGATGGTGCAGAGTGTTTGGGAATACACAAGTGTGTGTGAGGTGCTTTCACACTTTATACTATTGTGCTTTGGATGCTGCTGATGTCATTGGGTGTGTATGTGCAAATCCAGCTGCAGGGTATCTTAATTATGGGTTTTACAGTGAGTACTGCAATTATGAGGCCTTTGGTGTTAAATTGTGCTTGCCTGCCGTGATTAATCTGTTGCCCTTTATTTCACTTTTCAACCCGAATCCCCTCCCATTGACAGGCATGCATCCAGCTGCTGGCTTTCTTGTTTTGTACTTTCCCTACCCAGGAATGTGTTGCAAAATGTGTTTTGTAGCTGTTCTACTGCAATTTTGCTTTGTTCTGCTGTGACAGTTCTGTTTTGTTTGCAGTACAGCACTTCCCCTTTCCTGTTCTGCAGGTAGCTGCTAGCAGCCTTTTTAGCTGTTGTCAATGGCCCACTGTGGGTTCCTAGGTGTTAATTACTCAATTGTACTCCTATTTCCATGCTGCAGCATTTCCTTATCTTTTTTCCATATGCCTCCTGTTTCTGCTCTGGTGCATGCCGCGCACAGCCGTTTACCGGGTTTACAGCATGTTTTCATCCACGTTCACATGCACATTCGGCTACCTTGTGTGCTCTCAGCTAAGCCAAGCTATGGCTACTTCAACACACCCCTATCCTGCAGCTTTGCTTAGCAACAGGCAAACCATTAACAACAGGCAAACCGGGTTAGCAATGCTCCAATGTGCTTACAGAAATGGCGAAACACCCCTCTCTTGATGTCATTTTTATCTCAAGGGCTCACCCAGGTGTTATAACGCTACGCTGATTTGTGCATCCTTACACCAGCTGGAAATCTGCAATTCAGTATTACTCCTCTCATTTGCATGGCATTGCTTACTATTTCCTAGCTACTGCACATAACACTGTCACTGCCCCTTAGCAAATCTTGCGCCATGAGTATGGTGTAGCATGCCTGCCATTGACTATTATGGGGAAATCGTGATATGTGTTTCATTTCAGTTTTATTCAATATTTTTGTATATTCCTTGCCATCCCCTTTGCATACCGATGCCCTGCGCTTTAACTTCGCGTTAGTGTGGGCATAATATTAAATGTTCTTTTTCATATTTTTGTGCATGTTGTTTTATGCCAATGGCTATATATTTAGCCATTGGCATATATTAACAGTATAATATGTGAGTTTGGTCAGCTGTCATGACTCCGATTTTATGTTTGAAAAATGTAAACCGTTTTTTTTCGGTTTACATTTCTGCATGCTTACACTATGCCTGCACCACTTCCTGAATTGCTATATACCTTCATTTGCATGCTACACTGCTGTGCATGGGGTGATTAGCATACATGCCCCGGGAGCTGTGCTGGCGTGGAGTACGCAGGTAGTGCATGTGGAAACAGCTCGTACCTGAATCACTCTGCGGCCATATTTGGTGTTAGATCGCCGATGCTACGCCTGCACCTGGAGCAAGCTTCATGAATCCCGGGGACTCTATGTTTGCAAAAAAGTGTCATTAAATGGATAAACATACAGAATACTCAAGTCTGTAATGCTGACCATAGATAGAATACATAACAGAAACCGATTTTGTATAAAATAGTTGGATTTCCCATTGAGAAGGTAGGTGCAGATTTGTTTCTACACCAAAAGAGTTTTTAGCTGCAGTGGGTAGATTATTATTTCAAGTTTTTTGAGTTCAGAACTGAGAGCTATTATAATGTTAATGTCTCAGCAGATTACTTTCAGTGCATGGCATTCCTCAGAAAGTTGTTTTGTTTAACAGACATGAATCTGCTGACTAGAATTTGAGGAAATATCTAGACATCATTACATCTGAGTGTTAGGCCAGTGAAAAGGTTACTCTAGACAGAAATTTAGTGAAGAAATGGGGCAGCTCACCTGAATTAGATTGTTACTTGTTACTTTTGGAGTATAGAAATCTATATTCCTAGGGAGTACGGTTATTTCCAGAGAAGTTGCTTGTGGGAAGGAGACTGAATTTAAGCTACCTATTAAGACATTTTGTTGATACAAGAAAAGCTGGGTAATGTTCTACACTTAATAAAGGAAAACGCAGCCAATATAGAAATTATATTATTAAAGAAGTAAAAAATGAAGCAATTGTGAAACAAGGAGGGCGGGTGAGGTGTCAAGTTGTGAAAACTATGCAGAGTAATCAGATGTAATCAAGAGTGATTAGAAAAGCAGCAGGAAATAGACTATTTTGTTAGGATTTCAGATTATTAAATAGACAGAAGAAGTCACAGGCATCTCTCTAAGATGGAGAATGAGAAAATAATGAATCTACCTTACAAAAAGAAAAATAAAGTTTCACACATTTTCAACTGTTACTACCTTCTTTCTATATAAAAGGACTCTAATTTATTTCTGAAGTGCATGTGCAAAACAAGTAAGAAAGCAAAGATATCAATGTTCAGACTCAAAGAAATGATAATTTTTTCAACATGTCATAGAACCCCCACATATCCTTCAAGCTGACAATCTCAGATGACATAAAGGTTATGGAGATGTTTCATCAACCTTTTTGAATTCAGAGACAGCCCTAAGACAGTGCTCTAGCAAAATGACATGCAGCACCATGACAGGCTGTCTCGATCTCCCTAACACAGTGCTGTCAGGCTGTCTCTACATCCCTACCAGAGTGCTACAGTACAAAGACATGCTGCACCACTTCAGGCTGTCTCTACAGCAGTAACACAGTGCTCTAGCACAAAGACACGCTTCACTATATCAGGCTGTCTCAATCTCCCTAACACAGTGATCCAGCACAAAGACATGCTGCACCATGTCAGGCTGTCTCTACAGTCCTAACACAGTGCTCTGGCACAAAGACATGTTGCACCATGTCAGGCTGTCTCTATAGCCCTAACACAATGCTCCAGCACTAAGACATGCAACACCTTGTCAAGCTCTATCTACAGCCTGAACACAGTGCTTCAACACAAAGACATGCAGCACCATGTCAGGCTATCTCTACAGCCCTAACATAGTGCTCCAGTACTAAGACATGCTTCATCATGTTATGATGTCTCAATAGCTCTAACACAGTGCTCCAGCACAAAGACATGCTGCACCATGCTCCAGCACAAAGAGTTTCTGCACCATGTCAGCATGTGTCTACAGCCCTAACACAGTGCTCCATCACAAAGATATGCAGCACCATGTCAGGCTGTCTCTGAGGCCATAATACATTTAAATACATCAGCCTGGGGAAAAGCATTAGCCATGTGTTATCTCCCCCAGAATCTCCACTAGGAAGGCATCTACTCACTGAACAATTCGTGAAATCACTTGGATATGCAGATCAGCATGGCCACCCCTAACATGTCAAAGTAGTAAATACTTTCTGCCATTGCAGAAGAGATTAGTATTGGGAATTTTGGTATGAAACTAGTGTTGAGAAGTGTGTGAGTGATTGTATGTGAGAGGCTGCATGTGTATATGTGTGTGTGTGTGTGTGTGTGTGTGTGTGTGTGTGTGTGTGTGTGTGTGTGTGTGTGTGTGTGTGTGTCCTGGCGATAGCATGGGGAGGTAGTGCAGCATAAGAGGGTGCTGTACTTCTGAGTGTGTCATCCATTGAATGAAACATTAAAACCGAGTCCCCATCTGCTTGAGCTGGCGGTGGCTCTTGTGGATGTAAAAGATCTCATGGCACTTATCAAAAAGAGAAGGGAAAGTTTCATGATGCCCTGGCCAAATTTCCCCTAGTAGTATTAATACCACCTCAAGTCTACCCAAAAGGAAGCTACAAGCCTCTTGGGACATCAAAGAATAAGTAACCTTAAATGCACCCCGGAGGTTCCGACTGTGTCCCTCTTGGACAAAGGCAACAGGTGCTGAGGTCCTAGGGTCATTAGAAACTTCCTATGATCCTATGAATAAAAATGAAATAAATATTGAGGAGGTGAGGAAATTGTGTATATGTATGTGTGTGTGTGTGTGTGTGTGTGTGTGTGTGTGTGTGTGTGTGTGTGTGTGTGTGTGTGTGTGTGTGTGTATCTGTATGTGCATACATGTGTGATGTGTTTGTGCATGTGGGTTAGGGTGGCTGTCATACCGCCACACACCCTTAGCCTAATAAGCATAATCAACAACATTGGGTGGGGGGACTACTAGCCACCAGGGAATACCATTTTTGTGCCATAATGGCACTTTAATACTACCGGGATAGGGGTGAGGGGGACCACTAGCCTCCAGGGGAATACTACTCCTATGCCACAATGACACTTTAACACTATGAGGATTGGGGTTTTGTGTGTGTGTGTGAGTGTATGTGTGTGTGTGTGTGTGTGTGTGTGTGTGTGTGTGTGTGTGTGTGTGTGTGTGTGTGTGTGTGTGTGTGTGTGTGTGTGTGTGTGTGTGTGTGTGTGTGTGTGTATGGTTCATAGGATCATAGGAAGTTACTAGACTATTGGCCCTCAGGCCCTTATAAGGCTAGTCAAGAGTTTAGCCCATGGTTAGACAAGTCAGCACCCAAAGCCCCTGTACAGCAGGGACACAGGTAGAATCCCAGTGGTGTATTTTCTATTTCCCATCCAGTTATCCAGGTTGTGCTTAAAAAGGGATAATGAGGTTCTCTGCTTGATGTGGAGAGGGAGTATAGGATCACTGATTGACTGAGAGGGCAAGGCTGCTAGGACTGACTCACTGATGCAGCTACTACAGTTAAGTACCATAGGAAGTGAAAATACCACATAATGTGAATAGGATCTCTGTAGCTTAAGTCATATGAGTCATGCTAGGCCCTTTAAAGAATACCTGGAACTAAATTTTGCATTTGGCTTTTTAGGAGCAATTGTTGCACATACCTCAGGTTGTTAACTCTAGATATGGTATATAAAGATAAAGAGAGTGGTGGGGGGGGCAAAGTCCTCAGAAACAGTATACTGGAAAGACACAGTGCCACTACATAAATTGCTCTGGAAAAGTCAACATTGAAAATTAGAGCTTTTGAAACTGCAGGAAATACAGTCTTGATGCCAAGCCTTTATTATATCTAAGCATAGTTAGAGCCAGAGGATACATAGCTTGATAGTAAGCTTCACCAGCTATGGCAACATTAATAATATTTATAATTTGGATAATTCACCCAGAAATGTTGACCATATTTATACTGTACATTACCTAAAGGACTACTTTTGAAAAAAAAAATAGGACTGGGAATCTTTTAACTTAAGTATTAAATGATTTCATGTCCAAGATCTGAAATGTTTTCTTTCATTTTGAATTTATGTGCCAATGATTGGCATAGGTATAGTATAGTTTTTGTCATAATTTAATGCAATATCATATATTCTGTCCCCTTCCTTTTAAAGAAAGTTGGGTGTATGATATTGAACTCTACCTGTTTAAGAATGGGTGTTACAGTAAGGGATCTCATGCCCTGTGACTGCTGGGAGTCTATGTCTTTAGTAATGTTGTTGAAATTGATGCATCTTGTGCTACTTATCACTTCATTACTTGCCTTTCCTGACAAAACACCACAAAAATCTCATCATGGAGTTAATCATAAGGAAATAGGCAACCTCCAAATGTTGGACCCATCCCACGTTGGGTTTCATCAAAGGAAGGCCTTGCTTATTCACTCTAGATGCTGTCTTCTAAAAGGTCATCAGATCAATAGATGAAGGCAAGATGCTACATATTACCTAGCAAGATCTAGCGGAAGTTTTTGACATAATACCTCAGTCAGGCATAGTAGAGAAACTTATTCATCTGGGAATAATCCCTTAAGTCACCCACTAGATTGCTAACTAGTCCTCAGATAGGACTTATAAGGTTAAGACTGGGGAAACTACCTCCACAAAAAAAAAAAAAAAAAAAAAAACAGTCACTAGTGGAGTCCCATAGGTTAGCATTGGGACCTCTCTTGTTTGACATTTACTTATCTGAAGTAAAGGCAAACACCAAGTGTCTCTGGCAAAGTTTGTGGATGACTGCAAGTTAGAAGCAGTCATAGAATTTTGTAGGAATGCTCATCACACACAAATAATTGGTTCCAGAACCATGGAATGAAACTAAATGAAAAAAAAAGTGATTCATTTTATCCTTTGGGAAAACTGCTATCCTGAGATATTACTACATTGACAATATGCCCCTAAGCACTCAGGATTTGGGAACATATGTGGACAGTAACCTTGCATTCAACCAAAATGTGTCCACAACACTAAGACAGTATTTCTATATTGCACAGGTTATAAACAAAGAGATAGCCTTCAGGTCCCTGGATGTCACAGTCTCCCCTTTACTCTGCCTCATCTTGCCAGTTATTGAGTACAATGCCCCCTTTGGCACATATCTAGCCAGGCATATGCAACAGCTCGAATGCCCAATGAGGTTCCTCATAAAGAGAATACAACGTCTAAAGAATAAGTACTACACATACCACCTCAAAGCATTGTCACTGTATTTCGTATCCTACAGACTGATGAGAAATGAATTGTGTCTGGCTTATAAGGCATCCACTAACCTGTACAGATGGAGCTACTGCACATCTGCAAGTCAATTGATATTAACAATACTCATTCTAGGAACCTAAGCCTCTTTTGTAACTTTACAAAATAAAAAGGCTCACATAGTGATAACACAGCAGAAACCAAATAGATCATATACCAACATCCACTCAACGTCAGTTGTGAAAAAGAACTCTGTACACCAAACCTTATGTTGGAAGAACTTTGTATAAGCCACAAAATTAAAAACAAAGCAAAAATTGATACAGAATTTACAAACGGTCAAGCGCTTTTGTCCTTGTGCACTTGGGACTTCATCAGAACTGTTATATGCCCTCAAGAAACTCCTTTTATATTGCATTCAAACACTCATATGATGCTTTGTAAAATTGGCTAAAGACACTTAAAGAGACAATAACACCTAAAACATTCTTATCACTTAAAAATGACATAACCTTAGACATTTTTACAAACAAGCCTCATTAAGAAAAAAAACACGAATAATGGTGAAACAAATGGTAAAAATAGTCAAACAAGGATTGTTCTACCCCTTTTAACTATGAAACTAAATTACTTTGTAAACTAGAGCCAAGGCCAGTGTACAATTTAATCAGACAAATAATAGCCTGACTATAAAGCCTTAATTAAGTCAGACATAGCATGAATCCTTATCTTCACCACTCTAGGCTGTATATTGTTTATACATTATTTAAATTACTATAAATCTGTTGCCTTCATTTTTAATATTGGTGTTAATGACACATAAAAAACACAACAAATTGTATAACTACTCAAAAAAAAAAAACCTCAAGGCAAGGTTCATCAAAGGTACATCCACAGTTTATCCACGAAAAATTAATGAAGAATCAAGACAGGTTTATACAATCAAGGTAGGCACTTTAGTCCAAACCAAATGAAAGAACTTCATCAGACCTGGATGAAAGTGTTTACCTTGATTGCATAAACCTGTCTTGATTCTTCACTGAGTTTTCGTTGCTAAACTGTGTATGTACCTTTGATGAACCTTGCCTTGAGTATTGTTGATGACACATACCCATTGATGCAACAGCTACTCCAGGATTAAATGTTGCTGTATTATTACTGCATGAGTCTTTTCATTTTGTTACTGGTTCTGTCTGTAGCTATGTGGATTCATGCTGTGTTCAGTGTTTTTGTCTTTTGTAACTTAAACCAAATGGTTTGGAGAGACAGGTGCATTTCTCAAAGGCTACTACTACTCTTCAGTCTGGAACAGACAAATTTCATCCCTATTCCTTTTCAAGCATAACAGGGATCTATGGATGAGATGAATAAATTTAACCCAGGACTGTCCCCTGTACTACTTATAGATTGAGGCAGCACCTAAAGGCTCTTCTTACAATAAGGCATCTGAAAAGTTGTATTCCCTAGAAGTAATCATTATCTCAACTACAACTAATTGCCTTTCTATGGGTAGTATTTAAAGATAGACCTTGGCACTAGATATGACTAATTTTAATTAATGGGATAATTATCTAGGCTTAAAATGGCTCAAAATGGCAGTCGGCATAGGATTCTCCTATGAAGCAATGAACAGTGTATGTATCATAGCATATCTGTTGTACTGACAATAATACCTGGCAATATTCTTTCATTGTTTGAAGCGATGTAGTAGATGGAACATAATGAGGTCTCTCTGAGAAATTTGTTTTCCTTGCATGGTAGGTGGGCAAAAGTGATTTGCAGAATACTTGAGATAAGCTGTATGGTTTATTTCTGCTTAGCATATCTGGATGCACAATTTAAATGCTGTTTCTTCTCATGTAATGTTATAAAGGTTCATAGGTAGGTACTAGGCTAACTGCCCTTGTGGGACATTTTAAGCCTAGCCAAATTGCTCAAAGGTGAGAATCTATCATTGTACCATGTGTCTATTAGGTAAACAGCTTACCTTTTATGCCAGCTCTCACCAGCACCATTTTTTTTCTTTTTATTTCTGTGTTCTGTACTCTTTGCTACAGAATAGCCAGAATCATTTAATTTTTAGTTTCTGCGCCCTTTATTGAACAAGTATGTTGCTAGAGTCTAGTACAGGTGTGCACTCGTAGTAGCTTGCAACACACTTGATCACTGCTACTTATTCAAAAAAAGCAAGTGCTTGAACCCCCACTAGCCTGATTTCTTGTGTCTGCATAGCCCCGCAACACCCCCATCCTACATACTACATAGCTCTACCAGAACCTTACTGAGAAAAACAATAAGAAATGGCAACAATTCTACTTTATTACACTCACTGCCAGAACCTAAACCTTAAATTTAGAGTTCCTACCAACTTCCCAGCCTGACTTATCACTCACTACCCCTAAACCTCTACTTCCCTTCCCTAACCCTAAAGTCTCTGATTTGTACCATACCAAAAGGTTATACGCTCCTTCCTATATCTAAATTACCTGAACACTCCCTAACTCTAAAACTCTCTTCCCACTCCCACACCTAATCCTAAACCTCACTCCTGCTCCCTCCCCACAGATGCTTGCATAAATCCATATTTAAATTTAAGTGTGAGCAGCGTGCCCTCCCCCAAGGCTGTTTGCCCAAATTCATATTTGAGTTTGAGCATTAGCAGCAGCCTACACAAGCTACAAGATGCTTGAGTCTCTGTTTCAAAATAGTGTTTTTTGAGTGCTTGGGAGCTGAGCACTTGTAGTAGAACCATTCTGCTATGTATCAGCTGTTTCAGAGCATGAGACTATCAACTCCACTACTTTGATTGACTTCATTAAAGTAACCAGCTCCTTCAGTACTTCAATGTCTTCTTTTATACACTCTGATCATTATGATTCCAGAATAACATAATTTCTGATCACTTCTTTGTTATTTATCACTTCTGCTTGTATCATCATATAACATCCAAAAAGTGATGCATTTATGATCATTAAAAGTTTCAGGTCTACTGTCAAAACATATATCAGCTCCTGACTGTAACTAACTGAGAATTACATCTCTGCTCCTTTCACAAACAAGTTGTAGCAAATTATAAAGATTTTTAGTGGTTCCTCAGTGTTATAATGAAAAGGTGTGCATCCCTAAGCATGTGCTGTATGGTGCAGATTGTAGTTAAGCAATAACCAATGACGTCAGTGTGGTATACTAAGATTTACCCACAGTTAGTGTGGTTTAATCACAAGGGTGAAGCCTGGGTGATTAAATAAAGCCAATTGTGGGTAAATCTTAATATATATCACCACAGAGTCAGTTATTGCTATTATAGAATGACATTATTAAAAAAAAAGACTTACTTTTCTTAAATAATGTCTTTGTATAATGGTGCCATACTGTCCTTCCATGGCTGGTAATATCCTTGTGCCTTTTTTTGATGCACTGCGCATGCGTATGGAACTTGCATTCCCATGCATTCCCAGTACATCAGTGCTTTGGAAATGAAGCAACAGAGAAAAGAAGGTCTCCGTTGTTCCGTTTTTGTATTTTTTTTTTTTTTTTTTTATTAAAAAAAAACTTTCGGACAGTTTAGGGGTAGGAGAGAGACAGAATGGAGGAAATACAAAGAAAATCAGGTACGTGGCTTGAGTTTTAATTAATGTGCCTGATGTTCCTAGTATTTTCTCCATGCTGTCTCTCTCTCATATGTCCAGAGTCGACTACAGATTTTTTTTTTATTTTTGTTTAAAAAAAAAAAAAAAAAAAAAAATATACCAATGGAAAAAAGTCCAGGCAACCGGACCTTTTTCCATTGGTATGTTTAAGCAATAACCCATGCCTGGGTGTGGGTAATGCTGGATTTACCCATGGTTGGTGTGGTTTGGTCACGAGGAAGTGGAAGTGGGTTATTGCTATTATATAATGACATTATTTAATAAGAAAAAAAATATTTACTTTTCTTAAATAATGGTATTGTATAATGTCTCTGTGCTGCCCTTCCGCAGCTGTCCGGTATCATGGAGCATTTCTGATGTACTGCGCATGCGTATGCTTATGCAGTACATCAGAGCTGTGTGCAGAGGAAGCAATGGAGAAAGGAAGATCTCCTTTGCTTTTTTTAAAGTTGTCTTCCTATGTTAAACAAGTTTAGCATAGCAAGATATCTTTAAAAAAAGCAACAGAGAAAGGAAGATCCCCGTTCCCTTTTTTAAAGTCGTCTCGCTATGTTAAATGAGTTAAATATAGCGAGACAGCTTTAAAAAAAGCAATGGAGAAAGGAAGATCTCAGTTGCTTTTTTTTAAGATATCTCGCTATGTTAAACTTGTTTACAGCAACTGAGCTCTTCCATTCTCTGTTGCTGCCTAACACAAAAAAAGTAAAGACTTATACTAATGGAAAAAGTCTGGGCGACCAGACCTTTTTCCATTAGTATAAGTCTGATTTATAACGGGCACGCTGACCAAGAATATTTATGGGTGGGGGGGGGGGTCATTGTATAATCTTGGATTTATCATGGGCACTCGGGTTGGGCTGGCCAATCAGCACGCTTGTTTTAGAATATTAATGACCAGTCATTGTATAATTCAGAATCTTACACCTAGTCTTCAAGTGCCAGTCTTGTAAATCTCATAAATTATGTCATAAGAAACTATGTAGAAATAATGCAATCTAGTTATACACACGCTCCTTCCTATGCAGTAATCTATGAGGGTGAATACATAATAATCTTGCTTGTGTCAGTTTTTTTTTTTATTTTGCGACTTTTAAAATGTACTATATGAAGGCACAGTTCAAACTTATTATAATAACAGGCTTCTGTGTTTTTGGTGCAGCTGTTATGTCAAATAGGTTGGATTAATGAGATGTGAATGCACTTGCTTCATTCACAAGACAAGAGTTTGAATCAGTAACCTCTGTGATAATGGACAAATCAGTTAGCTAGGCTTTTTGTCTGAGTAAATCTACAATTCTTTCCACTGATTTAATTGTGAGTGGTTTTATCATGACTAATAGGAATGTGGTTATCAAAAAGGCCTCTGAATAACTGGTCACAAACTCAAAACAAAGCAAATTTCATATTTCCACCCACGCCTTGGCAGCATGTTGGTGTAAATCCAACAAATCCCATGTGTTCTTTTGATGATGTTCCAGGGCTGTAGAACATGCATTCTGTGAGCTGTTAGCTCTTAAACCCTCTTTGGCAACACTGTAACATTCAGTTTAAAAGCATGTTTACCTGAAGCTCTAAACAGTGCTAAATGTAGCAACAAAATAAATATATGCCAGGTCAAACAAATGTTGTTATGTCTGCAATACACAACTAGCATATTTTTTTTCTTTCTTTAAGTGGTGTAGTATTGCCAAAGTGCTGTTTTGGATAAAATATCCAGGAATTTTGATTCATTACTGACATTCTTGGCAGAAGTACAAGTTCTGGCACTTACTGCTCTGTTTGCCTTCTGTGATTACCAGCTAATGGAAAAAGTGAGTCAGATTTTAAGATATATATTTTAAATGGAACTTTGTGTTAAGCATTTAGCATATGCTGTAACATGTAACATTAATTTTATTCCCACTGCTTTTAATAATTACAGAAAGAGCCAAGTACACTGAGATTATAGAACAGCATTAAGCCTTAGACCATAAGGTTTTTGTAATTATGTTTATCTGGATTGAGAATTATAATATATTCTCAGTAAATATGCATTCCCCTCTCATGACAATAAGGTTCTCCTTTCATCTAGTTATGTAAAAAGAAAATATTTCATAACATTATTTAATCCCATAAATTTTCCAGTCCTTGGGTCAGTGTCAGGCAGTCCTCATATATACATACCAAATAATATACATTTTTACTTGTTAGTTATATCATCAGATAAGTTTATCTTCTTAGGAGCATATTGTTAGCTGGCATACATAAGAGTGCATCTGCGTAACATTTCCTATTGTGCATTTAAATTTGTAACAGTAGTCCTTCTGCAATGTAATAATTTCCTTTTAAAGCAGAATTTCTATAACAAATTTTATATGCAACCAAAACCTAAACAGAATTGATTGTCACAATACTGCGGTGGTGGTGCTGCGGTAGCGTTGTCGCCTCACAGTAAGACATTGTCCTGTTCGATTCTCAGTTAGAGAGTCTTCTGTGTGGAGACGTGCGTGAATGGGTGTACCTTCGTTGAAGGTTGTGCGTCAGGGCTGGCAACTCGGTATGTAAAAATCTACTGCAAATCATTAGCAGACTGGAGTTCCACTGTGGCGACCCCTAACCGGGAAAAGCTGAAAGACACAACAACTCACATTAAAGTACAGCCCACTACTCATTAACATGACTGACAATTTAAAATGTGTCCCTCCTTTTCTTTTTTCATATTTTTGCCCTCTTTGTTTCCCTTCCAGCTGATAACCAACTAGCTTAAATCTGCTCTCAGTGCTTCATGTTTTCCTTTGTGACCCTGGCAATACCCTAGGACTGAGACTAGTCCATTAGCAGGTTGGGAAGGGTTTGTACCAAATGTCAGAGCTGGCAATAGTATGCTTTTCTGCATGACGGGGATATTTTTGCATCTCCTAATGCGCAGAGCTGCAGATGTCACTGTATATAGGATCAGTTTGCTCTAGACCCCCATGCTGAATTTTACAATGGCTATCTGTTGAGCAATTATAGCACAAATCCCATCATTAGGACTAATGGTAGAGATCCTTCACTTCCACAGCGAGTAAGCCAAAACACACACACACACACACACACACACACACACACACACACACACACACACACACACACACACACACACTCCATATCATCTCCCACACCCCAGTTTGGCTCTCCAGCAGCTGGTAATCAAGCCCATTTCATCTGGGTTACACTCAGGGCTCTATCCCTTCCTGCCATGGGTTCAATCTTCACCTTCTCTTGCTGTAATAAAAGTGCCTTTATTTACAATATCTGGACTCATACTGTTGAGTATGTGAATATTTGATGATGATTTTTGGAAAATCTGCATATTTCAAATCACTGTCAGTGAGAAATTTGGCAACAAAACTTTAGTTCTCTTACGTAAGAAGAAATATGCTGCCATTTAATTGTTTTGTTTTTTTTTTGGCTAAATCCTTTGTTTACATTTCATTGTCACAATGGATGAAATCTCAATAGTTTTTCTTTTGTACTAATTTTAGGGTACTCTATGTACATTTACACATGCGTTGTTGTGAGGAGGCTGCAGAAGTCAGAGCTAGCCTAGTTTCAATTGTTGTTCTAAGAAATATGATTATATTCAGTTACAAACCTCTTATGGAGTGACACAGCTCAGAGAAGCATGATGTTCATTTGCTGTCAGCTGGCATTTACTATTTCTAAATGAGTAGGTTTATGATCATATGTTGCTAAGAAAAAAAAATTAGATAAGCAGAAAAGCACTAAGCCCTTAACTAATTCCACTCTGCATTTCTCTAACTGTGCATATATTTGTTGGTTACAGTTTATCTGGCGGAATTTTTGCTTTAGCAGAACTTGACTCAGTGCTGCCAGAAATTGTCATCAGTCATCAACCACCTCCCAGTTTTCTATGTGGGGTCACGGTGTCACATCAAGTATCACTATCTCTGTCTATATTCAATGCCATTCTCCTGCCTTCTTCAACACTAATGCCTGACTGTCGAAGGTCTTCTCTCACAGAATCCATCCACCTCTTTGCTGGATGCCCTCAATTCCTCTTGTCTTCTTCCTGCTTGTAGCAAATTTTCTTCATCAGATTATCTTCTACTTTTCTGCACATGTGCCCAAACCTCTGTAATTTATTCTCTTTGACTTTTTCTGCAATTGGAGCTAATTTTGCTTCTGCTGTTATGTCCTCATTTCTTTATCTGTTCCACAGTGTGCATCCTGCCACCTATCTCAGGCATTTCATAGGTTCATAGGTTCATAGGTAGGTACTAGGCTATTGGCCCTAGGGCCAATATCTGCCTAGCCAAATGGTACCCTGGCTATTGCCACCCAAGAAAATTATTTTCCTGTGCCCCTGTTAAGCAGAGCCACAGAAGTGATCCCCAGGGTGAATTTCTTATTGCCAATCCAATCATCAAGATTTTTCTTGAAGAGTGCTAATGAGGAGCTTTGTTTGATATAGATAGGTAGTTTGTTCCAGAGTATGGGAAGTCTCTGGGACAGAAATCTATCCGTCCAGCATGTTCTGTTATTGTGGTGACAAGGTTTAGGTTCCTAGAGCATGGAGCTCAGAGGGATTGGGATTTCTTTAAGTGGAGCATGTCCAACAGCTCTGGGTTTGACATAGCTTTGTATGTTAGGCAGAGATTGCCTTTGAGTAGGCAATATGTGACACAGTAAAGCTGGAGTTTTTTTGAGACGGTCTGCATAGGGCATCTGTTTGAGGCCGATAATCCTCTTTGTGAGGTATTTCTGTGGCCTTTCCAGTTGTTGTAGATGTCTTGTGAGGTACATACCAAAAGGGGCATTGTACTCTATAATGGGACTAATGAGTGATGAGTAGAGGGGAACAATGACCTCTTTTTTCCTGGATGAGAAACCTTTTGTGATGAGGTGTGCCACATAGAAGGATTTCTTGACTACTGTGGTGATGTGATTATCAAAAGAGAGACTACTGTCCACCTGTGTCCCAAGGTCTCTTATCACACTTTCGGTGTTAAGTAGACTACCGCCTATGTGGTAGTTCATGGGTACAGAGTTTTTACCAAAGGGGATGACAATGCACTTTTTGGCATTGAGCTTGAGGCCATGGCTTTGACACCAGGCATCTGTCTCAGTGAGGCCCTTTTCATCTCCATTACCTCTAGCTTCCCTAATTGCTCTGGCTTTACTGCCCAGGTTTCGGTACCATACAGTAGTACTGATCACACCACTGCTTTGTACACCTTACATTTCAGCTTCTTTGGCATTCGTCTATCATAAACTAGACCTGACCCTCAGTGCCAGTTGGCTGCATCCACTCTTATTTTAGCTTTGACCTCCTCACTCAGACTTCCATTCTTCTCAATCACCCCTCCCAGATACTTGAAGGTGTTACCTTATTCCATTATTTTCCCTTCTATCTCAGTTGTCAGCTTCTTCTGATTTCCCTCACTTGCTGCTATTACCACTGTTTTATCTGTGCTTAGTTTCATCCCATGTGTCTTCAGTTTTGCATTCTATTCTCCTATCTTTTGTTGAAGTTCTTGCTCAGAGTCTGCCTGTAATGCCACATCATCTGCATATATTTATTTATTTATTTATTTCCCATTTGATGACCAGGGAGGTCCACTTGGCTCAGGGAACCCATTTTCAGTGGAGGCCCGGGGAGCAAAGCTCCACATTACATAGTTTAGTTACATATACAATCATAGTAAAGAAGACACAATTACAATTTCATTCCATGCCAGAGAACAGGAATAAATTCTTTGGTTTCATAGTACCTAAATATTTAGGATGGCAGTGGTAACTTAATTGAGAGGGAGAATAAAGACTTAGAAGGAAAAGAGTAAAAAAAGAAAAAAAAAGGTGGGATGGGTTATTTATAATACGTACAATTATGTTATTTACAATATGTACATTTATGCTAGGTTAGCTTGTACTCAGAGTTAGACAGGAGTTTAAGGGGAGGAAAGATTATTAGGCTAGGTGGGGAGAGTACAGTTGCATTTCTTGTTAGAGGAAAGGTAGGAGTGTAGCTGAGTTTTAAAGGTTTCACAGTTTTCATAAGTCCTTAGAGAGGAAGGAAGAGAATTCCATTTTTTTGCTAAAGAAAAGGATAGAAGCAGCTGACCAGCAGGATGACTGGGTTTGCAGACAGTGATTAGGTTTTGGTGAGTAGATCTTAGGGTTCTCTGAGGGGTGTAAGGTTGAAGGATGTTGGTTAGTGCTGGGCACTTAGTAGGTTGAACAATTAGTATGTGGGCTGTAGTAATTTAGAGATAGTCTAGATGGTTGGAGAGTTCAAGCAAATTTAACAAATGAAGGACAGTACAATGATGGAAGGAGAATTTGACTTTGGTTGCAAATTTAGAAATCTTCTTATAACAGTCTTCCAATTTGGAAGAGAGAGAGGCAGATAAGTTTGTTAGTAGAGGAGTGCCATACATTAGTGAGGGGAGTAGATAGGTAGTGGAGAGAGTTTGTCTGGTGGAAGGAGAGAGAAAGTGGATGTTTCTGTATAGCATACCAAGCTTTATATGGGTTTTCTTAATGTTTTGCTGGATGTGAGTGTCGAATTTTAGGTGTTCATCAATAATAACCCCAAGTAGTTTAGCGAAGGGAACAACCTCTATAGTAGAGTCGTTTTGGCTAATAATTTGGAACGAGTTTTTATCAAGAGGGGGTGCTTTTGAAGGAAAGAATAATAGTATTTTGGATTTATTGGCATTTAGCGAGAGGTGGTTTTGGAGCATCCAGTTTTCAGTGGTGGAGAAAGCAGTTTGGGTCACTGTTTGAAGCTCTGAGAGGTTTGAGGCGCAGCAGACTAAAGTTGAATCGTCTGCATATTGTACAATTTTGGTGTTGGGTATGGCTTTGTGGAAATCATTAATAAAGATGTTGAATAGCATTGGACTGAGTATGGATCCCTGGGGGTACCCCAGTGGGGGTAGGAAGGTAGGCTGAGGTGCCTTTCCCCCATTTCACAGCTTGAAGCCTGTCAGAGAGGTAGCTTGAGAACCAGGATAAGGTATTCTGGGAGAGATTAAGGTTAGAAAGATGGTTCAAGAGATGGATGTGGGAGATGGTATTGAATGCCTTGAACAGATCTAGTAGAACTGTTGTTACTATTTTCCAGAGTCACGGGCAAGATTTATTGTGTCTAAGAAGGAGAGAAGGGCAGTGATAGTACTATGGCCAGGACGGAAATCGTGTTGGGTTGGAGTGATTAGTTGGTGATTGGCTAGGAATGGCATAAGCTGAAGGTGGATGCATTTTTCCAGAAGTTTTGAGCTTGGGGAGAGTATAGCTATAGGGCAGTAGTTAGAGAGTTATTGTTTTTGCCTCCTTTATGGAGAGGTAGAATAAAGGCAGCCCACCATAATTTGGGCACATAAGATTCCTGTATGGATCTATTGATCAAGATGCTAATGGGGAGAGCGATACCATCTATATATATAGCAGCTTTGTTGATCTCTCCCCTCCAGCCTGTTTGCTAATGTAGTCCATCACCAGTATGAACAGCAGTGTGCTCAGAGCTGAACTTTGGTGTACACCCACTCCCAGTAGAGAATCCTTCTGTGAGACTAAACACTGTCCGTACTTGAGTCATTGGGTCCTTGTACATAGTCTGCACTAATTCTACCAGTGTTTCTGGGACACTGACCCACCGCAGGCCTCCCCAAATCATCATTCTTGGGACCTTGTCCTATACTTTCTCCAAGTCCAGGAATGCTCACTTGGACTATTTTTTCATTTCAGTCTTCATCTCAACTATCTGTCTCACTGCAAACATCGAGACAGTTGTGCTCATCCTGATCTGTACCTGAACTACTCCTCTCCCATCTTACTTTCTACTACTCTGTGTATTCATTTATCAGTCACAATCTCCAGAACTTTCATGTAATGTGGCAGGAGTGTCATACCTCTCTACTGCCCACAGTTGCATATGTTCCCTTTATTCTTGAATATTGACACTAGTATGTTTATTCTCCAGTTATCTGGGATATGCCTTTCTTTCCATACTGTTATGATTACCCTCAACAGACAATTGTCCCCTACCTCACCCAGCATCTTTATCATATCTACTGAGCCAGCTGATTTCCTGACTTCATTTTCATTAGTGCTGTTCTTACTTATTCTGTGGTGGGCTCCTCCTCTTCTATCATTGTAGGCTGTGTCTGGAACAGTACAGCTTCTGTGGGGTTCTTTTTCATTCATCAACTGCTGGAATCACTCTTTCCAACTGCCTTTGATGTCTGCGTGCTTATGAGCAGGTTGTTGCTGGCATCCCTTATGAAGGGTATATGACTATCTTCTTTATCTTTTTGTCTTTACCTTGCAACCTGATGCAGCTTCTTTGTGTCATCTACTGAATCACTTTCCAGAAGCTGGTAGAGTGCCTCTGATGCCTTGTTCCTTGCTATTGCAACTTCCTTTTTAGCCTCTGCATTAACCAATTTTACCTCTTTGCTAGCCAACCAATATCCCTTCCAAGCCTCGTTCATCTTTTCTATGAATGTTTTTTACATTGAAACAAAGTTCTTTCACTCATCTATGCAGGTGGCATACCCCCTGTACCCTCTGTACTCCCATGCCCCCTGTACCCTATGTATCCCCTGTACCCCCTGTATCCTTTGTACCTTCTCTACCCCTATATCCTCTGTATTCCCTGTACCCCCTATACCCCCATACCATTTTAACTGTGATTTTATACGTGAAGCCTAAAGGCAAGTTATGAAAAAAATCTAAAATTCTCAGTTCATGGAAATAAGTTCCAAATACCATCAACTTACATCATCCCCTCCACCATCTTATTCATACTTGCTAACACTGACCATAACCTAACACTACCCCTTCCCTTCCCTAAAACTACACATTACACTGCTAAAAACTCTTTCCCTTAATGTACCACTACACAAGACAAAAGGACACAGAACACAAGCAACACAAAACTTGTATAACATTGACTCTAAACCCTTATGCAACCCTTGATCTAACCCTAACCTGCAAACACCTACATATTCACAATAAATGTGATAGTCTTGCACAGCTTCACAATCACCACATTTTATGCAAACATTAATTTTCCTGCACATTCCTGCTTACTGACATTATACAAAACTAAATTCAGCCATATGTCATTCACTCAAATGAACATTCAGTCATTTGCACACACGCATTTTTATACTCTAAATAAGCTTTCTATCAAATTTGCATTCTAACATTTAAGTTACACACACACATACATGACGGATAGATAGATAGATAGATAGATAGATAGATAGATAGATAGATAGATAGATAGATAGATAGATAGATAGATAGATAGAAAGAAAGATTAATGACACATAATCAAAAATGGAGCAAAAAAACAAAAATTAGTTCTTTTGGCACGATTATTTTATTGGCTGTTAGCACACATTTAAACAAAACAATCTTCCACTGTTTCAGTTCAGAGCAATTCAGTTTTGCTGCAATAAGTATATACAATGAAACAGCCAATTACAAATACAAATACTGCAAACTCTACCACAGTTAAAATTACACATACTATATACAATACATTTCAATAACCCTAAAACAACGTTAAAGAACAAGAAAATTAACATCTAGCTGTATCATTTACTATTTAAAACAATTTATAATTTGATTAATGAGGTGGGAGCATCACTAAGGTCACCTTTTTCTAACAGTTGTCAAATATTTGACCAGCAGCTAGCATTTATCTCCTTCTTCTTTTGTTCCCTTTTTCTTTACTTCGATTTCCTTAATTATCTTTCTTTGGAGAAGTTGTAGAAATTCTCGAACTGTGGCTTTTTATCTTGCTTACAGTTTCTAGCAATAACTTTTCCTGCCAAACCCAGAATGAGCAAGAGAATTGGTAATGGAATAGAGGCATTAAATAAGAGAAGTTTTTTCTAAACTGAGAAATTGTCCGTGTTCAAAGCATGAACAAAATGATTCACATTTTTCCAGCATAGTTTAACAAAATAACATTTCCAATTTACTTTAATTTCATTCATTTCCAGTAATTACTTTATGAATTGTTGGCCATTTTCTGAAACCTATCATGTGTAAAAAAAGTTTTATGCCTAGATTTCCACTGAATATTTTCCAAACTTGCCATGACCCCACACCATCTTTTTACTGATCATCATTACTGTTGTTGCTATTAATGTTACTACTACAGTAAGATTACCATGAATGAGTGCAACAGATATAAGTACTTGTTTTATGATTCTGTTTCTTATATTATTGTTAGTCTGGAGCTTTTGTTTATTGGTTAGTACTAGGCTAACCACCTTTGTGGGCTAGTTTAAGCCTAGTCACTTATCCCATTTGAGAATCAAAACTACACCTTGTGTTTCTAAGGTAAACACTTTAACCATTATGCCAACACTCAGCCTTTTCACCCCAAGTCTCTGCTGAAAAGGGGTTCAGTACAGCATCTGACAAATGCTACAGGGGTCAATATTGACAGCTGGAGTTCCTGTTATACAGGGTTTGATTTCCTCAGCTCTTGTTTACCTACTGTAAGACCTTGAAGAAGTCACTTACCCTGACATTGTTCCTGGGTTGTTCCTGAAAAGAGACTGTATGTCCAGCAGACCTTCTTGATTAAAAAATATGTATTATTATTATTATTATTATTATTATTATTATTATTATTATTACATTGACAAAGATCTTTGCCTCTGTTGCATGACTTGCTTCTCTCTCTCGTGCCTGTACCTGTACTTATGGGAACTGTAGAAAATGATAGAGTTCTTTCAGGAGCAGAGCTAGACAAATCTTCCCTATTGCAGTTTCACTGAATTCACATGAATAGTGGATTTTGACTATGTCTATGTCATTCAAAAATATAGCTTTATGGGGGCTACTCAAACTCCTCAAAAACATTTTAAAAAGACATACATTTGATAAATGTGTGGTTTCTGGCACACAGTTAACTTTTTTTGCACATATATGACTTTTAAGCTCACTCATCCCTAAGACCTCAAGATCCATATATTTGTCAGTTATCTAGTAACCACAAACATAGGGTGGCAAACTAGTAAGGCCATCACATTTGATGGATGGGCTTTCTCCATAATGTCTTCTGCACTCTTCATCCGTCCTCTACTGCCAGCCAAGAAACAACAGCAATATGGAAAGCACATTTATGCCTTCACATGCATGTGCTACTACATATACCAGTCTACACCTTTATGTCCAACTTTCTTCCATAAAAACTCCTAGATCCCTTTAGAAAGGCATGTAGTACCATATTAAAATATAAACTCACATCCTCCGGAAAAAAAATGTATTGGCCATTAGCGTCTAAAATGCTCTGCCAGCTGGCCTTTAGCTACCAGATTGCTCATTTAACCAGGATCTTCAGCAGTATAGCTGATACATTTGTTTCTGTGTAATCGTACCACTTAGCAGAGCAAAACTACATGCCCTACAACACAGGTCTTAAGCTTCAGGCCCATGGGCCAGATGTGGATGACTGGCACATTCAGTCTGGCCTTTTCTTTTCTCAAATTGACTGTGCTTCTCTGACATTAAAATAAAAAACAATGTCTGGTCAGGTTGCGATCTGAACCACATTGATACATGCTTAATTTTGTGAATCAGATTTCATGTAGTTGCTCTTTTCTTTCATTGGTGTGACTCTGAAACAATAAGAGAGAGATTTACTGCAGCACAAAACAGGCCAATAGCAGAAGTACTTAGATTCTAAGGCCTATATAGGTCTGTTTGAACACCGGAATAATAATACGAGACAAGCGTCCAATAGAAGTATCTCAAAGTGTTGCTTGTTTCAGATGCTAGTGTGCTTGTGCGTGTGTGTGTGTGTGTGTGTGTGTGTGTGTGTGTGTGTGTGTGCGTGTGCGCGTGTGCGTGTGTGCGTGTGTGTGACCATAGCTGTCAACTAATCAGGGACAAATCTCAACAGAATTAGGGAAAATCCATAAATAATCATGGACAGTTTTAAAATATTAGTACTATTAACTTGAGACATTGACAGAATAAAATAATTTGAACTGATATACATGTTATGGAGTAAAAGAAGTCTCAAACTCTAATTATTGCCATTATCTGTTAACTGTTTCAAAGCTTAGAGGTAGTTCAAATATTATGAGCCTTTGTGTTGTTACAAATTTTGAGAATGTGCATGTAGTTGCACAAAACTGGATCATGTTAGGCTTTGTATACAAGGCAGATGTATCCCCTTAGGGGTTTGCACAAGATGAAAAAACATTAATAAAGCTTTAAAATGATCAGAGTGGTGGATAGAAATCATGCCCATGATTTTCTTCATTATGGAGCACTTTTTGTTTCATTTTTATGTTTCTTTTGCAAACAGAACATACGGGAGCATTATATTCTATTATGGGATTAATATGGGATGATTTGAGAGGGGGTAACGAAGGTAAACCTTTGACGATCATCTGGGGAGGTAGAAGGACTTTCTTATAATAGTAGATATATGGTGACCAAAGGAGAGTTAATGACCTATAAAAGTGTGCAGGGCCATAATGAGAATGCCAGTTTTGTGGGATGGTGGGTATGTGGTATGTGCATGGGTGCTCATGTTTACCAAAGGACACAGTGCTACACTCTTTTAGCATTTAGTTTTAGGCCCTAGCCTAAGCATCTTATGTTTGCACATGTTAGGCCCTCTTAATAAGCTGCATTAGAAACAGAGGTATGTTAATATCTGATTTGTTAGACATGCCTACAGTATAATGACTTTGCTTAGCATGGTTTCAGAATGAGAATGGAATCCGTTCTGTTTTAGGATAGCTTTGCTGCAACTTTAACAGAAAACATCAACAGAGAAACTTCTTTTAGAAACATGTACAACCAAAATGAACATAGGCAATCTCCTATATAAATCATCCATAACAAAACTCTGGAACAACCTCCCCTCTAACTTGTGAAACATCACACAAATAAACAGCTTCAAAAAAGAACTAAAACTCTTCTTCTAGAAAAATTGGACCTGCCCCTGTCAGGATCCTACCTGTCCACTCTCTGCCCCATTCTTTCTTTTATCTTGGCCAAATCAACTTAATCTCAAAAATTCTTGACTGCAAATTGCCACTCCTCCTTGTACTTGTTCTCAAATTCTATGTATTTCTATATATTTCTATGATATCTCTGTATATGTTAACAGTTATATTGTGTGTATATATATATATATATATATATATATATATATATATATATATATATATATATATATATATATATATTGCTATACTCTGTTATCTAATTAATACTCTAATCTGTGTTATTATGTAAAGAATTACTGCTGGAGCTTTTCTCCTCAGATCTCCACTGAAAATGGACTTGTGCTCAGTTGGACCAACCTGGTTAACAAATGTGAAATAAATAAATAAATACAATAAATAACATTACTAGATTTAATACTTAACAATCAATAAAGGCTCTGATAAGAAGACAGATGTGAAGGCATTATGTATGCAATGTGATTCAGCTATCATTATCCAGCAATACAATGGCATAAAAGATCAGGCTTTTTTGGCTTCCTTTAAACACTACGAGAAGCCGTTAGAATAGGATTGCAAGATGTTTCTGTCTTTCTTTCCCTATAAACAAGAATTAGAAGCTGGTCAAAATGATTTATTGCTGCTAAACTATGTGGTAGTTACAAAATGTTGTTTTTTTTTTGCATTTGACAAGGAAAATAAACAGAAACTGGGATCAGAACCAAAGTTTGTGTGTAGTACCAATCTGAATATTAAATAGATTCTTGAAGGTGAACACCACACTGCTATGTACAATATTCAGAACAAGTTCTGCATAAAAATATGGATATTGCAGATACTGTAGATTTATTGCTGAGAAAACCAGCATTTTAATGAGAGTGGCTAGCCTCAAATTTTAGCCGGCACTGATAATTTTGATTGTAACACCAAAGGGGTGATTTATTTAGTGACCTGCCTATCATGTGGACTTATGTTATGTAGGTAAAACAGGAAGGGTGTTGAGAAACAGGATTTATGAAGAAACATACTGCATAAAGAATGGCAATATCTATACTACGCTGTGCAAGATCTTCCTAACATGCAAACATTTTAATATTTTTTTATTTTCTTTATATTAGAAAATGTGCTCGTACCACAGAGAGGGGAGCATATGAGACCACATTAAAATATTGGGAGGTATTTTGGCAGTTAAGAATGAATTATACAGTTGAGCCAGGACTAAACAACAACATTTCTATGGCTAACAATTTAAATTAAAGACTGTTAAGTTATGATTACTATCTTTATTTTATTTTTTATTTTTCATTTAGTATCTCATTATTGTTTATTTTTGTCTTGGTAACATATGCTTGATTCACCCAACTATATTCCTCATCCTCTTTCGGCTGTTCCCGTTAGGGGTTGCCACAGCAGATCATCAGTTTCCATTTCTTCCTATCCTCTGCATCTTGCTCTGTCACACCAGCCACCTGCATGTCCTCTCTCACCCCATCAATAAACCTTATCTTAGACCTTCCTCTTTTCCTGTTACCTGGCAGCTTCATCCTTAGCATCTTTTTCCCAATATACTCAGCATCCCTTCTCAGCACGTGTCCAAACCAATGTAATCTTGCCTCTCTGGCTTTGTCTCCAAACCTTCCAACCTGGGCTGACCCTCTAATATACTTATTCCTGATCCTGTCCACCCTCGTCACACCCAGTGCATATCTTAACATCTTTAACTCTGCCACATCCAGCTCTAACTCCTGCCTTTTTGTCAATGCCACTGTCTCCAAACCATATAACATAGCTGGTCTCACAACCCTCTTGTAAACCTTCCCTTTCACTCTTACTGGTACTCGTCTGTCACAAATCACTCTTGACGCTCTTCTCCACCCACTCCATCCTGCCTGTACTCTCTTCTTCACCTCTCTTCCACACTCACCATTACTCTGAACTGTTAATCCCAAGTATTTAAACTCATCCACCTTCACCATCTTTACTCCCTGCATCCTCACCATTCCTCTATCCTCCCTCTCATTCACACACATATATTCTGTCTTAGTCCTGCTGACCTTCATTCATCTTTTCTCTAGAGCATATCTCCATCTCTCCAGGGTCTCCTCCATCTGTTTCCTACTCTCACTGCAGATCACAATGTCATCTGCAAACATCATAGTCCATGGGTCTCCTGTCTGATCTCGTCTGTCAACCTGTCCATCACCATTGCAAATAAGAAAGGGCTCAGAGCTGATCCTTGATGCAATCCCAACTCCACCTTAAACGCATCCGTCACTCCCACTGCAGAGCTCACTGTTGTCACACTACCCTCGTACATATCCTGTACCACACTTACATACTTCTCTGACACTCCTGACTTAGTCATACAATACCACAACTCCTCTCTAGGCACCCTGTCATATGCTTTCTCTAAGTCTACAAAAACAAAATGCCACTCCTTCTGACCATCTCTGTACTTCTCCATCAACACTCTCAGAGCAAACATCGCATCTGTAGTGCTCTTTCCCAGCATGAAACCATACTGCTGATTACTAATCATCATGTCCCTTCTTAACCTAGCTTCCATTACTCTTTCCCATAACTTCATGCTGTGACTGATCAATTTTATACCTCTGTAGTTCTACAGCTTTGCACATCACCCTTATTCTTAAAAATCGGTACCAAAACACTTTTTCTCCATTCCTCGGGCATCCTCTCACTTTCCAAGATTTCATTAAATAATCTGGTTAAAAACTCCACTGCCATTTCACCTAAACACCTCCATGCTTCCACAGGTATGTCATCTGGACCAACAGCCTTTCCATTCTTCATCCTCTTCATAGTTATCCTTACTTCCTCCTTGCTAATCCATTGCACTTCATGATTCACCTTCCCCACATCATCCAACCTTCTCTCCCTCTCTTTCTCTTTATTCATCAACCCCTCAAAGTACTCCTTCCATCTGCTCAATGCACACTCCTCGCTTGTGAGTATGTTTCCCTCATTATCCTTTATCACCTTTACCTGCTGCACATCTTTCCTAGCTCAGACCCTCTGTCTAGCCAATCGGTACAGGCCCTTTTCTCCCTCCTTAGTGTCCAACCTTTCATACAACTCTCCATATGCCTTATCCTTAGCCTTCACTCCCTCTCTCTTTGCCATGCACATCATCTCCTTATACTCCTGTCTACTTTCTTCATCTCTCTAACAATCCCACTTCTTCTTTGCCAAACTCTTTCCCTGTATACTCTCCTGAACTTCCTCATTCCACCACCATGTCTCCTTGTCATCCTTTCTCTGTCCAGATGTCATACCAAGCACCTTTCTAGCTGTCTCCCTTACTAGCTCTGCTGTAGTTACCCAGCTATTTGGTAACTCTTCACTGCCACCCAGTGCCTGTCTTAACTCATCCCTGAACTCCACCTCCCATTTCCCCTTTTTCAATTTCCACCATTTGATCCTTGGTGCTGCCCTCACACTCCTCCTCCTCTTCTTGATCACCAACGTCATCCTACAAACCACCACCCCATGCTGCCTAAATACACTTTCCCAGTCACCACTTTACAGTCTCCAATCTCCTTCAAACTGACCCTCCTACATAAGATATAATCCACCTGTGTGCATCTTCCTCCACTCTTGTATGTCACCCTATGCTCCAACCTCTTGTTAAAACATGTATTCACCACAGCCATGTCCATCATTTCACAAAATCCGCTACCATCTGACCTTCTACATTCCTTTGTTTAACACCATACCTACCCATCACTTCCTCATCCCCTCTGTTCTCTTCACCAACATGCCCATTGAAATCTGCTCCAATCACCACTCTCTCACCCTTGGGTACAGTCATCACCACTTCATCTAACTCACTCCAACATTTTTCTTTCTCATCCATCGCATACCCAACTTGTGGAGCATATGCACTAACAACATTCATCATTACACCATCAATTTCCAGCTTCATAAACATCACTCTATCTGACACTCTTTTCACCTCCAAAACACTCATAGCATACTGTTCCATCAGGATAACTCCTACGTCATTTCTCCTCTCATCCACACCATGATAAAACAATTTGAACCCACCTCCAATACACCTGGCCTTACTCACTTTCTATCTGGCCTCTTGCACGCGCAATATTCCAACCTTCCTTCTGTCCATCATATCGGCTAGCTTTCTTCCTATACCAGTCATACTGCCAACATTCAAAGTTCCTACCCTCACTACCACAGTCCTAGCCTTTCTCCTCTCTTTCTGCCTTTGTCCATGCCTTCTGCCTCTTCTCCTCCTTCAGCCAACAGTAGCCCAATTTCCACCAGCATCCTGTTGGCTAACAATACTGGTAGCAGTTGTTGTTAACCCGGGCCTCGACCGATCTGGTATGTAAATATTTACTGCTGTCCGCATGAACAATTTGGTGAAGTTTTACACCGGATGCCCTTCCTAAAACAACCCTCCCCATTTATCTGGGCTTGGGACCGGCACAAAATGCACTGGCTTGTATATATACAAAAACAGTATGAATATGCAAAGTTTTTAATAGTAATATGATTCAAAAATGTTTACTATGAATATAAGATATTTGTGTAATATATTTATCACAATTTAGTTATTTTTAAGTGTAATATTAGTGTAACATTATGTAATTTCATGGAGATATCTGTCTTTATTACAGTGCATTGAACAGAATAATAAGCTGAAATGCTGTTAGATCACAAAGAGTTTTAGCTTTTAAACTGAAGCCTTTGTTCCAGGATTCAAATTCTAATGAAGTAATTTATATTTATGGGTGAAAGGGCTTAATCCAAAAAATGTATTCTCTGGTTGAACTTGCACTCGGATTTATGTTTTTCTAAGTTTTACTGTTATTTGGATGAGAGTTTTATTAAGTGCCTGCTTGTCTGTTATTGTTTGGATTTGCCTGTTTCACACTCTGAGTTATTTTCTTTTTCCACCATAGAAACTACAACTATCTGTGGGCAGGTAACTCTGCTTTTGAAGCAGCTCACTAGCTATGTGAGTAGGAGCAATGTCACAGTGGCTAACCATTTCCAGGTGAAAAGTTTGTTATCAATGAAAAGGCAGTCAAATGATATGACATATCCCCAACCCCCCCCCCCAAAAAAAAAAAAAAAGAATCTTCTCAGAAACATGATTTCAGTGCATTTTGCAAGGAGGCAAGCTACCTTATACCATGCAATGTAGACTGCACTCCACCCCCATAAATAATATAATCAACTTTATGGTTGCACTCTAAGGAGAAATGGAGGCAGACTCCAGGAAATGGCACTAAGTCCTTTCTTGAGTCCTTGAAAATGGTTTTCAATGGAGATGGTGGCATTGCTGGAGAATCAAGTCTTGGGGAGCTGACATTCTAGGAATTGCTTTTCATTGATCAGTAATGTAGCCTAATAAAATGCTGGAAATAGTGAGAACTGGTTCGGTAAATGTAGAGAGGTCAATCTCTTTAAATGAAATAGCTGCGAAAATATTACATTTGGGCACACTTTCAAATCATCTTAAAGTTTTAGCAAACAAACTTAATAAACATCATAGTTTGGAGCTTGACAATTTATATTTTCAATGATGTATTTAAGTTAAACATGTACGAAAAGACTTTTGTCTCTGGAAATTTCCAAATGGCTTGGAACTGAACTGGGTTCTACAATATGACCTGTGTTAAGGTTTAGAAATAAATAACAAAGAGTTTTACCTTTTAGTCTTGAGTCACGAATAACACTTCAAAATGTGCAAAGTACTTATTTATTCCATAAACAGTGCTGGGACACTGCCTACTAAAATTTTCAGATTGGTCTCAAAAAATAAAGAAGAATACCCAGAGACTGCCCATGCTATGGAATAGACTTCCCAAACAGAGGCACTGGGAACTAAGGTCGGGTGGCACGATGCCAGGGTAATCCTATGGGCTAGGCTTGTAAAGGCTCCAGGGCCATTAGCCTAGTACACACATATGAACCTATATACTTTTTCTTATCAGTTTCTTGCATGCAGAACTTTGATGTAACATAGGTTTTAATAAATAATAAAATTTTTAAATATTTTATGTCCTCGTGATCCTTACTTAGAGGTTCATGTGAACACTTGACAATATGCCTTTTAAAACAAAGACCACCTGTCCTTAAGATTTATTGGCTTGCAACTTTTTTTAGATTTGGTGAAAGTACACACTATCTCACAGGCATCCTTGCAAAGACTCATCCCCTAGCCTGAGAAGGCCAGAGAATACTGTTGATTAATCTGGTTTCCATGGATACCTGACACTTTTAAACATAACATCCCTTAACTCCTTCAGCACTTACTTTACCTTCAACTATCTGTCAGTACAGAGAGGATACAATTGTAAGGCACTTGAAATATAAAGTTACTACTTATGTGAAACTATACTTTTCATAACCATGCATCTATTTTTTATTTTGTTTTTAACATAAACATATTATAAACATTTTATTTGACTAATTTGTGAAGAAACTACAAGTTAATATGCATGTTATGCAGAATAAACATGAGACTCAATAACCTCCCATAACACCTATTAGACTTACTTGATAGGAGTGGCTGTGAGATGATATGACTACCTATAAAAGAGAACAACAGACTTTTAGCTTCCATATTGGAGGAAATTAAAATACCAACAGATTCCATCACTAATGACTCATTTCATCATTTCAAAATGCATACAAAAAATATTTGGCATGATGGAAAAAGGTTGTAAAGGAAACATAAATTAAAAAGGGGCAAAACTGATGATGGGGAGAAAATGGTATACCCCTTTCTCTTGGGAAACAATCTGTTGGATACAATCCATTCCAAGACATGGATGTGGAACAGGAACAAGTGACACACAAGGAATCTGACCTTTAGGCTTAACAGAAATGAAGATTTTTTTTTTTGGATCCAACCTCCATAGGGAGATTAGAGATAATGCAGAACAGTAGGAACAATGTCCACAGCAATGTAATAAAAAAACAGAAATCCTTGAAATTCAGTATGAAGCCAAGGGAGATAGAGCAGCTTTTAAAGACTACCTTATTTGATGTCTCTATATCCAGTGTTGATGTTCATCAATGCAACCTTGACAAGTCTACCAAATGTATTGTGTCCTCTACTACCAGTGAATTTAAAATCTATAATTCTATTTTGTCCTCATCAGAAGGGTAAACATTTCAAAGACTTTAATTGAATTAAAATTATTCACCTATAGGCTTAACATGGTCCTGTTGTTTGGTGACAATTTACACATGGGACATGGCTCTTTGTTGGAAATATAAAGTACTTTCAACCCTAATAATCACAAAATAGCAACACCAAACCACTCAGAAACATAAACACTGATGCAGAAACACAGAACATACAATATTTATTTAAAATGCAATCCAAGTTAAGCGCTTTCACCAGTGAATCTCCCGAGCTTCATCAGAACAATTGAATAAAATAAAAGCCAGCATTTTATGTGTATTCCCTTACGAATCAGCCAATGAAATCATCACATTAAAATATAGGCTGTCCTACCCTATAATTCAGTTCATAGTAATGTATTCACTAATGTGTTGCCAAACATTTAATGAATAAAAACATACATTGAAAAAGTAATAATACATATAAATGCTTCAGTTCAGTAATTTCATAAATGTTAATCACAAATATATAAATTTAATACATATTTAATATATATAAAAAATATTAATTTATAATTTTGTTGCCCTTAATGTAAGAACACTATTAATACTTAAATGGTCATTCAACCATGGTTTTCTTGTAGCATCAAGCTTTAGTTGCCAAAATAACTCTGTACACCAGACGGGCTTCACATAATCCACCCCTTAAGTCCTGTTTAACCTGTTCAATTATATAAAATTTGAATTTACTCTTCTCACATTCCTTCTGGTGTCTATACAATGCATTTGTATCTTTATGTAATGTAATATCATGTATGTGTTCATATATTCATCTTCTTATAGGTCTCTTCATCTTACCTATATAGAAGCTGGGGCATGTCTCACATATAGCAATATAGACCACCCCATCACTATTACAATTATAATGTTCCCTAGCCACGAATGTAAAATTTCAAGCCGAAAGATGTAAACTGTCTTGTTTCAGAATATTGCCAGACTGGTTGCAAAATCCACATCTATACATGCCCAGTTCTTTCCTGGTCATTTCTGTCCTGATTTCCAGCCTTTGACCCTCTAACATTTCTTTTATATTCATGTCTCTCCTCTTAATAAATGTCGGACATGTAGGGATGTATTTACTGATTTCAGTATTAGTCGTTAATACTTTCCAGTACTTCCTAATAATATCTTCGACTTCAGCCGATATGGGTGTACATATAAATGCTAGATCATAAGGCACTTTGGGAATTTCTGTTTTTTCATAATATCCATCCCCTTCCCTATAATAGGCTGTAATTTTCCTTCCCTCTCTTTCTTCACCTCTCTTATTGACTGGTTTATTAAAGAATTAGGATAACCTCTTTCCATAAAGAATTTTTTCATCAATTTCATTTCATCCACAAATATAGTTTCCTCACTACACATTCTAGAGACCCTAATAAGCTGACCAGTAATAACACCCTTCTTTTGATTGTAAGGATGTTCACTATCATAGTGTAAATATGAATTTGAATGAGTTGCTTTCTGAAACACTCTGGAATGGAATTTCTTCTCATCCCAATCTTTGTAGATAGTCACATCCAGGTAGTTAACTCTTTCTTTTGATGTGTTAGAGGTGAATCTCAGGAAGGAAGTTGTTGTACTGATATATTCTAAAAACTGATCCAGCTGTGTATCAGTACCTTTCCAAAACAGACAAATATTGTCCAAAAATCTTGTGTATAATACTATATTTTCGTACTACTGTGTTTGAAAAATTTATTTTTTCTCCAAGTAATATAGGACTAGATTGGCATACAAGGGGGCACATGTGGCCCCAATTGCCACGCCTTTTTCCTGTTTGTAATATTCACCATTAAAATACATATAATTATTTCTTTGTATGGTGTCCATGAATTCCAGAATTAAATTCCTTTGTTTGTTAACTAAGTAATTACATTAAATAAGGACATCCTGGAACCAATCAAGTCCTATATCGTGTGGAATACTGTGAAATAAATCAACTACATCAATAGTGGTCATAATTAAATCAACTCCAAATTTGTCCTGGGTGACCTTCATCAAAAAAATCCCAAGAATCCTTGGAAATGTGTTTCAATGATTTTACAAACTTTTTCAAGGTGTGGTCTATATATTTAGCTAATGGGTCAAGCTTTGAGCCCATCCCCGCTACTATGGGCCTGAAAGGTAGTCTTTCTATATTTTTATGTGTTTTAGGTATCCCAAACACAACCGGTATCCTAGGCCTATTCACCGTCATGAAATCCAGTAGTTTTTTTATCTATTGAACCCTGTAGAAAATCGTCATTAATGTAAAAATCCACTTTCAAATAAGATATAAAAATCTCATTTCTGGATACAACACTATATTTACTATCATCAATCAAAATATCTAACATATTTATTTCATAATCTATACTATCCATGAGTACTACACCCCCACCTTTGTTAGGATTCATTACCCTACAACCCCTATTTTGTAATTTTTAAACTAATTCTCGATCACTATCTGAAAAATTATTAATTTGTATCTTCCTGTTGTTCAACTTTCTTATTTCACTTTCTACTAATTCTTTGAAAAACTTGAAAATGGGGTTTGGGGAGGGGGTTAAAGGAACTCTCCCTAGTCAGACCAGAATTCAGTGGTATAGTTCCTGTGAAAAAACAATTAAGGTTCATTTTCCTTAAAAACAACTTTAACTATATCAGTGTGTCGACCATTCTCAAAGGTCTCATTGGGACATATTGAAATCCCTTAGTAAATAATTTTAAATAATCACCATTGATAGACAAATCTGTATAATTAAAAATGTGGAAATTACTTTGGGTATTTAAAATAGCAGAATAAGATGTCTTTATTCCAGGATTCAAAGATGGCTGCCATTCTGTGAACACTGCTGAACTACATCTCTGTATATACCCTGAGGAAATCTAAACTTTAAATCGATGCTAGGAACTTTTTAACACCAAATCTTCGATAAAACAACTACAACTTCATCTAACTACATTGTAGGAAGAAGAAAATCCAAAAAATAATACATTATTCAACAAGATTATAATAGATTAACTGGCTCTGACAAGGAAATCAAACAAAGGCACCCTGTGCTCTATATACTTTATACTTCTGTACTGGACAAAGATGTCGAAAGAGGAAAAAAATATGGACACAACCACTACCAAAACAAAACTTTCAGAACTACGGTCACCGGAAAAAGATGTGATCTCTAAAAGGCAAAAAGTTACTAAACTACAAGAACAACAAAAGCCAGAGACTAAAACTAAATTAGATCAAGCACTAAATATGGAAGACATCAAAACTGCCTTATTACCCATTCAAGAGGCTCTGAAAGAATTAACTAGACAAATACAAACGTTTGGAAACTCTTGCAACCAACTACTTGAAAGAATGGAAAAATCTGAAGCTCGGATTTCTGAAAATGAAGACAAACTAAATCTACTATCCAAAAAAACAAGTATACATGATTCGGATATTCAGGCTATTCAAAGCAAAATCACTGACTTAGAAGCAAGATTCAGGATAAATAACATCATTATTAGAGGAATTCCAGAATCGGTGCAATATGACTTAATCCCATCTATAACACAAATATTTACAGTGATCTTAAATGACTCTGACATGGTAAAGCAAATCATTATTGAAAGGGCACACAGAGCTTTGAGAGAACAACAAGCTTCTAATACTCCAAGACCTGTATATGTTAAAATACTCAACTACCAGGATGTTAACAGAATACTGGTAACTGTTAAAAAAATTGGTGGAAGTATCATGTGGAAAAACAACAAATTCTCTCTAGCTCGAGATTTACCTGTGCAAATTAGACAAGCAAGACAGTCCTTATCTCCTTACTGCAGATTTCTCATTGATAAACAGGTTAAATTTCAAATGAAATATCCTAATTCATTAACATTCACAGTAGATGGGATTAAATATTCTGTTTTTGCAAAAATGAAGCAAAAATTACTTTTCTGAAGGTTTTTAAAAGTGTACCTGCTTCTGAGACTTGAACTGTACTTCCGTTGGGACTATCAGGCTGCCTGAGGTCGGATTTGCTGATTACTGTGGCTCGAGGTCTGGGTAATCCTTTGTCTTCTTTTGAAATGCTTTAGGCCTCTTCTGGATTAATAGGATTGCTGTTTTTTGCTGTTTTCGGCTATCTGTGAACTTTTTCCGAAGTTTTATGGCTTCCACGAGCTGTCTGCATCAACGAGAAAACAGGAAATGCCTTTAGGACTGTCAAGGGGCAGATTTCAATATGGCGCTTCCGGAAGTCCATCTCTAATACCGGTCCCCCATTGCGAGTATTCTGTATGGTTTCTAGGCTTAAAAACCTGACAGGACTGGTTTTTAACCTTGTAAGGACATTGTAACATCAAGTAATGTACTGTTTCGTTAATTTAAGCACATAGGAACATTTTTAAACACTGGTTAGTTAGTTATTAATATAAACCCTGTCATATATGGTAGATTAAAAGGCTGTATGCAGTACTGTTAAATATAGAGGTTTTAGTACATTTTGCAACTTTATAATATATAATTTAACCTTTATATATATTACATTATTTACATATTAGTTTATATGAGTAGAAAATAGCAATAGTTTATAATGTATAAATAAGGAAAATGTTTATTTAAAGGTATGTGTGTTTTTATATATGGTTATAACTTAGCTTTTTTCTATAATAGAATGAAAACTTGTCCATTTGTTAAACTTGTATTTCTTCAAATGTTATTTTATGAGTATATAGGTGAGGTTTAGTATGTATATATAGCGTGCTAATCATAATTACTAAAGTTTTGTTACAGTAATTTATATCTTCAATATGATTTCTTTTTTCAATAACAACTAATCCAAGATGTAGACAACAGTAGTGTTTGTTAGGGAATGTTTAGAATATACTTTGTAATAGTTAGGTTAGTTAATATAGGTTTTTACTACAGGATGTGTTTAAGGTTTTATAAATTAAGATTTTTTTGTTTCTGTGTTTCTTTGACCCTTTCAGTCTTCTATGTTATGCAAGACCTATGTATGTCCTGGTCTGGGGTTAAAGTGGATAGGCACTGGTATAGGACAGGATGTCAAGAATGTTTCCAAATTATGTATGTTTTTCAAACTATTTTACCTTTCTTTTTTGTTTTCCCTTTTAAACTTTTACTTTATAACAACTATTTGAATGTGGGAGGTGGACTCATGGAACGTTAAAGGACTCCAGAGCTTAAAAAAGAGGAAGTTAATTTTACACTTAGGTTGTTGCAGGCTAAGGCGATGTTTATATTACTTCAAGAAATGCATTTAACTAATGATCAATGGGTTGATATCCAAAAAAGAAAATGGATTAGAGAAGTAATAGCCTCAGAAGGTAAAACTAACAGTGCTGGGGTAGCTATAATTATTAAAAATAATTATAAGGGAAAGATTTTAGACTCTAAGGCAGATAAAGATGAAAGATGGTGTTATGTTGTTCTTTTAGCTACCCAGTTTGATAAACCTATTTTATTGTTAAATGTTTATGCACCCTGTAATGACCAGCATCTATTCATAACATCGTTATATCCAATTTTGACGGAATATGATAAATATTATATAATTATTGGAGGAGACTGGAATTCTTATCAGAATCCAAAGTTGGATAGATCTTGTCCACAAAGAGCATTTAATAAACAAGTGGTATCAGTATTAAGTGATGTTAAGGAAGACTTTCAACTACATGATCCTACTCAGTATTTAAATACTGGTAATAGTATAAATAATTATACCTTTTATTCCACGTGTCATAAAATGTGGTCCAGAATAGATTTCTTTTTGATTTCAAGAATAATGGTTAACCTGGGACCCTTAGTTGTTACACATGCACGTTACTTGTCAGATCATTCAAAAATTTCATTAGGTTTTGCTAAAGATCCAATGGAGGCCCAGCGGCAAAGAGGTTTTAACTGGTCTCTTAACCCAAATTTGTTGAATAAGGAGGAAATACTGCATGATATTATAGGTCATCTTAAAGAGTTATTAGATAGATTAAAGAAACAACAAGGTGTACCTGACATTGATTGGGCAACAGTTAAAGCACAAATAAGAGGGATCTTTTTGCAAAAAGCTTCATACTATAAAAAAATACAAACTAGAGATATTCAAAAATTGGAAGCTAAAATTAAGACACTTGATCAAGAATTGATTCAAAATTTTAACACTCAAACAGAGGTGGAATTACTTAAATGTCAAAAAGATCTCTTCTTAATACAAAATAGCAACTTGACATTTCAGGAACATAGGATGTTAGTGAGGTATGCCAATCATGTGCAAACACCATCAAGGGCATTAGCTAGGATAATTAATCAGTCGAGAACAGAAGTACAAATTTCGGAAATACATTTTAGAAATACAACTTATTTCAAAACCGAAGATATCATAAATGTTTTTGAGCAGATATATACTAGTATATATGGTGAGCACAGTGATTTTTCCCCCTATAGAACTAGCAAGGAATTTTTACAAAATATTAAATTTCCAAGAATAGAGGACAGTATTCAAAGAGATTTGATTAAACCGATATCTGAAGAAGAAGTGATATATACAATTCAATATATGAAATCGCATAAGTCACCAGGTTCTGATGGTATGACGGTGGAATTCTATAAGAAATTTGACAATATCTTTGGCAAAATACTCTCACGTGTATTTAATTATATAATGAAGAACAAAATTAATGATCCCCATCTCAATGCTTCAAAAACTATTTTTATACCTAAACCTAATTCTGATTCTCAATACCCTGACAATTATAGACCAATTTCATTAATAAATGTAGATATGAAAATTTTAACCTCTATTATAGCTAATAGATTAAAAAAAGTTATGCATCATATCGTATCTAGGGAACAGGTGGCAAATAGACAAACTAGTGATAATACACTTACATTACATACTTTAATAGCTTATGCTAAACAGAAGAACCTTAACATGTATGTGCTTATAGTTGATGCACAGAAAGCTTTTGACAGGGTTGATATAGACTTTTTGTTTGAAATTTTACCATATTTTAATATATCTCATGAGTTTGTTGAAGTCTTAAAAATTCTATATAGTAATCCTTACACCACATTGTATATAAATAGACATTTTTCAGAAAGAATACCAATCAAAAATGGAACATGTCAGGGTTGTCCTCTGTCGCCTTTATTATTTAATATATACATCGAACCATTATTCCTATACATTAAACAGAATATATACCACAATGCCCCACTAGTTTACGGAACAAAATTATCAATGGCAGCGTTCACAGACGACCTGAATATTTATTGTACCACTCCAGTTTTAGACACTAAAAAGTTACTAAAAGCGATAGAGAATTTTTCAGAAGTTTCCAACTATAAAATTAATCTAAAAATAAAATTAGTATTTTCCCATTGAGAACTCCCAAACCCTTTTCACTGTTGCCTCTGGTGGGACAAATAATGTGTAAAGATAATATTAAATACTTGGGTATTGGCTTTGCTACGGATGATAAGGATTTTTATGTTACCAATATTAAAACAGTTTGGGATCAAATAGTATCTGATTTGGGGAGATGGAAGAATCTACGACTACCAGTATTATCAAAGGTATCAGTTATCAAAATGAATATATTACCACAATTATTATATATTTTCAGATCTGCTCAGGTAGTAATTTCAAAAACATTTTTTAAATGAATTCACAAAGAATTAGCTAAATTTATTTGGGAGCCGAAGAAAACAAGGATCTCATATGAAAAATTAATGACTCCAAAACATAGAGGTGGATTGGAGTTACCAAATTTTGAAACTTACTATTTTATAGTAAATTCAAACAGGCTTCTAAGAATCACTAATTATAATATAACTAGCACTAAATGGATTCCTACCTGGTAGTTCTGAATTATAAATATATTTTACATTTGAATATTAATCCTAAAGCCATACCCTTTTTAGGTAAAGAAACTTTGAAACTATATGGGTTAATGGATCACATTAAACTATATGTAACATCCCTACAAACCTTATTTCAATCATTAGATCTTGCTCAATATATGATGGCTTATCAACCCTTTCATAGAAACCCTAACCTGAGACTAAATAATAAATTAATTGATCTTAAAGAATTCCCCTTAATAATCAATTTAACTTTAATAGATATTTATACACTTCTTAAACTCTCGGCTAATCAGATAAGAAAATAATTAAATTTACCTAAAAATTATCTCGTTATTGTAAGACAAATTAGGGAACTTTCTATAAGTTACTTTAAAAATTTTAAACCCAGAGAAGAGAATATAATTAAATGCTCAAATTTGTGGCAAGCTCTCCAACAAGATATTAAATTTATAACAGCAGCAAATAATTTAATAAAGGAGTTTAAATTTCAAGATAAAGTTCTTGTGTCAAAATATTGGAAAGAGAAAATGCCAGAGATAGAAGACAGTCATATGATAAAAGCAATCGACTTGACTATAAAATCTATTTCTCTTCAAAAACTGATGTATACCCAGTTGATGATATGGAATAATGCGTATTATACACGCCTTAGCCTGCATAAATCTAATTCCAAAATTTCACCAGTTTGTCCATACTGCAAGGATCAATCTGCTGATCTTCTTCATATGTTCTGGAGTTGCAAATGCATATATAAACTTTGGAACTCACTTAAGATACAACTTCAGAAGATGGGTTACCAAAGTTCAACATTGTCATGGGAATTCATGATTTTACATATTCCCCCAAAAGAACTTTCTAAATCTCAATGTATTGTATTAATCAATATCTTCTTATTAATGAAGCTATACATAGCTACTAATTGGTTAGACCCATCCAAAACATCATGGAATAATTTTAGAGTATTAGCAATAAGGCATATAGTAGCTCACAAATTACTTTTGAACCAACATAATAAAAATATTAACAATCCAAAAATATGGGAACAAGTATTTAATATTGTATTAGCGTAACATCTTATATTTGAATTTAGCAAGAATTTCTACACTTTTAAGAGACTCTGTAACAGCAACTTTTCATTACTCAAATTGATCTTAACCACTTTTATACTCTTTGTGTATAATTCAATGTGTTACTTGGAAGCATTTATGTAAATATTGTATATATGTTATGGAGTTAGTGTTAGTTACATTAGTTGGTAGTTTTTTCTTAATTTTCTGTATTGTTTTAATTTTGTATGGAATATAAGAAAACAATAAAAATTATTATTGAAAAAAAAAGATGTCTTTATTCCTAAATCACTTTCCAAGCAGCCATCCTCTAGTTTCACTGATTCTCTTTGTAAAATGTTCTCCTGTAGCTCCCTCTCCTTATGTTCCCCCCTCCCCTGCCCTTGTTGTAGGTATTTCTGTACTCCCAGCTGTTGTTTGTTCTTTGCCTTTCTGTTAGCCTTTCGCTTCTCCTAGGGGGGGTTACTAAAGGTCTAAAGGGGCATCTGTGTAATCCATGTCCACATGCACAGTCCCCATATCTACTTCTTCTAAGTCATTCTGTCTATCTGCTGTACCAGATCTTCTGTTCTCTTAGGGGGTGGATATGCCCTTCCTTCTCTGTATTTCTCTAAGTCTCTATTCATTTTTCTCATTTTCCTTTCTAACACTTTATTGCAGTGTTTGTCCACCTCATGAAAAATGTTAGAGTACTTAACTTTTTCAATTTAAAACATTAAATCAGATGTTAGTTTGAAATGTAAATCATTAACCTCTTTCAACATTTTCTCCTTTTGTTCACAGTAGTTTCTGACCATTAACTTCATGAGTTCCATACCAAAATTATTAAATAATTCCACTAATTCTTTCACATTATTTGGATATTTTACAAACTTGAGTCCCTTTGGGACTCTTCTAACATTGATATATTCATTTAAATAATCTATTTCCATTTACAAAGCTTTCCATTTTAAAAATTATTTTTAAATAAACTCAAAGTATCCGTAAATGTCTCTACCCTGGGCTGCTGCTGTTCATGGAAGTTGAAATGCTTACCAGCCCACGAGTCAAAGTCAAAATCAGAAGGGATCTGTTTTAAGTCATTTATTCCTCTTCCAGTTTCAACATTACAATTAAATCCCTGTGTTTGAAGGCAAGTTGCTCCCATCACTTGGCTATTCAACCCCAGACTGCCATTGCTGTTCCTCAATAGCGTGAATTGTGTACCTTGCAATTGGATCAACCCTTTGCTTTGAAACTGCTGCTGGTTTCCCGGTAAGCTGCCAGCTGAAAAATTAAGCTGGTTCGATTGCATGACTGCAGTCCTCTTAACCAGCTCCATTAATTGCAAGAACTTAGTTCTAGTGACTGGCCCATCTTCCATTTTCTCTTCATTCTCACTGGGAATATTAAAACTCAAAATGGACTTTTCCACTGATTCTGCCATGGTCCCTCAGACTGAATAATCACAAAACAGCAACACCAAATCACTCAGAAACATAAAACACCGATGCAGAAACACAGAACCTCCAATATTTATTTAAAATACAATCCAAGTTAAGTGCTTTCACCCTGGAATCTCCCGAGCTTCATCAGAACAATTGAATAAAATAAAAGCCAGCCTTTTATGTGTACTCCCATCAGCCAATTAAATTATCAAACTAAAATATAGGCTGTTCTGCCCTATAACTCAGTTCGTAGTAATGTATTCACTAATGTATTGCAAAAACAGGAACTACTAACAGGAAAAAGGCATGGTAATGGAGGCCATATGTGCCCCCTTCTATGCCAAATTAGTCCTATATTACTGGGAGAAAAAATACATTTTTCAAACAGTGGTATGAAAATACAGTATTATACACTATAGCTTTGGACGATATTTGTCTGTTTTGGAAAGGTACTGATAGACAGCTGGATCAGTTTTTAGAATATATCAATACAACAACTTCCTTCCTGAGATTTACCTCTAAAACATCAAAAGAAAGAGTTAACTACCTGGATGTGACTATCTACAAAGATTGGGATGAGAAGAAATTCCATTCCAGAGTGTTTCAGAAAGAAACTCATTCAAATTCATATTTACACTATGATAGTGAACATCCTTACAATCAAAAGAAGGGTGTTATTAAGGGTCAGCTTATTAGGGCCTCTAGAATGTGTAGTGAGGAAATAATATTTGTGGATGAAATGAAATTGATGAAAAAATTCTTTATGGAAAGAGGTTACCCTAATTCTTTAATAAACCAGTCAATAAGAGAGGTGAAGAAAGAGAGGAAAGGAAAATTCCAGCCTATTATAGGGAAGGGGATGGATATTATGAAGAAAACAGAAATTCCCAACGTGTCTTATGATCTAGCATTTATATGTACACCCATATCGGCTGAAGTCGAAGATATTATTAGGAAGTACTGGAAAGTATTAACAACTAATATTGAAATCATTAAATACATCCCTACATGTCTGACATTTATTAAGAGGAGAGACATGAATATAAAAGAAATGTTAGGGGGGTCAAGGGATGGAAATCAGGACATAAATGACCAGGAAAAAAAATGGGCATGTATAGATGTGGATTTTGCAACCTGTGTGGTAATAAACAAAATGATAGGGGCTGCAATAGATATCATACAACTTGTGGAAGAGGCTAAGGGTGGTGAGGATGTGAATGCTGTCACCAACCCACAGTGAGAAGATGGAGAAGAGTGTACAGACCCAGCTTAACCTACCAGAGGCTACATGAGCTGGAGATATTGGAGTGCTATAGGGTGGACAGGGAAACTCCTACAGCAAATTGTTGAGCTGTGCCGGCCATGCCTGACACACAGAAATAACAGAGGGGAACCCATCCCAGTGGATACCAAGGTATGTGTAGGCCTAAGAATACTAGCTACAGGTGCCTTCCAAAGGCCAACTGGGGATATGATGGGGATTTCATAGGCATCAGCATCTAGTGTACTCCACCAGTTCCTGGATGCCATGTCAGCAAATGTCAGTGAGCATGTGTATTTCCCCAACACCCATGAGGTATTGGCCAGCAATATGCAACTGTTCCACCAAATTACAGAATACCCTGAGGTAGTGGGTGGTATAGACTGCATGCATATATGCATCAAAGCATCACCCGGTGAGCAGGGTAGGGTCTACATCAACCGCAAGGGCTTCCCCTCCATCAACTGCCAGGTCGTGTGTGATGCCCAGGGCATAATAATGAATGTGTGTGTTGGCTGCCTTGGAAGCTATCATGATTCCCACATCTGGCATCTGACACAGCTGTACCAGAGATTTGCCAATGGGGACATCCTTCATGGTCACCTAGTGGGGGATGCTGGATACGCACTGGAGATGTGGCTGATGACACCCATCAGAAATGCACACACACCCGAACAAGAACTCCATAATGAGGCACAAGCACAAACCAGAATTATAGTAGAGCGTTTGTTTGGGATGCTCAAGTCACAGTTCAGGTGCCTGGACACATCTGGTGGAACCTTACAGTACTCACCAGCCACATGTACCCAAATTGTCCTTGTATGTGCCATGCTACATAATATGATCCTGTGGAAACAGCTGCAGCAGGAACAGCAAGGGGCAGGGCCACACAGCCCCCCACCATTGCCAAGGCCTGCACAGGCACAGAGTGACTCGGAGGAGGAACAACATGAGCCTGCCCCAGTAGGCAGAAAGAGGCATGCCCAGTATCCCATGGCATTGGCAAAGAGGCAATGCATAGCACATACACTGACACAGGAGGGACCCAGGGAATAACACCTCTCGCTGACTCTCACATACAGTAAAAGGGATGCCAAACAGTGCACTACCTGTGCCTAACCATGTGTGGGGAGTGTAGTATGTGCATCTGACATAGGCAGCCCTGCAGCACCACCCTCAATACTGGGACACCCACAAGGTAAGTGACTCACACATGCCAGTCAATGGAGGTCACATACCCAACAACAGTCACAGCCAGCAGCTCAGGTGTAGACAAATAAAAACAAAGGCTGTGCACAGACAGATTACAGCAGGTCAGGTAGTGGGATGTCAGCTCTGAAGGGTAGAAAGTCAGAAACTAATATGTAGGTAATTAAAAGCTAAGATCTGTAGTACACTGGTATGCCTCTAGCCAGCACAACAGGTAAGACTACAGACTGAAATGGAGTACCCGACATACTAGTACAGTCCTAGCAAATGTGTACAAGTGTCAGGTGTGCCCCCCCATCTGATGCAGAAATGTAGTCACACTCAGGTGTGCCCCCCAATCCTGTGTAGAAATGTAGAAATAGTTAGGTGTGCCCTCCCATCCTACGTAGAAATATAGTAACAGTCAGGTGTGCCCCCCACAATCCTGTGTAGAAATGTAGAAATAGTCAGGTGTGCCCCCCATCCTATGTAGAAATATAGCAACAGTCAGGTGTACCCCCCAATCCTGTGTAGAAATGTAGAAATAGTCAGGTGTGCCCCCCATCCTATGCAGAAATGTAGTAACAGTCCATGCCAAACGATCGACGGATACCCTGCAAAGACAGCATGCTACCTGTAGGTGTACAGCACAAAGGTCAGCACTGCAGTACAAATTCCTGGACTTGATCCACACATTCACTACAGACGACCATACTGGGCATGTCCACACACAGAGAAATGAAGGCAATGTCAGTCAACAACATACTGAAAGGTCATACTGGGCATGCTCACACACTTAAACACATAAAGGCCATGTCTGCAAACACCAGTGGACTAGACATATCTGGCAGCTGCATATGTTAGTGCAGACACTCCTCAGTATGCACCACACATGCTTTGCACACACAGTGGATTGGAATACAGGCATATTTGTAAGGACAACACACTATAAAAAGCCAAAGGTAGACATACATAGATGTGTGGAACAGGGTGACTGTGACAAGGAGCCATTCAGGGCTCTCCCACCCAGCAGGCAGACAGCCAAACAGCCACAACCACACGAGGGTCTGTTGTCACACACTGCAGATACTAGCCACCGGTATCTGTCAGCATTACAGAGTATGTGATGCACATGCCAGCTGTGCAACATGACTGTTCAAGGAAGTTGTCATCCAGCAGCTGTATACACGTACCTGTGGAATATGACCCAAGTTGTGCCCACGTGCCATGTCAACCCCTACATGAATGGGTTATGGCCCATGCACACACACTTCTCTCCCCATAGCCCGATTATGACAAGCCTGCTGGGGTCATCTACTGTGAAATACACCTTTGGGAGAGTTGTATCCTGGTAATCTCCCTGTTGCATCCCATAACTGCGTACTGCTGTAGTGTGATAAACTAGTTAGGTAGGAGTTTAACCCCAGCCTTGACTATTGTGGAGGTTTGTCTGTGTAGAGACCAATGCTTTTTAGGATGGGCACACTCCCTACATTTGAAGTGCTCCACTTTGGTAAGGCTGCTGATGTCATCCACCTAGAAATACTTCCCTGAAAAAGTTGTATCAGTCATCTCCATGGTGTGTCCCGTAACTGTGTACTGCTGTAGTGTGATATAATAGTTATGCAGGAGTTTGGTTCCCAGACATGGCAAGTGTGTTAGGGTAGTCACACTCCCTACAATTCAAATGCTCATCTTTGGCAAGGCTGCTGATGTCATCCACCTAGAAATACAGCTTTGGGTAGCTGCAGCCTAGTTATCTCCGTAGCACATCCTATAACTGTGACCTGCTGCAGTGTCATAAATAACTTAGGTAGTTGTTCTAATCCCAGACATGGCAGGTGTGTTTGTGTAGAGAACAATGTTTTTAGGGTAGTCACACTCCCTACAATTCAAGTGCTCATCTTTGGGCAAGTTTGCTGATGTCATCCACCTAGAAATACACCTCTGGGTAGCTGTAGCCCAGTAATCTCCATAGTGAGTCCTATAACTGTGACCTGCTGTAGTGTAGTAAATTAGTTAGGTAGCTGTTCTAATTCTAGACATGGCAGGTGTGTGTCTGTCTATGTAGAGAACAATGTTTTTAGGGTAGTCACACTCCCTACAATTCAAATGCTCATTTTTGGCAAGGCTGCTGATGTCATCTGCCTAGAAATACACATCTGGGAAGCTGTAATCCAGTAATCCCCATAGTGCATCTTGTAACTACAACCTGCTGTAGTGCGAAAAATTATTTTGGTAGTTGTTCTAATCCCAGACATGACAGGTCTGTGTGTGTGTCTGTCTGTATAGAGAGCAATCACACTCCCTACAATTCTTGGCAAAGATGCTGATGTCATCCACCTAGAAATACACCTCTGGGTAGCTGTAATCTGTGTAGCATGTCCTGTAATTGCAACCTGCTGTAGTGTGATTAATTAGATAGCTGTTCTAATCCCAGACATGGCAGGTGTGTCTGTGTAGAGGGCAATGCTTTTTCAGAGTAGTCACACTCCCTACAATTCAAATGCTCATCTTTGGCAAGGCTGCTGATGTCATCCACCTAGAAATACACCTCTGGGAAACTGTAGCCCAGTAATCTCCATAGCATGTCCTGTAACTGTGTACTGCTGTAATGTGATATATTTGGTAGATAGCTGTTCTAATCCCAGACATGGCAAGTGTTGGTGGGTGACTCTGTCTTTGTAGAAGTGTGTTTCAATGTCTATGTAGAGAACAATGTATTTTAGGCTAGTCACACTCAGTACATGTCCAATGGCCTACTTTGGCAGTCCTGCTGATGTCATCCAATGTGAAATACACCTTTGGTGAAGAACAACTCCAGTAATCTGTGTGGTGCGCACTATAACTGTGTAGTGCTGTAGTGTAATAAACTAGTTAGGTAGGTGCTCAACTCCCAGACATAACAGGTGTGTGTGTGTGTTTGTAACTTGTATTCTGATTGGAGGTGTGTGTGACACCTGGGTGCAATGTAGGGTGGGTTTTGCAAATGTATTTTATGGTGGCCCTATATCACAATGTACACTGTACAGGGATAACGGATGTGAAATAGCCAAGAGGTTGGGGTGCAAATCCATACCCATACATGTGACATCACGGCTAGGCAATCACAGTTAGCAACCCCAGTATTCCTCAGAGCACACTCTCAACCCATGTCACACACACACACACACACACACACACACACACACACACACACACACACACACACACACACACACACACACACGCCGAGGCAACAGCCAATATGTGTGTAGGACACTGCATATTGGCGACTGATAGTAACTATGGAGTGATTGCAGTGGCCTATAGAGGGAATGGCACCCCGTCAATCTGTCCAATAGGCACATACATGCAGACAGTGCACCTCACCCATGTTCCCCACTGGACACCTGCAACACCTGTGGTGCCATCACATGTGACCCACAAAGGACATACCATGCCTGAAAACATGCCCTGTATGGACAGATGCCACTGATGTCAGGGAATGCCATTATGCATGCTATCAATGTAGGTCCAGGGTTAACCTGCTATCCTTTACCAGTTCCTGCCACAGGTGGCCAAGCCTTGCACATCTGATGATAATCTGTGTACACAACATGGGCCCAACTCCCCAGGTACAGTTCCACATGTCACTGTACATGCATGTGGGAGGTGTGCACATCCCAGACACCATCCATGTCATGGACTAGGGAACACATACATGGCAAGAGATGCACAGCATTGGCCACACTCAATAGCCACCCAGGTGAATGGATGGCGGATACAATACCCACCTGTGTGGGCAAATGTAGCGACCACAGGCCTGAGCCACAATGCAGACCATTGTCATGTGGCCTGATGCCAAGGTATACCAATCACCTAGCCTTGTATAGCCATCTGGCACAGTCGACCACCACATACCCATGCAGAAATGCACCCATGCATGTCAGTACTGGCACCGTGTGAGTTCTTGTGTGTGTTGCATGATCATATCCACACTCACTACAACCCCCAGTGTGAAGCATGCTGTCTGATCTCAGACACCTCCCCACACCCTTTGCCCATATAACCTCTGTATGACCCATGTGGTGCATGTGATACCGGCACAGTAAAGTGTTGTGGCAATCTCACTAAGGATGAGCTGTATCCCTGGCCTTGCCAAGTGTGTCAATGTGTTTGCGCCCCTGTGAGAGTGTGGCTGTGTTGACACTGGCACCTGTTCATGTGGACAGGCACGTGTACATCACCTACCATATAGCTGCCATATCCCTGTTGCAGATGTCACTCACCATCACATATATGTTCTGCAGGCTCCACAACAGGTGACCTATGTGGTGCATCAAACAACTGCATAGGACTGTGATAGCACTACATTGTCATCCGGGGTTTGATACCCTGTGCTGGTAGGTGTGTGACACAAACATGCTTAGGTTTTACTCTCCCACCCCTCCCTGACTTGTTGATGCCTCTTTCTGCCTCTCTCACTCCCTCACTGTTGGATGTGGAGACCTATACCTGCTTTTCTTAGGCAGCAGCATGTGTATTTTAGGTACTGTTCAAGATCAGCTGATGGCCTCTGCAAAAATTGCAGCCCTTCCCTAGCTTATGGCATGTGGAATAGCTTTGGTAACATTCCCATAGCTAATTGCATGGAAACACACTCCAATATCTAGAAACATCATGTTTGTGTTGGTCCTTTTCATTCACTGTGAGCAGGAACTTGTTCTGTTGTTTGGCAAACAGTATCTTAGATGGAGTGGGAATTTACCTCTGACAACATACACTGTGGAAACAGGCCAACACACAGGAGGGGATGTGCCTGACCTGACTACAGACTGTAATTGCTGCTATACTGCATTTGGAATAATTTTGGTTTAGAATGGTATGTGCGGATATGGCTGTCCTGGGCCTATATTGAATCAGCAAATGCTTAAAAAAGTGAGTGCTGATTCATCGACCATATTTAACCGAAAGCTGACAATCCTGAACACCCGGAACAGTGATGTTTTTTTCCCAGGGAAAAAAAATCGCTGGGCCGGTTTTGGGTGTTTGCTGTTTCCTCCACTGTGGTGTGATCTTGGAGTTGGTATATTTTAGTAGGGGGGGTGTGGGAGGCACAGCCCCCCACATCAGGGGGTCAAAGCCCTCCACATTACATACTGTTTTAAGTTTTTTTTTTTGTTTTTTTTTTTTGTGGAACAGCGATTGTTTTTCCCTGGGAAAAAAATCGCTGTTCCGAGTGTTCATGATTGTCAGCTTTCAGTTAAATAGGGTCTGTGAATCAGCGTTTACTTTTTTAAGCATTCACTGATTCAATATAGACCCGGCTGTCCTACATGTATGAATACTTGCCATGTCAGTTGTATGTTTATGAGGACTCCCCATCTGTAGGGTCATCTTTAGATTGAGCAGTGTGTGGTGCCTTTGATGTCATGTGTTACCCAGAGAACATGTATCTGTGAACTGCAGAAGGTAGTGTGAGGACTGCAGTCTGTAGATGGTGAAAGCCATGACATTTATTGACTTCATACTCCTCATAGGACATATGTTGCAACAAACCCTGGTACAACAGTACATGTATGATGTTATCACAGCAACGTGTCATTATTGGCCCTGTGTATGTGCTTCCAGCCACAACTCAGTCAGCCTTTGTACATATATCATGCATTAAGAGGTGCATATGTGCTGTACACCATAATTAGTGTCATCATATCTGATAACAAGCCAGTGAGATATCAGACTGCTACACATGTTATGTACAGTAGGGGTTTTATTTGATGACATAACCTAGACATACTGTGGTTGTTTGTACAGTACTGAGGTCTGTTTACTTATGGTGAATGTCGACAGTGTGTGTATTGTTAATTGTACCTTGGCCTGTGTACAGACTGTGGTAGTTGTCATCGTCCTAGGTCCCATCCTATCTGATGTTACATGTTGCTCCACTTTATGTTACCATATTGACTTACATGTTTGTAGGGCCATACACACACATGCACTTTAAAGCAGCTGTAAACAGGTTTGTGTGGGTTTGCAAAGAGCTAAGCACTGCTTACTTCCGGTTACAGTTTATTACACACAGTTAGCTTCTAAATTGGCTTAACCTGTGTAGGCAGTGCTTACCTCTATGCAAACCCACTTACAACTGCTCAAAAGTGCCTTAATCACTCTGTATCCAATGGCCCTTGATCTGCCCAGCAACAAAATATATAACCTGGTACACACCTCACCCTACACATTGTGTGGTGTGTGCAATGAAAGCCGCACAGTTTAGTAGAACTACATACCTAGGTAAGGGTCTAGTCACAGTGTTGGCAAGTAAGGATGTGCATGTATGTGGATGGGTTGACATAAGGTTGCAGATTATACATGTCCCAGCGGGTCACCTGTCAATGTGGCACACGCAATAACTGTTATAAAAACCTGTGACATGTGTGCAACTGTACACCAAACATGTCACAGCCAATCCTTGTGGAATATGATTGCAGACCATCCTCCTGCTGACACATGTACATCTACAACACAAATGGATAACATTATGGAAATCACAATTAATCAGTGTTACTAACAGCTGAAATGCATCATAGCTGGATGGCTACACTACCTGACATGTATGCATTACACATTACCCCTGACAAGATCTTACACTGTAGCACATTGCTGCACTCTATTACAGTCAGTGTGTGCATCAGAACCATATTAGCCTGTCCCTGCATCGATGTTATGGATGACAGTAATGTGGCACAGGTATCATCATATGCACAGGGTGTGTTGCTGGTTTGCCAGAGGCTGAGGGTGGTCCATACATTTGACAGCATGTGTGTGGGTGAGGGGTTTAATTCTTTGATTGGGGCATGATGATGTGGTGTATGTTGCTATGGGGTTGCACTAGGTGTGTTTGCATAGTGTGTGGATATGCATGCACACAGTTCTGCCATGTGGCTGCCCTATGCAGGTGTTTTTGGACTGCTGCAGACCATATCTGGCAGGGTGTGCAGTTCACCACCTCCAGCCCACGGACACGCTGACTGTGCCTGCCAGGGGTTCCATGGGCACGTGCAGGTACTGACCTTGATGTGCTACTCTCCCCTGATGATGACAGATGTCCACTGGAACCATGTCCCACCTGGGACTGGCCAGGGCCACATGCACGAGGCCTGCTGGGGTGTGGTGTAGACAGCACCCCCAGTGAATGTGCTGGGGCTGGTACTGCCACTACAGGAGCAGCTTGGCATCCTAGCATGTCCACATCAACCACCAGCTGCTGGTGTTTGTGGCCTATGTCCATGTGACCATCGCACAACTCCCACCACATTTTTAACGTTTTCAAGCACGGACATAGCACATTCGAGGAGGCCCACCATCTCACTTCACTGTCTATCCATGATCTCGTTCTGTTCATGGAGGGCAGCAGCACGTTCACAGATGTTGTCACTTACAGATGAGAAAGCAGCCATCTGCAGCCTCAGGGCCTGTCTGGTGTGCATTTCCATATGTGCCTGTGCCTCCATGACAGGCTGAAACATGCTCCTGGTGGTACCGGTTGTGGCGCCTCTACCAGGGGCATGATGACCAGCGGCCCTCCCTTGAGCACCACAGTATATCTACCTATGTGATGCCCTGCTGGACATCCAGCTATGGTGACTGTGACTCACAAATGGCATCTGTCCACATATAATCCTAGGTATGTGTCACTCAAACACATAGGGGCTGTGAGCATTGGAGCTGACATAACTAACACAGTACTACACATGCAGGGAACAACCGCCAGCTGTCCCTCTGCTATGACCACTGGTGATGGGTGTGTATAGGCACTGTAACTGGTGATGGGGTGTGTATAGGCACTGTAACTGTGTGAGGGCTTGGGGTGGCTAGGAGGGTGATGACAAATGATGGTGCAGTGTCGGCCACTGACAACCCCACCTGTGCCTCAACAGTACCATCATCATCAGTGTCTGTACAGACACCAACCTCAGATTGCATGCAGGAGGGACCCTGACACACCTCGCCCCCCGTGGGGGAAACAAACACACACTTTAAGACCTGTACAGCATTGCATAACATTGCACACATTTACACACACACACATGCACACACACACACACACACACACACACACACACACACACACACACACACACACACACACACACACACACACACACGTATGCCCACACACACACTGACAGTCCACCTTACTACCTCCCTGTCCCTGGGTTTACAGGCAGTCATACATTCAGTTACATATGTTCCCCATCCTGCATGGCACTTGCTAACATACACTCATTAATACTACCCATTAACATATCATTCCTCTCCATGCCTACACGTGTGATCACAACACATGACCAGTTACTCCATCACCT
>NC_056726.1:1900377495-1900459995 GCF_019279795.1 Protopterus annectens | reverse complement strand
TGATTACATGATTATTCCTTTTACCACTGACTGTAATAACATTTGTTTGGTGGTTAAAAAAAATGTTTTTGGCCCTTGAAAGGTAAATGAAACAGAAACTGTGATTGGAACCAACATTGTGCGTATTAAAAATCTGAATATTAAACAGATACTTGAGGCTGAACACCACCCTGCTATGAATAAGAATCTGGACAAGTCTCATATGAAAAATTGCAGATGTTGTAGATACTGTAGATTTATAGGTTCATAGGTGTATACTAGGCTAATAACCACTAGGGTCTTTTCAAATCCAGCCATGTTTCTGAAATTTATCCCTAAGATTACTTTAAGGAGTATATTTTAAGGGATATATGCAAGCTAAGGCATGGTCAGTCAAGCATTGACAGGCTGTCTCTATGCATTATATTCATATCTGAATAGGGTTAGGGATGAACTCTGCTTTACAAGGATTGGAAGTCTGTTCCAGAGAAGGGGTATCCTCTGAGACACATACCTGTGCTATGCATTTCTTGACATTGAGTTTTAAACCATGGTTTTGGCACCAGTTATTTGTCTGTGGTGACCCTCCCTGAAGGATATTAGTGTCTTGGGGGATTCTGTTACTGCTCCTAATTTGCAACCATCAGTAAACTTGGTCAGTTAGAAACCTCTGACATTAATCTTGACTTCTAAGAAGTAGATGCTAAACAAGGAGACGACCCAGCACAGAGCCCTGAGAGACTCTGCTAGTGACCAAGCTCTTTTGAAGGTAGATTCCCCTGGTCTAACTTCCTGGGCCCTATCTGAGAGCCAGCTAGCTATCAAGGTGTAACATAGGGCTAATCCCTAATTCTATGAGTTTGTTTACAATGCAACAGCAGGGTAGAGTTTCAAATGCCTTGGCAAGGTCAAGATAGGAAGTAAGCACTGTTTTGTCCTCATCGATTGCCTCGGTGATCTCCTTGAAGAGGTCCACAAGAACGAATAGGCATGATCTGCCCTTGACAAAGCCAAACTGGGATGAGTCCCTAGTATGAAGGTTTCCTATGTCATTAATTATTGTTTCCACGATAATTCATTCAAAAGCTTTGCATATGAGACTGGTTTGGCTTGGGGGTTAGTAGTTTTCAGAGTCTGTAGAAGGCCAGGCCTTGTGCAGAAGGATGAACATTGTAATTCTCCTTTTATGTGGCATGAAACCTGACTGGAGGCTGTGGCTAAATAGTAACTGCAGTAGTCCTGGTAGGGCATAGGTCGTGCTCCTAGGAGGAATCATGGGATAGTATATGCACCCATCAGTGTGGTGTACTTACCGAAGGAGAATGCATTTAGGACCTGCTCCCTAATAACAGTTGGGGGTGGAAGGTACATACAATGATATTTCCTGAAAGTTGGCTGGGCAAAAGGGAGATAAAATTGAAGCTGAATTTGTCAGCCAGTAGATTTTATATCTTCTGTCTCCATATTAGTGGCTCTATTTACAGTCAGTTTAGTACATTGTTGGGAACTGCTTTTGTGGTTGTAGACACAGTGGAGAGAAAAAAAGCCTTATGATCATCCCTGACCATGGAGGCTATTTTTAACTTAAAATTCCCCTTAGTACACTTGATTTGCTCTCTGAGTTGTTTGTTTAAACTGATGAGAGATTTTTTATCCTGCCTGGTGTTACATTTCCTCCTGTTTGCCATGACTTTTTCTTTTGTTGTATAGTTTATTGATGTTAGGATTCCACCATGGGTGGCTTGTTTTTTGAGTTTGTTCTGAACTTATTCCTAGTAGGCACAGCTGACTTTATATATCTATTAGCATCACTGTACAGAGTTCTTGTGAACAATTCTGCATAGGCAGCCTGTTCTCAGGGTTTTTCTGGGGGGGTTGAAATTATCCTAAGTTGTCACATAATAATAAGATATTAGCCTTAGAGTTGTTACTAACTAATACTGGGTTAGCTGGGGTAACAAGTTTTATTATTATTTCAAAGGAAAAATCTTTATTGTCTGACCTTACCAGAGAAGACCTTACAGTAGAGGGCATAGCAGTCACCAAAGTTGTAAGGACCAGATCCAGTAGCTTTGCACCCCTAGTAGGCATGTGGACAATCTGATCCAAGATGTTTGTGTTTGCAAAGTCATGGAATCTCTGGGCCTACATGTATGGGGGTCATGTTGGATTCCTACTTTTTAGTGGAGTAATTAAAGTCTACCATGAGTAGAGTAATGGGTTGAATGGTGTCTCCAGTATGTTTAGACATGAGATATGGGTTTCATGGATCATACAAGGGGACCAATAGCTTGCAAGGATAGGGTATGGGCCCATGTCTGTAGTGATTAGGACATTGAGTAGCTCTAGCATGTCATTCTATTTGTCCAGTCTTGAGGTGAGTATGTTATTGCTGTAAGTTGAGACACTTCCACCTTTAGTCCCTGCCTCTGTAGTAGCTGATCTAAGTGTGTGGAAGGCATTGTAGTCTGGCATTGGTGGGATGCTCTCAGCTGCTTTAAACCACATCTTGATAACTGCACAGATGTCTGCATTCTCCAGGGTGAGAAGAGCTTGCAGGGTGTAGACTTTCTTGTTTTGACTTCTAGTACTATGTTGAAAGGCTTATCAGTTTGGCATTTCCTAACAAAAGGCCACTATGTGGGAGGACAATGTTTTATCCAATATTTGAAAGCCTACTGGGGACAGGTGGAGACCATCCTTGACAAAGCAAAATAGTCTGTTGACCATGTTCTCCCATGCTGACAAATATCGCACCCCTTTTGAATATCATCAGAAGTTAAACCAATTATTAAAGCTGACCACCTGTGGCATCATCCTCGGTGAAGGTAGAATGCTGCTCATTGCTTAGCCCATACCAGTTTGGGACGCATAATCCAAGAGCTCCACAAAATCTCTCTTCATATAATCCTGGGATGTATGTCTCAGGTCATTTACACATACAAGTACTAGGACTGAGTCATACTGGCACTTGTGGCCCAGTAACCTGAGTGCATGCATGATATGGCAGATCCTAGCCCCAGACAGACAACTGACTGTGACTTTATCCCTGCTCAGCCAGGTGAATGGGACATCTGTGTGTCTAACAATGGAGTCTCCTATGATGAAAATACTGGATGGTGTGGTGGCTTGCCTTATGGCCTTTGAAGCTGAGGATCTGTAAGATGTGACTATATGTGTTGTGGTTGGTATTGTTTGGTGGAGTGCTATTGGAACTAATGAGGATATTTGTTGCAGGCCCAATATCTGGGAGGTCATTAGGGTTTATGAAAATTACATTTAGGTTCCTCAGCATATGTAGATCTCTGTGTCAGATCCATACTTTGTATGGTGGTTGTTGTGTGTGCAATTCTGACAACCTGGTTGGTGTTATTAGTGCTTGTATTTAAGAGCATGTCCCCCAGTGACATTGTGTAAATACATCTCTCACATCCCTTTGCAGTTTGTTTGAGAATCAGTTGATTGTCAGTAAACAGAAGATACTTGCTACATTGCCTCATGATCCCTATATCCTCCAAGGTGGCTGGGAAGATAGCAGGAAAGTTCATGATCACAGTTACTTGCCTTTTAGGTAATCCACAGGTTTTTGCAAAAAAAGTGATGATTAGGGTATTTGCTCCAAAGACTATGAGGCAGCACCCGTCCATACACAAACTAGCTGCTCTTTGTGCAACCAAGTAAAAGGGAAGTTGTATTCGGAAGTTTTATTTGGAAAATGTCAGTTCTATGTCCATATGTCTATAGAAGGCACTGCTAAAACCCACTGCACGGAGCAAAGATTTCCTCAAAGATGACACGTTCATAGAGTAAAACAACCTGTAAAACAGTAAAATGGCCCACAGCCAATCATAAATAGTACAATCAAAGATTACTTAAGTAATTTGCAGCACAGACTTTGATTAGGCAACCCACAACTACTAGCAAAAGCAGCACTAACCTATTAGGCTCCTAATACAAAATGGGCCTAAGTGCAAGAAAATAAACAAGGAAACTGCCTAAAGTGCAGGAAATAACAAAAGCATTACTCCCAACAGCAGAAATGGCATGAATTTAGGAGTGTAAAACAATAACGCACATAAATAATAGTGATATTTAATAAGGAATTAATGTGCAATACTTATATAGCGAAGGATTCATTCAGGATTCTCTATACTCATTGCATGGTTACTAAGTGTAAAATCAGCAAATAAAGCAAAAATAAAGCAGTAGCACTCTAAAACAGTTAATTAAAGTGTAAAATAGTAAAACAAATCTCTTCTCTGCCAAGGATGGAGCATAGTTAATTCAGAACTCTCTCCGAAGGTGGTGAGGATGCCAAGCAAATGGGGAAATTATCCAGAAACAATTTATAAGGGAGATTAACTCAAGAGCAATACTAGTCAGAATTATGACCTATGGAAAGCAGTAAGTGGAAAAAAGTCCTAAATAACTTACACAACTGACAACAGCAATGAAGGAATGGGGTGGGGGGACTTTGTATCTACATTACCACAAATGGCAGAAGCCAGAGATACTGGCTTTTAAAACCACTACAGACCAAGGGCGGAAGGTCTGTAAAGAATGACCTGCTGTAAGAAGCAAGAGAAATCAGACAATAAAGTCTGTAATCCACAGTATACTAGGTCTGCTGATAGACCCAGAGTTTCAGTGAGTGGTTAGCCCAGAATTTTAGCCAGTACAGTTAATTTTGATGGTAACATCAGGGGAGTGATTTATTTAGTGGCCTGCTTATCATGTGAAGCTTATTATTTAGGCAAAACAGAAATGAGGTTGAGAGACAAGATTTATGGGCGATATTGTACTTGAGAGCCTCACTACATCGTTTAGCACAGAAGTGAGCGTGTTGCGAATTGAGTGACAGATGCAGTGGACCCGGGCTGTGCAATAATCTGTAAATTATGAAAAATTGGCCTGTTGTGATGGTCCTATTCTCAAAACAATCGTTTCACTGTGCGGTGAGTCAAACAGAACTAATTCAGGAAGTTTTATAAAACATCAATACTCGGCGGCTTTTTACAAGTATAGCTGTATTAATTGCTATTATAAATAAGCCAGACTTTATGCTATGTTTTAAAAAGTCTTATCTATTACATTTACCTTTATATATATATATATATATATATATATATATATATATATATATATATATATATATATATATATATATGTTCCGGTCCGATCTCAAAAGAAAAAAAAAGGGTAGGTACGAATGTGTGTGTGTGTGTGTGTGTGTGTGTAAGCTGAAATAACCAGTAATAAAAGAAGGGGACATAAGATTGTAGAAAGAAAGAACCACAGTCTTACCTAAAGCTTCCTCCTCGGGGTCATAACGTGGAGCACAGTGTGCTAATAAAATAACTGCATTCAGAATAAGCACAGATGTAATCATTTTTTGGCGATATTGTACTTGTAAGGACTCCCCTTGTGAAAGTATTGTTTTCTTTTTTACATTTTGTTGTACATTTGGAGGGAATGCATATTCATGAATGACATATCACGAGGGTGGGTTTTGGGTAGGGCTTGCTACTGTGCATCTGGTGAGGCCCAAAAGTACAATATCGCCGATTTATGAACATGCATATGACATAACGTGTGTCAGCATCCATGAAAAACTGTATAAGTACTCCCTTGCATGCAGATTTTTTAAACATTTTTATTCTCTTTATATTACAACGTGTGCTCATACTACCGGGGAAGTTTTGCTTTTTCCAGACAGAGAATGTATGTGCCTGCTTGCTTATTATTATTTTTTATTTAACATTCTCTGTATTGCCCAAAACCTGTTTGTCAAATTTTAGTGCACACAAAAGTGTACATACATATAGCACACAGTGAGCTGGATTTACGAAAGCTTGCACAGAGTTGTAGAGTAGTGTAAGATGTCAAACAGGCAATATGTCTGCTGTGCGATCCAGGAACAGCCGGCAGGGGCATGCACGATAGCTGCTAAAGCTACTCTTGCACAGAAAGCATCATGGTATGCAAATTACCTCATTTGCTGCTGAAAGCTATGCAAATGAGGTAAATATGCAATCCAGGAAACACTAACCTGTCCGTGGAAGATTAGTGTTATCTGCAGAAATGTACTCCGTTGGTAACGGAGTACCGTTCTGCAAATAGCTAAATGGAGCTATGACAGCTCCAAATAAAGGATGTACACAGTTGAGAAAGCATGCCAATGGCCAAATATAAGGCCATTGGCATTTATAAATGTTTAAAAATATAAAAATCTATCTTTTTTCCCAATCTCCGATGTTTAAGCATAGTGCAGCACCACACAAATGGGCAGCACTTTAAAAAAAAGAAAATAATTTATAAATAGCCAAAAATAGGCATTTTCTCTAAAAAGCTTATTCTGCCATGCATGTGAATGGCAGGCTGAAGACAACATGGCCACTGACTACTGGTTGCTAAGGGGGGAAGCTCAGTGTGAGAGATGTAACCATCTATTAGTAGGCAATCCTATGCAAATGAGGATAAGGATAGTGAATCCCAATTTTCACTAGCATGTGAGCCATGTCCCAACAGTGTAAGAGTAGGAGTAGGTGAGTAGTAGAGTAGAATATAGGTGACATCATGAGGGTGCATGTCAGAAAGGCTGTAAGCTAATTGGAGCACAGTGGCTTGTGTTTGCCCTGAGTTGCTCAGGATTGCAAGAGGCGTGCCTACAGTTGTCCTATTTGAAAACCTGAAACCAAAGGTGCACACTGTTAAAAAATCAGAAATTTCTTGCAAACATGCACACAGGGTGTGCGCTCGTGTGTGCTCATGTGCGCACGTATACACATGTTTGTGCTTGTTTGCGCAGCGCTGCCCCAGGCGGAAACAGAAAGGCAAAAGGAAGGAAAAGAAGTAGTAGGAAGTTAACCAAGGAGAACTAGCAGAGCTGCCAGGTGAAATATATCAGAATCAGCCAATTACACAGGCAGCAGACTAGCCCGGCCCAGCACTTTAAACTCTGCAAACAGCAATCCCTCCTGTTTTTTTCCCCAAGAACTCTGCAACACTGTAGTATGCAAAGAAGGAACGCTTAAAAAGCCTAAGTCAGACAAAATATTAGGGGCTGCTCTTGCTATCATAAACCAAGATGTGCAAGATGCTGAGGGTGGTGATGTTGTGAATGCTGCTGAGCAACCCACAGTGAGGAGGCGGAGAAGAGTGTACAGACCCAGGGTAACCTACCAGGGGCTACATGAGCTGGAGATAGTGGAGTGCTATAGGGTGGACAGAGACCTCCTGCAGCAAATTGTTGAGCTGTGCTGGCCATGCCTCACACACAGAGCCAACAGAGGGGAACCCATCCCAGTGGATACCAAAGTATGTGTTAGCATAAGAATACTAGCTACAGGTACCTTCCAAAGACCAACTGGTGATATGATGGGGATTTCACAGGCATTAGCATCCAGGGTACTCCACCAGTTCCTGAAGGCCATGTCAGCACATGTCGGTGACCACCTATATTTCCCCAATTCCTGTGAGGCATTGGCCAGCAATATGCATCTTTTCCACCAAATAGCAGAATACCCTGAGGTAGTGGGTGCAATAGACTGCACTCACATACGCATCAAAGCACCACCCGGTGAGCGGGGTAAGGTCTACATCAACCGCAAGGGCTTCCCCTCCATCAACTGCCAGGTCATGTGCGATGCCCAGGGCATAGTAATGAATGTGTGTGCTGGCTGCCCTGGAAGCTATCGTGATTGCCACATCTGGCATCTGATGCAGCTGTACCAGAGATTTGCCAATGGGGACATCCCTGATGGTCACTTAGTGGGGGATGCTGAATACGCACTGGAGCTGTGGCTGATGACACCCATCAGAAATGCACACACACCTGAACAAGAACACCATAATGAGGGACACACACAAACAAGAAACATAATTGAGCATGTGTTTGGGATGCTCAAGTCATGTTTCCGGTGCCTGGACTCATCTGGTTGATCCTTGCAGTACTCACCAACTACATGTACCCAAATTGTTATGGTATGTGCCATGCTACACAATATGATCCTGCAGAAACAGCTGCAGCAGGAACAGCATGGGGCAGGGCCAAACAGCCCCCCACCATTGCTAAGGCATGCACAGGCACAGCGTGACTCAGAGGAGGAACAACCTGAGCCTGCCCCAGTAGGCAGAAGGAGGCATGCCCAGTATGCCCTGGCCTTGGCAAAGAGGCAACGCATAGCACATACACTGACTCAGTAGGAACCCTGGAAATGACACCTTTCTCTGACTCGCACATACAGTAAAAGGGATGCCTAACTTGACACTACCTGTTTTCAAACATGTATAGGGAGTGTACTATATGCATCTGACATAGGTAGCCCTGCAGCACCACCAGGGGCATGACTGCCCTATTTTAAGCAATATAAAGCACTGCTAAGCACATTTTACCAGTATTAAGCGTATTTAATTCCAGTTGCGCATAGCGCAATGTCAGGTAACATCAGGCAACATTGGGTAATGTTGGGCAAAGTCGGGCAAAGTCAAGCAAAGTCGGGTAAACACACTCACACCTGCTTTACTGTTTCTTAACCAGTCAGGTCTGCCCAGCAGAAAAATAAAAAGCAGTGACAGGGCTCAAACTCAAGACACTGTGCACTATAGTCACAGTACTGAACCACTAAGCCATGACAGCATTTCACTGGCACAGATACAACTTAAGTCACTCACACATACCAGTTGGGGGGGGTCACATACCTAACAGTCACAGCCAGCAGGACAATTGTAGACAAACGCAAACAAAAACAAATGCTGTATTATGCCCTCTGAAGAGGCATATGAGTAACCTCCCCCCAGGCCTATGCAGGCAGAAAACAGTAGGCCAGGCAGTGTGATGTGGATTGGGTAGGCTATGAAGTCACAAACTAATATGCGTGTAATTGGAAGCTAAGGTCTGTAGTACAGTGGTATATTTCAAGCCAGTACAAAAGGCAACAATACAGACTGAAATGGAGTACCTGACATAGCAGTGCAGGCCTAGCAAATGTGTATAAGTGTCAGGTGTACTCCTCATCCTATGTATACCCACAGTAACAATCAGGTGTGCCCCCCCAGGTAGAAATGTACAAATAACAGCTGTCCCCCTTTGCATATAGAAATGTTAATAAGTCCATGCAAATTGACTCATGGAAGCCCTGCAGGCACAGCGTGCTTCCTGTCGATGTACAACACAAAGGTGAGCCCTGAAGTAAAAACCAACTTGATTTTTCACAGACATATAGTATATATGTCCATAGTGGGTATGCTCACACACTTAAACACATTTAGCAAATTTCAGTCAGCAACATACTGAAAGGTCATACTGGGCATGCTCACACAGGTCATGTCTGAGTGCAGCAGTAGGCCACACATATCTGGCAGTTGCAATTCTTACTCCAGACACATGTCACTATTCACCAATTCTGCCTTGCGCACACAGTGATATGAAAACAGACCCATATAATATATTAGACCCCTGTCATAATCAAACTATGTGGTACAAGTACTTAAGTTGTTCAAAGAAAGTGAAAATCCAAAGAAGATCAATAAATCACCAATCAGTATCATCAAGAAACAATGAGCACTCCTAACATTATCCAAGCCATGTTCGGGCAAAAATATTGCCAAAGAGTCCATAGAGAACCATGAAGCTTTCTTTTGCTATGTCATAAAGGCGGCACCTCTACGGACCCTGGTAATTACCGCCCCATAAGCTTAACAAGTCTAGTCTGCAAAGCTATGGAGAGGATCATAATGGAGCTCATAAACAAAGATATAGGGGACTTGCAGACATTGGACCCGACCCAGTTTGGCTTTGTCAAGGGAAGATCATGCCTTTTGAACTTGGTCGACTTCTTCGAAACAGTCACCAAGGCCATTGATGAGGGAAAGGCAGTCCATACAGCCTACCTTGACCTTGCAAAGGCTTTCGACACAATACCCCACTCGGGTATTGTAGAAAAACCAGCTTAAATGTAAACCCATATGTCACAAGATGGGTTGCAAACTGGCTTAAGGACAGAACCCACAGGGTTAGAGTTGCTGGCGCTGTGTCAGACTCCAAGCCGTCACAAGTGGTGTCCCACAGGGCTCGGTCCTTGGCCCCTATTGTTTGGCATCTACTTCAGAAGTACAGGCCAACATGGGAGGACTTTGGCTGACAAAGTTTGCAGACGACTGCAAACTGGGCCATAGTGGAAAGTGCATCGGACATGGATATCCTTCAGAAGGGACTCACGTAAATAGATAGCAGGTGCCAGAGTCAAGGCCTGAGGTTAAACGCCAAAAATGTATAGTCATACCTTCGAAAAACAAGGTAACCCCAAGCTACCATATAGGTGGCAATCCACTACACAGAAGAGGTTATCAGGATCTGGGGACCCAGGTTGACAGTAGCCTTCTTTTGACACTCACATTGCTAAAGTGGTTAGAAAGACCTTCTACATTGCCCACCTGAACATGAAGGGATTCACAACCAGATCTAGTGAGGGCATTGTTCCCTGTACTCTTCACTTATCAGACCAATGATCGAGTACAATGCCCCATTCGGGATGTATCTCACCCGACATCTGCAGCAATTGGAGAGACCCCAAAAGTTCCTCACCAAAAGGATAAAGGGACTCCAAAATCTGTCATATGCTGCCAGATTGAAGAAACTCCAGCTCTATTCAGTCGCATACCGCCTGCTCAGAGGTGACATGTGCCTGACATACAAGGCCATGTCCAACCCGAATTAATGGACATGCTCCACCTCAAAAATCCAAATCCACCAAAACCACTAGAGCAAGTGACTTAAACCTTAGCACGGCTATAAATAGGACGTGCTGGAGGGATAGATTTATCACTCAGAGACTCCCTATGCTGTGGAATAAAATCCCGGTCCATGTGAGGCAGAGCACCTCGCTGACTCTGTTCAAGAGAAATCTAGACCTGTGGATGGGAGATCAGGTTTACCTGAATCATATCTGTGTCACTGCTGGACAGAGACACAACAAACTAATGGGCACAGTATTTTTTCATATAAGGGGTGGCGTAAGCCACAAAAATTTGGGCTAGGCTTATAAATGCCTTAGGGCAGATAGCCTAGTATAAACCTATGAACCTATGAACCTATAAACCAATGTAAACTCATATATGTTCTGAATCAGTGCAAAGTGTAAATGAATACATGTACATGACTGACATTGCCAACATCTTGTCAGTCAGGTTCATACATATTTACCCCCCTCTCACTGACAAAAGGGCCCATTACCATACCTGGAGATTGTGAAAACCCAGAAATCACATATAAAATGGTTAAATAGCTCTATCCAAACTTAAAAACATGGTGTCTATTGGATGACATGGTTTCCCTGGCTGTGTCATATGTGAACTCCAAAACAAACAGACCCTGCACCGGAACAGTCTGTTGAGACTCACCCTCTGTACAGGATATGAAACTGTTGAATGGGTTACAGCAACGTTTTGTACACTCCACAAGTGTTGGTACACAACAGACCATGGGAACTATTGCCTTATAAGCCTAATAAGCCTGATCTGCAAGGCCATGGAGTCCATCATTATGGAACTCATAAACAGAGCTATTGGGAGCCTCCAAACACCCAACCCTACCCATTTTGCTTTGGTCAGGGGCAGATCATGGTTCTTAAACCTGCTAGACAGTTTTCAAGGCAGTCACCCAGGACATACATCAATGAAATGAGCTGCACATGGCCTACATAGACCTTGAAAAGCCCTTTTCCAACATGCCACACACATGTCATATCCACAAAATCAACAACCTATGCATAAACACGTATGTCATCTGATGGATTGCCAACTGGGGCACAGATAGATCCCACAAGGTAAGAATTGTGGTCTCCCTGTTGGACTGTAAGCTGGTAACAACTCCTGCCCCCCATGGCTCAGTCCTGGGACCCCTCCTGCCTGGTGTATACTTTTCAGAAATACAGTCAAACACACGAGGGCTATGGTTAGCAAAGTTTGTGGATTACTGCAAAAAGGTTGTCATAATCGATGTTTGGGACAACACAGACATCCTTAAAAAGGGTCTCAGTCAGATAGATGTGGTGTCAAAATTATGGCCTCGAGCTACAGTCATACAAATACCACATAGGTGCCAACACCCTAAATATGGAGGTAATAATAAGGGATCTATAGACACTTGTGGATAGTCATCTCTACTTCCAGAAACACATTCACAAAGTGGTTAGAAAATCATGCTATGTGTTCCCACAAATTGCCAAGGTCCATGCATGTAGATCAAAGGAGGTTCCCTCTACTCATCAGTCATCAGAACCATCAGAGAGTATCACGGCACACTTGAGATGAATCTGACTGGTCACCTTCAGCAGTTGGAAAAACCACTGAAGTACCTCAACAAGAGGATTACTGGCCCCAAACAGTTGCCCCATGTAACAAGACTGAAGTTAACTCAATCTGTACTCTGTTGCATACTGTCTACTCAGGCGATCTCTGCCCAACAGACAAGTCCATGTCTAAAGCAGAACTGATGTACATGCTCTATCTGAAGTAAACCCAAGCTCACTGTGCCACATGCTCTAGGGATATCATCATCACAACAATAAATAGAACATGTTTGAAGGATACATTACTAACTCAGAGACTTCCCTTGCTTTGGAACTGGCTCCCAACCTACATTAAGCTGAGTCCTTCACTGACATTCTTCCAGAGGAGCCTTGATGAGTCTATGTGAAACTGAACTGTCACACCATGGATCACTGCATCAGTTCTACTACACAGAAAACTAGGGAACTAACCCCATGTGTGGTGATAGCTGCACACTCTGGCCATACTAATATATGCCTTCAGGCAGATAGCCTATTACTTACCTATGTACCTATATATATGTAGGGGGAACATAGTATAATAAGCCAAAGATGGATCAGCAGAGATGTGTGTAAGAGGGTGACCATGACAGGGAGCCATCCAGGACTGTCCCACCCAGCACACATCCCAATGGCACAAAAGACATGAGGTGCACATCTCACCCACTGTACATAACAGCCACCAGTATCTGTAAGCATTACAGTGTATGTGGTCCATGTGCCTGCTGTACAACACGACTGTACAATGGAGGACACATCTACTATCTGTAGACAAGTACCTGTCACATAGGTTCATAGGTATGTAGTAGACTATCTTCACGAAGGCATATATTAGCCTAGGCAAGTTGTGCAGCTTTCACCACCCCATCGGGTAGTCTCCTAAGCCCTAGTTCTAATAGTTAGTACCCTAAGTCCCTTTCTAATGGGGCTGCTGATGTGATGCCTGATGTGAATTGTCTGTTTCTCATCCAGTCATCAAGGTTCCTAGTGAAAAGTGTCAGCGAGGGCCTCTGTCTGCTGTACATTGGGACTCTGTTCCACAGTAAGGCAAGTGTCTGGGATGGTACTCTATCCCACCAGCATGTTGTATTCATTGTTGTGATGAGGTTCATATCCCTGGAGTGTGTAGTGCAACTCAATTCTGTTATCCGTAGATGGAGCATGTTCAACAGTTATGTGTTTGACATGGCTCTGTATGTTAGGCAGAGTGTGCCTCTGAGTAGGCGGTATGCAACGGAGAACAGATTTAGTTTTACCAGTTGTGTTGCATAACACAACTGTTTGAGGCCAGTAATCCTCTTGGTGAGGTACCTCTGTGGTCTCTCCAGCTGCTGGATATGCTTAGTCGAGTACATCCAAAATGGTGCATTGTACTCAATGATGGGTCTGATGACTTAAGAGTAGAGGGCCACCACTACCTCCTTTGATCCTGATGCAAACCCTTTGTTGATTAGGTGGGCCACATAGGATTTCCTAATCACTTTGGCAACATTGTTGTCAAAGGAAAGATGACTATCTACTTGTGTCCCCAGATCCCTTATTACCTTGTCAGTTTTTAGGGGGTAACACCTATGTGGTAGTTTGTTAGTACATTGATTTCACCAAAGGGGATTACTATGCATTGTTTCACATTGAGCTTGAGGCCATGCTTCTGACACCACACATCTGTCTCATAGAGTCTCTTCTGGAGAATATTTGTGTCATCAGGGGAATCTATTATGGCAAACACTTTACAGTTCCCAGCAAAATTAATCAACCACAACCCTCCTGTGTTGGCATGTACTTTAGAGAAGTCTATACCAAACAGGAGGGACCCCAGGACTGAACCCTGGGGGACACCAGTTGTTACCTGTGTAGAGTCTGACATGTAGCCAGCAACTCTTAATTTGTGGGATCTATCTGTGAGCCAGTTTACAATCCATCTTGTGATGTATGGATTCATGCCCAGGTTGGTGAGTTCATCTATGATACCTGACTGGGGAATGGTGTCAAAGGCCTTAGCAAGGTATAGGTATGCTGTGTGCAGCTCATTTCAATCATCTGTAGCCTGGGTAACTGTCTCAAAGAAATCCACCCAGTTCAGGAGGCGTGATCTGCATTTGATGAAGCCAAACTGGGTGTGGTCAACTGTGTGAAGGTTCCCAATGTCTTTATTGTTGACTTCTATTATGATTGGTTCCATTGCCTTGCAGATCAGACTCGTCAGGCTCATAGAGCGTGAATGCCAAGGGTCTTTTGTGTCCCCACCCCTGTGGAGTGAGAAGAACATTGCTGTGCAACATTCTATGGGTACATATCCTGCATAGAGGATGTAGAGAGAGGTGTAGGTGTCCTTGATGAGTATGGATACATCCCCATCCTATGTGCTATGATCCAGGTTCTGATACTGGAAGGTATGGAATGAGTAGTATCCTGGTAGTGCTGGTGTGCTCTCTGGAGCCTTGAACTAGGTTTCTGTTAATACACAGATATCAATATTCTCCATACTGAGAAGTGCTTCAAGTGTGTGCATTTGGAGGCTGAGACTTCTGGCAATGAGTCGCATTTACCTCACTTTGTGGTTATTTGTGTTGGTTACGGGGTTTGGTTTGTCCTGAGTGACCGGTGTTCCACACCTGAAGTCAACACCTCATTGGTCTGATCTGACCATAAGCTAATTACCCTACATATCCACATTCTGCCCCCACCCCCCATTAAGGCAACCATGTTAAAAAATTTCTCCAAAGCCAACTTCATGCTTCTTAAGACAGAAGTGTTGAACTTCAGGACACCCATGCAGATGAACAATACAGTTATGACTACTGAATCTCACACAATTGCACTTTATAAGCACTACATGAGTGCATGGATCATGCTATCCCAAACAGAACCAAGACGCTATCCTCCAAGAAAAGGAAGCCAATCTGGTGGTCCCCTGCCATAAACAAACTGTACAACAGAAGGAAGAAACTGTTGCAAAAGAGGGTAAAATCCCATGAGTGGAGGAGCTCCCTGGTTAGCCTCAGTAAGAAGCTGTGATCCCTGATAAAATCCTCCAAAGCTAGTTACGAAAACAAAATCGCCAATGATTCTAAAGACAACCACAAAGCATTCTATAGCTATGTCAAGAATCTCAATGGCAACATTCAGATCTGCTCTGAGTTACAGCACAATGTCACTAAATATACAGACCCAACTGATATTGCCAACATCCTGGCAGATAGGATCAGTGCTAACTTTACCCCCCTCTCACCCATGAAAGAGCCCATCTCTATACCGGAAGAATGCAAAGTTGCTGTCATCATTATTGCACAGGTAAAAACCACACTCTCCAAAGCCAGGAACACAGCATCCATGGGACCAGACAACATTCCAGGCTGTGTTCTACACGAACTACAGAACAAACTGGCACCATACCTAAGTACCATGTTCAATCATAGCCTCACCTCAGGCTTTGTGCCTGCTGAATGGCGCACATCAACGGTTATCCCACTACACAAGGGGGGAGCCACCATGGACCCTGGGAACTAGTGCCCCATTAGCCTGATGAGCCTGGCCTGCAAGGCCATGGAATGTATCATCATGGAACTTATAAACAAAGACATTGGTAATCTCCAAACTCTGGACCACAACCAGTTCAGGTTTGTAAAAGGCAGATCATGTCTCCTAAACCTGACAGACTTCTTTGAAGCAGTCACCAAAGCTGTAGACAAGGGTAAGGTGGTTCACACAGCCTATCTAGATCTTGCCAAGGCTTTTGACACTATCCCCCACTCTAGAATTATAGATAAACTCACTAAACTAGGTATAAATCCCTATGTCACAAGATGGGTTGCCAACTGGCTCACTGACAAAACCCACACTGTGAAAGTAGCAGACTCCAAATCTGACTTCAGACCAGTGACAAGTGGAGTACCACAGGGTTCAGTCCTGTGTCCTGTCCTGTTTGGTATCTACTTCCCTGAAGTACAAGCTAACATAGAAGGTCTTTGGCTAATGAATTTCCCAGATGACTTCAAACTAGGAGCCATAATTAAACTACTAATGATGTGGACATCCTACAAAAGGGCTTCATTGAGACAGATGCCTGGTGTCAAAGCCATGGCCTCAAGCTCAGTGCCAAAAATTGCATTGTCATCCCCTTCGGTAAAAACTCTGTACCCATGAACTACAACATAGGCGGTAGTATACTTAACACCGAAAGTGTGATAAGAGACCTTGGGACACAAGTGGACAGTAGTCTCTCCTTTGATAACCACAGCGCCACAGTAGTCAGGAAATCCTTCTACGTGGCACACCTTATCACAAAAGGTTTCACATGCAGAAAAAAAGAGGTCATTGTTCCCATCTACTCATGACTCATTAGATCCATTATAGAGTACAACGTCCCTTTTGGTATGTACTTCACAAAACATCTACAACAACTGGAAAGGGAGCAGAAATGCCTCACAAAGAGGATTACCGGCCTCAAATACATGCCCTACAGACTGTCTCAAAACACTCCAGCTTTACTGTGTCACATATCGCCTACTCAGAGGTGATCTCTGCCTAACATACAAAGCTATGTCAAACACAGAGCTGTTGGACATGCTCCACTTAAAGAAATTCCAATCCCTCTGAGCTTTGGCCCCAAAACCCAGACCGAAATACAAAAGGAGTGGGTGTATCCATTTTCATAAAGGATACCCACACCTCCAGTTTAGTGGCACAGCACAAGGCCTCGGAGACCATCCAAGTGCAACTAACAGTGGGCAAAGCTGCTTATCAAATCATAGCCTGCTACAGCTCACCTACCTTGTCTCAGGACCCTCACTCAGTATTCCTGAGAACACTGGAAAATATAAAGGTCCTACCAAACACCATGATATTAGGAGATTTCAACTACCCAAATATTGACTGGGAGAATTACTCAAGTACAAACTCCTTTGCCCAATGCTTCCTAGAGTTTATAAACTCAAAAGCCTTGGAACAGCTGGTCACCATGCCCACTAGAGGTGACAACATACTGGACCTGATCATCACCAACATGGGGGATCAGTGTTCCACACCAGAGGTAAACCCCTCGCTGGTAAGATCAGATCATAAACTAATCACACTGGACATCCACATCCTGACCCCACCCCCAGTCAAGGAAACCACTGTGAAAAACTTTTCAAAAACAAACTTCACACTTCTAAAGACTGAAGTGGAAAGTTTTAAAGCCCACTTGCTAAAGGATAATGCTATCCAATTCACAGAATCCTTTACAAGTGCATTCTATGAGTATCTACAGGGATGCATGGATCAAGCCATCCCAAGTAAAACCAAGATTCACGCCTCCAAAAAGAAGAAACCAGTCTGGTGGTCTCCGGCCATAAATAAGCTATACAACAGAAGGAGGAAACTACTACATGATAGAGCAAAATTCCAAAAAGGAAAGGCATCACTGATCAATATTAGCAAGAAACTATGATTGCTCATAAAATCATCCAAGGCCAGTTTCGAAAGAAAAATTGCCAAGGAATCTAAAGATAACCACAAAGCCTTCTTTAGCTATATCAACAATGTAGGTGGCAACTCTCAGATATGCTCTGAGCTACTGCAAAATGGCAAGAAATACACTGAACCAACTGACATTGCCAACATCCTGGTGGACAAGTTCAGTGCAAACTTCACCCCCAAAAGGACCCGTGTCCATCCCAGAAGAATGAAGAGCCCCAGACTTCACGGACATGCAGGTAAAAACAGCCCTCTCCAAAGCTAAGAACACAGCATCAATGGGACTGGATGGTGTCCCAGGCTGCATCTTACACAAGCTCCAAAAGGAACTAAACCCTCACCTAAATTCACTGTTCAGACTCACCCTTACCACAGGCTATGTACCCAATGAATGGCGTACAGCAACAGTCATCCCACTCCACAAAGGTGGTGCCACAACAGAACCTGGAAACTATCGCCCTATAAACCTGACCAGCCTGGTCTGCAAAGCTATGGAGCGAATTATCATGGAACTCATAAACAGAGACATTGGGAACCTCTGGACACTGGACCCTACCCAATTTGGCTTTGTTAAAGGCAGATCCTGCATCCTAAACCTAGTTGACTTCTTTGAAACAGTTACCAAGGCCATAGATGAAGGGAAGGTAGTCTACATAGCCTACCTGGACCTCGCTAAGGCCTTCAACACCATTCCCCACTCTGGCATCATAGACAAGCTTACCCGCTTGAACATTAACCCCTATGTCACAAGATGGGTGGCCAACTGGTCATGGATAGAACACACATGGTCAGAGTTGCGGGTACCATGTCCGACTCTAAACCAGTCACAAGTGGCGTCCCACAGTTCTCGGTTCTGGGACCCCTCCTGTTTGGTACATACTTCTCTGAGGTACAGGTAAGCACGGGAGGACTATGGCTGACCAAGTTCACAGATGACTGCAAACTGGCGTCCATAGTCGACTCTCCGGCTGACACAGAAATCCTCCAGAAGGGTCTTACAGAGACAGATACCTGGTGTCAAAACCATGGCCTCAAGCTGAATGCCAAAAAATACATAGTCATCCCCTTTGGAAAAAACAAAGTGCCCACGAATTACCACATAGGTGGTAATCCACTAGGTACGGAAAATGTAATTAGGGACCTGGGGACACAGGTAGATAGTAACCTCTCCTTTGATAATCACATTGCCAAAGTGGTTAGAAAATCATTCTATGTAGCCTACCTAATCACAAAAGGGTTCACCTCTAGATCAAGAGAGATCATTGTGCCCCTCTACTCATCACTCATTAGGCCCATAATAGAGTACAATGCCCAATTTGGTATGTACCTTAATCTGCACATGCAACGGCTGGAAAGACCACAGAAGTACCTCACCAAGAGGATCATGGGCCTCAAATAGATGCCCTATGCAGCTCGACTAAAGAAACTCCAGCTCTACTCAGTTGCTTATGCTCAGAGGTGATCTATGCCTGACGTATAAGGCCATGTCCAACCCGGAATTAATGGACATGCTCCATCTTAAGAAAACCAAATCTCTTAGAGCCCCACGCTCCATTGAATTAAACCTCAGCACAGCAATAAACAGGACGTGCTGGAGGGATAGATTCCTGTCCCAGAGACTTCCCTCTCTCTCTGTAATAGAATCCCAGTTTATGTTAGGCAGAGCCCCTCGCTGACTCTCATCAATAGGAATCTTGATGAATGGATGGGAAATCGTAAATTTACCCCTGGTATCACTTCAATGGCCCTGCTAGACAGAGGCCCAGGAAACTAATTTAAAAGGGAGGCGAAAGCCAACACATTCTGGCTAGGCTTATAAATGCCCTTGGGCAGATGGCCTAGTACCTACCTATGAACCTACACACTCTAGGGACCTAAACCTTGTCACCACAATAAACAGAACATGCCGGAGGGATAGATTCCTGTCCCAGAGACTTCCCATACTCCGGAATAAACTACCTATCTATATCAAACAAAGCTACTCATTAGCACTCTTCAAGAAAAATCTTGATGATTGGATGGGAAATGGGAAATTCACCCCGGGGATCACTTCTGTGTCTCTGCTTGACAGTGGCACAGGAAAATAAATTTCTTGGGTGGCAAAAGCCAGGGTACCTTTTTGGCTGGGCTTGTATAGGCCCCAGGGCCGATAGCCTAGTACCTACCTATGAACCTATGAACCTTTGAACCTTTGAACCTTTGAGCCTTGCCTAAAAAAGGTAATATGGGGACAGCAAGAGCCTTGGCCAGTATTCAGAAGCATAGGGGCGACAGGTGCAAACCATCTGTAGCAAAGCAACGAGGCTTGTCTATCATGTCTTCACAGGCAGAGACTGGATCCCCTTTGAATGACACCAGAAGCTCAGCCAATTGTTGAAGTTTATCATATTTCTGTTATATTGCAGTATCATGTAGGTGAAGGTAAGATGCTACTTAAGGTCAGGGTCATACCAGCCTGGGCTACATGATCATAGAGCTACTATATATCTTTTGTCATGTTGGCCTGGGAGGTATGTCTCAGATCATTCACACTGACATGTACAAAGAACATGTCATATATGTACCTGTTCTGGAGTGATGTAAGTGCTTGTGTTATGTGGCGGATAATAGCACCTGACATACAACTGACAGTAACCTTCCCCTTGTCCAGCTGAGTGAGTGGAACATCTGTGTGCCTGACTATGAAGTCACCTATTACTAGTGTGTTGGGTATGTTGTTTTGCCTTAGGGCCTGTTGTGAGACACACTGCTTTGGGGTATTATGTGTTTTCTGGCATGTGCTTGGAGGTGCATGTTGCTTGCTTGTCTGCTTAGGAGGAAACTCTCTCTTTTTCAGATTGATATTTGTATTCTCCGAGTATGGTAATGTGTATTTATGTGTGTGTTTTGCTTGTGCTTATATTGTAGGTCTATGTGAGACTGTTGGTGTTGTGGTTGTATGACCCTACTCCTCCTGACTGTATTGTCCAGTATTGGGTTGACAGAGCTTAGCCACCGGTTTGACCCTGTGTGTGCCAGCATGTGGTGCATCAACCCATATATGATATGGTCATGGCCTATGCATACAATACACTCAAAATACACCAAGTATGATGTGCTGCTGAGGTTAGCAAATGTGAAAAAAAAAATTTTGGGCAAACTGTCAGCAAGTAATGTCTGTATTGCACCCTGTAACTTCATATTGCTTGCTGAAGTTAAAGACGTACTTAGTTTGGATTAAGAACCCCGCACTTGCCAACTGTGTGTGTGTGTGTGTGTGTGTGTGTGTGTGTGTGTGTGTGTGTGTGTGTGTGTGTGTGTGTGTGTGTGTGTGTGTGTCTGTCTGTCTGTCTCTCCCTAGGGAGAGAGCAACCTTTCTGATGACTACTCACACCCCTTAAAAGTGGTATGCTCATCTCTGTCTAGTCTGATGATGTCACCATCCTACAAATATGCTTGTGGAAACAAAAAATCCCATTAACAAGTATAGTGTGTCATGTAAATGTGTACTGCTGTAGTATCATAATGTAGTTAGGAAGGAGTTTGAATCTTGCACTTGCCAAATGTGTGTGTATCTGCCTGGGAAAAAGCAACCTTTTTGGAGAATACTCACACCCCTTAAAAGTGGTAGACTCATCTTTGTCAAGTCTGATGATGTCACCATCCTATAAATATACCTGTGTAAAAGAGAAGTCCCAGTAATGTGTATAACATGGCATGTAAATTTGTACTGCTGTAGTATCATAATGTAGTTAGTTCAGGGTTTGAATCCTGCACTTGCCAACTGTGTGTGTGTGTCTTCCTGGGGAAGAGCACCCTTTTTAGAGAATACTCACACCCCTTAAAAGTGGTATACTCATCTTTGTCATCAAGGCTGATGATGTCACCATCCTACAAATATACCTGCGGAAAAGAGAAGTCCCAGTAATGTGTATAGCGCGTTGTGTAAATGCGTACTGCTGTAGTATCATAATGTAGTTAGGTAGGGATTTGAATCCTGCACTTATCAACTGTGTGTGTTTGTGTGTTTTCCTGGGGAGGAGTAACCCTTTTATTCAATACTCACACCCCTTAAAAGTGGTATACTCATCTTTGTCAAGTCTGAGGATGTCACCATCCTACAAATATACCTGTGGAAAGGAGAAACTCCAGTAATGTGTGTAGTGTGTTGTGTAAATGTGTACTGCTGCAATATCATAATGTAGTTAGGTTGGGGTTTGAATCCTGAATTTGCTAAATGTATGTCTCCCCTTGAGGAAGAGCAAACTTTTTGGAGAATACTCACACCCCTTAAAAGTGGTATACTCATCTTTGCCAAGTCTGATGATGTCACCATCCTACAAATACACCTGTGGAAAAAACAACTCCATTAATGTGTATAGCATGTCATGTAAATGCATACTGCTATAGTATCATAATGTAATTAGGAAGGGGTTTGAATCCTGCATTTGCCAACTGTGTGTATCTTCCTGGGAAGGAGCAACATTCTTGGAGAATACTCACACCCCTTAAAAGTGGTATACTCATCTTTGTCAAGTCTGATGATGTCACCATCCTACAAATATACCTGTGGGAAAAAAAATCCCACTAATGTGTCTAGTGTGTTGTGTAAATGCGTCCTGCTTTAATATCAAAATATAATTAGGTAGGGGTTTGAATACTGCACTTGTCAAATGTGTGCGTGTCTCCCTGGGGGAGGAGCAACCTTTTTGGAGAATACTCACACCCCTTAAAAGTGGTATACTCATCTTTGTCAAGTCTGATGATGTCACCATCCTACAAATATACCTGTGGAAAAGAGAAATCCCAGTAATGTGTATAGCACATTGTGTTAATGTGTACTGCTGTAGTATCATAATGTACTTAGGAAGGAATTTGAATCTTGCACTTGCTGACTGCATGTGTGTGACACCATTGGTCAATGTGGAGTGGGTTTTGATTTTTTTAGTGTATGACATATCACAATAACAACTGTATGTGCATTACACATGTAAGGTAGTTGTGGGGCAAAGCCATATACATACATGTGACCTCAATTATTTCATAGGTGGGTACTCTGCTTTCTTCATGAACACATCTGCTTTCTTTGCCAGAGTGTGCTGGTACTTTCCAGACCTTAGGTCATTTCTGTATGCTAGTGACAAGCCTAGCCACTGCAGTGATCCCTGGGCTACAGCTTCTGTTTCACATCCACTCATCACGGTTTCAATTGAAGAGTGTGAGTGAGGGTTTATGCTTGAGGTATATTCGAATCCTGTTCCAAAGCAAGCAAAGTCTGGCAAAGATGACTAATCATTATAGGTGTGCAACAACCTCTGTGGATCTGCATGCAAACCCTTTATTGCTTATGTGCTCCACAGAGGGATTTCCAAAACCCTTCGGTAATGTGATTATCAAAGGAGAGATGATTAAACACATGGCTCTATGTATGCATTAGTACCTGTTCCACATTTTGGGAGCTACTACCTATGTTGTAGTCTGGGGATACTTTGTTTTCTAAAAGTGGATAAATATGCTTTCTTTGGTTTATAGCTTTACAGCATGAGTTTGACACCAGGTATCTGTCTCTATGATACCCTTTTGGAGGATGTGTGTGTAATCTGGAGAATAAAGTATAGCCCACAGTATGCATTTTCATCAAACGTGGCCAGACATATCCCTACTGTGTTTGCTTGTACCTAAGAAAGCTATATGCCAAACAGGAATGGTCCCAGGACTGAGTGCAGGTGAATACCACTTGTTACTGGCATAGAATTGTACATGGAGGCTGCAAATGTTACTGTGTGTCCTACATCTGTGTGTCAGTTGTCAATCCATCATCTAACAATCTTTTTTGGACAGTCTGTTGAGGTTATGTATAATACCAGAATGTGGGATGGGTATGAATTGCTGGTGAGCTATAGCTTGGCTGTGTGGACCTCCCCTCCCTCACCTATAGCCTTGTTAACTGGCTTGAAGTCTACTAGGTGTATGAGCCATGATCTGGGCTTTAGAGAACCTAAGTGTGTATGGTGCAGTGTTTGCAGGTTCATAATGTCTCTGTTAATGAGTTCCATAATGCTGTGCTCCATAGCCTTCCCGATAACATTTGTCTAGCTTATAGGGTGAGAGTTTCCAGGATCTGTTGTAGTTCTACCCTTAATCAATTTATGTTAACATTTGCACTGGGTGTGACGAGGGTGGACAGGTTTAGGAATAAGTATATTAGAGGGTCAGCCCAGGTTTGAAGGTTAGCAGACCAAGCCAGATAGGCAGGATTAAGTTGGTTTGTACATGTGCTGAGGAGGGATGCAGAGTATATTGTGAAATAAATGCTAAGGATGAAGCTGCCAGGTAACAAGAAAAGAGGAATGCCTAAGATGAGGTTTATGGCTGTGGTGAGAGAGGACATGCAGGTGGATGTTGTGACAGCGCAAGATGCAGAGGGCAGGAAGAAATGGAAACAGATGATCTACTGTGGTGACCCCTAATGGGAGCATCCGAAAGGAGAAGAAGACGTTGTAGCTCAACCCTTGTGGACTGTGAACACCATTACCGTGCATCATTCCAAAAGTATGTAACCTGTATAGAGGCTACATCTGGACAGAGTGTTTAGGTGAGTGGTGACTTCATATGTCAGCTTGTGTATGACACAGCCAGGGACACTGTCCAGTACCATTGCCACTGTGGTTTGGACTTTGGTAAAGAGATGTTTTAACTAGAGTGTCTGTGAATCATCAGGTTTTACATTCTTCAGGTCTGGAAATGTGGCCCTTGTGTAACAACAGGGTGGTGAAATCCGCATTCAAACTGTGTGACAAGAAATTGGTAATGTCAGTCAGATAAGTGTACTTTGTGACCATTTACATTAACTGTGACCCGATCTGAGATTTCCCCTGTAGATTATACACAACACTAAAGAAAGCTTTAGTGTAGTCTTTGGAATCCTTGTCATTTTGTATTTTAAAGCTTGCCATGTATGTTTATTGAGGGATTGTATTTTCCCAATGATACTGACCAGAGAGGTTATCCCTTCTTGGTGTGTAACTCTTTTTTGGTACAACTTCACACCTTCTATTATATATTTAGTTTATGGCAGGGGTCCATGAGACTAATGCAATTTTACTGTATAAGTGAGAATTTTTTGTGCTTGTGATAGCACGGTCCATGCAACCCTGTAGTTGAACAGTGTGCATTACGAAAGGATTATGTAGCTGGGACAGTGTTAACCTTAGTAATGCAAACCAATGACAGATAGCAACAACAGCATCACCCACAGCACAGTGTCAACCCGTGTCATACACACACATGCGTACTCAAGTTCCAAAATGTGTGTAGTACATAGCATACTGGCCACCAATAGAAACTATGGAGTGTTAACACTGGCCAATACAGGGCATGTCACCCTGCCCATGTGTCCAATATGCATGTACATGCAGACAGTGCACCTCCACCATGTTCACAAATGGACAACTGAAAACCTGTGTTGCACACACCCCACACTTACTGTCCACTGTATAATGCATGCTGACACAACTACACACATCAGCCAAGTGGCACATGGACAAACAAAACACAATTGGAATAAACACTGGTGAAAACAGTACAACATTGCTAATTACAACTTTAATGCATCATGCCTACTCAGCTACACCTTCAAGGATATCATTACACTTTACTGCTGACAACATGCTACACATCCAACCATTGCTATACTTTATTAAAGTCACCCTGTGCATCAGCACCATGTTAGCCTGTTCCTGCATCAATGTTACAGATGACAGGAGGTGGCACAGGTTTCATCATATGCACAGGGTGTGTTGTTGGTTTGCAAGAGGCCTACACTGAGCCATACAATCGACATGTGTGTGTGAGTGTGTGTGTGAGGGCCATGAATATTGTTAAGGGCCAATTTTGATGTAATGTGTGTGGGTATGTGTTTGCCTTAGGTTTCTGGTTTATGTGTGTGTGTCTGCATGCACACAGTTCCACCATGTGGCTGCCATATACGGGGATTTGTGAGACAGCTACAGAATGTACCTGGCAGGCTTTACAGATCACCATCTGTGGCCATGGATACGGAACCTGTGCCTGGCAGGGGTGCTACAGACAGTATCAGGTACTAATCCAGATTGGGTACTATCCGAAGAGGTTGACATATGTCCACTGGATCCAGGTCCCTGCTGGGACTGGCCAGAGCCACGTGCACGTGGTCTGCTAGGACGGTCTATGGACAGCCTCCCCAACATTGCTGGGGCTGGTACTGGCACTATGGGAGTGGCTGTGACTTGCTGGATGTCCACGGTGACCTCCAGCTACTGATGTTGCTGGCATATGTCCACTCCAACATCTCAACCATCCCGTACTGTCCTGACACATGGATATGACATTGTGGAGGACATCCAATATCTCACCTTAACGTCTATCAATGACCTCAGTGTAGTTATGTATGGCACCTACTAGGTCATGGATACTGTCATTTACAAAGGTGTAATGAGCCCTCTGTGCCCTTAGCCCCTGTCTGGTGTACTGCTCCATTCATGTCTGTGCCTCCATGACAGTCTGGAACATATGTGTGGTAGAAAGAGTTGTGGCATGTCTGCCAGGGGTATGATGACCAGCAGTGCTCTGACGAGAACCCCTGGGCATCTGCCTATGTGGTACCATTCCTGACATCTGGCTATGGCTGCTGTGTCCTGATACATGTGACATAGATACCACACTGTCCTGGCCAGTGTCAACTGTACACTGTCCCTCAGCTAAGGGCAATGGTGATGACGGATGTACAGGCAGTATGACTGTGTGCATGGATGGGTGGAGACTTGTGTACTGTCAATTGGTGTCCCAACAACAGACCCTGACAAACCTGCCTGAGCCTCAACCCACCTATCCTCATTGTCACTGTCTGTCTCAGTGAAATCAGGTTCTCTGCTGTACTGAACCAGCCCCACCTCGGCACCTGTGACAGGAAAACAGGAAACACACTTTAAGACCTGAACATGACTTCAGACCACATGCACACATGCGCACATGCACACATGCACACATGCGCACATGCACATGCACACATGCACAAACACAAAAATACACTCCTCCATAAAGCAGACACACACAACACCAGCAATCACAGAACATACACAATAGCAGGTGATGGTGGGGTACAGTATCACAAGCAAAACAGTCATATCACACATGTCAGCATGCAGGACATGTTTTGCTCAACAGCATGCAGTGCAAGTGTAGTCAGTCCTTGTTACTAACAGTATACATGGCTTTGATGCATGTGTTTTGTTATTATGTGATGGCCCTCCCCCTGGAACACAATGCATACATGGACACAACATTGTTGTGCAGGTATTCATAACCCTGTAATGTACTGCACGCCATAACTCACAGGTGTACATACCATTGCTGGATGTGTATCTGTGTGTCAGATAGGTATCCAATGCTGATTACAGCCTCTGTGTCTTTAGCAAATACTTTTGGACACATTTTTAGCACATGCATGATGAGTATTCACACAACATCATCAGCGGTGCATGGATAATTGAAGGAATACCATTTGGCCACATACCCAATGTACAGTACTTATGGTGAGTGTAGATCATATTGTGGACATTCCAGTCTCATCCATGACATGGCATGCTAAAACACAACTGCATATTTAAACACTAGACATACCCAATGTGTGTCATATGACCTAGTCACTCAATAGCATCACAAGACATATATGTGTCAGTTGTGTAAATGGTGATTGGCATGCATGCTGTTTAGAGGTGCATATGTGTGCACACATACAACATTAAGGTGTATAGCAATGAAATCTATGTGTAATACTGTGGTTACAATAACTGGATGGGGTATAGTACCATAGGCCATCATCATGAAGCATCAGGTGGTCACTCAAGGCTACAAATGTTTCCCAAACCAGCACTAATCATGCTGTGCCAGACCTGTACTTCCTGGCTAAATTCACCATTTCACAACCAGTTGTTACATGAGTTTGTAAGGAGGCCAATAAGGAGCATTCCCTGACATGAATGTGTAGTGTGTTGCAAAGTGTTTAAATTCCCCATGATAGACCTCTACCCCTCAGTTATATTATGTGTAATGTGTGGATGAGATTTTGGATACTGGAGTGTGCCTTTACAGAGGGTTTGGGAATGCTTTATGTGTAGCATGTTAAAATGATCTGTGTATGACGTAGATGTGTATGTTATGTGCATGTTGAGCATCAACAGTGCCTATCCAATGGTCACTACAGTTTAGCCACATTTGTTTGAAATGGTCTGGGTATTGCATGTGTTTGAGGCAGCTAATCACATTAGTGAGATGTTCGTGCTCTTACACCAAACATGCACAGCATGCATTATGGGTAGGTGTGTTACATGTGTACATGGCCTACACCTTAACTATGACATGCACTTTTTATTTACAATAATAAATGTAGAACACGCACACCAGCATCTTTCCGCTGCCTTGATGTCACCCTAGAGGGACCTACATAGAGATGAGACAGTTTGTCAGTGGCCACAACTGTGGCATTGCTACTGTGTGTTTGCAATCTTGCAGTACAACAACAGTTTACATTCACAGGGCTGCAGATTATGTTCCAAATGATCAGTATTGCACAACAACAGGCTCCACATCTTTGAACGACGCACTCCACATCTCACATATGCATGATCTACCAATACAGATAACAGTAGTCTACATATATGCCATGTTACCTGCATGCTCCATGTGTGCTTGCTGGGTGACTCCAATCTCCATCATGGTGTATGTCTGCTGCTGTTATTGTTGGGCAGGTGCCACCAGGCTCAAGAGCAGCTCCTCCACTCTGATGAGGAGGGGATGGATATTAACACCACCTTCTGCTGCAAGCTGTTGTCTACGCACATCAGCAGCATGCTGACGGACATGTCTGAGAGGATCACTGCAGTGGTGGCGTACCTGCTCATATGTCCGGTTATGCAGGCCTACCTCATTGACCATGTGGACATCTTGCCACATTGCAGTACGCTCCTGCTGGTCCTGGCTGGTTCGTGAGAACATGAGACAGTAGTGCTGTATCATACTGCTAATAATGATATCATCTTCAGCACTACTGTAACTGGGGTTCCTGCGATGGGCCATGATCCCTGGAAGACATAAATGCAAAAATATGTCTGAGCAAGTCATATGGCACATTTAACATTATACAGTACAGATATCACTGAACTGCCATATATAGCAACCTATAAGCTAACCGAGAGTGAAACACTGTAACTGCCACTTATCACTGCTCACCCCACAACTGCTTGAAAGTGCCTTGCTCACTCTCTATTTAATGAACCATGTTCTGCACAGCAACAAAATAAAATCACTATATAAGACTATACAAGAAAACCTGGCACACTGTATGCAACATGATGCACCACCTAGCCACAACAGATATACATCAAGCTGAAGTGTAAAGAAATATAGCATTCATCACAATCAGTGTAAGGTCCAGTAAATGTATTACTATTATACCACACAATTTGTTAATGGCAAACCCGTGGCCAAAATATGTGCACAATTGGGAATATAGGTCGCATACTCCTGTAGTACACTATGAATGTTGCTAGATACGCAGTTATATGTTTTACCACACATATGTCAAAGGACATGTTACAGACATACCCACACACACATCAGACATAATTATAGGACACAAAGGTATGACAACCCAGATAAGCTTTCAGTGTGTACTATACAGTACTGTGTGTCAGTACTTACACAACCTTAATCTTGAGAAATGTAATCTGTGATGAATACAGGGACCACACAAAACAGTGGATGCAAGCAATGTGTACATACACCATACTTTGCTGTACAGGCCCAGAGCTTCAAGTAGTACTACAGTACACCCAGGATTTGCATTCAACATTGGTACCAATCAATAACCATAGATGTAGTGCTTTATCCTCCAATGACACACCCTAGATAAAACCAAGGGACTTAATCACACTGTATGCAATAGCACTTGTTCTGCCTAGCAACAGAATACACAGCTTTTGCTAGGATCAAAGCAAGGACCCATAATACCATGACATAAACGGTTTCCCACTAAGCTATCCCACAGATACATATCTTTGATGTATTCACAAACATATTAACCATCACAGTCAGTCAACAGTACAGAGAATCTATTGCAACAAGTAGATGCAGGTGTGTATGAGTATATATAACTATATATATATAAATATATATATATATATATATATATATATATATATATATATATATATATATGTGTGTGTGTATATATACATATACACATCCATTGGTCTACATATACATATATAAGTCGGCACATATACATTTCACCTTTCATAGTGAGAATATCAATTATACAAAGGATGTAAGGTGTACAGTAATGTAATAAAATTGCACAGTCTGGGGAAAAATGCATTGAAGGTTTTCACAACCCAGGTAGCTTTAGCAGGCCTTACTGGCTTCAACATTGCAAACTGAACAAACCACCCACAGTGTTTAACCACCACATGTCATATACCAGCACTGTATGCTGTTTTGTTTGTCACACGCTAAAACCTACATACAAATATGCGCATACTAACCTTCGCCAACATATATATCTCCCCCATTCACAAACAGTTGCAATATGTCCCCTGCTCTATGCACATATACAGATGTGAATATATATGACACATATATATTTCTCCGTATGTGTGTGGCATACACACACAAGGTCCACACTGTTGTAAGTCCCTGGACCTCACAGCTGAACTGTTGGGCCTTGCTGCAACATAAACAGGTGTCCCATATGAGCACACACTAACATTAGGGGGGGGGTATATATGGCAACAGATGCTAGATAAGCATACTAGACTGTAACAGCAGTTGCCAATGCTAAGCTACACTTTAATATGACTATCATGCATGTGTTGTTCTGTCACACCCAATTTTTATATCATGTCAGCGCTGATCCCCCCAACAGCCATTGGCCACACTACTGTACAGAACACAGATAACATGGATCAGATTTTTGACATTTAATGCTGAGCTACACATTTCACAGGTATGTCCCACTGCCCACAGGTACATACAGTATTGTCCATAGCAGTAGTTAAGCAGAACATCTGTGCATAAAGAAGTACTGCTGCCACATATGAATGGTTCACATTATGTAGACTATTCTTCAATAACATCTACTACATGCTAGTAAATACATGTGTGTCACATACCTTTCCTTTGTATGATTTGGTAATAATTTCTTTTTCCTTTTCTCTGTCTCTCTCTCTCTCTCTCTCTCTCTCTCTGTCAGTCTCTGCAATAGAGTGATTGAGTTTGTTGGCAGAGATTGCAGCCTGCTTTTGTAGGAATTTGCACATGAGCATGTGATGGCCTCTGCACCAATTAGTGGCCACCATTTGCTAATTGCATGCAGCCTGATGTGTAGAAATTGCAGTAATCACTGTCATAGCAACCCAGTACTATAAATTGCTGACTCATGTAGGCATGGCCATTTCAGCTTTCCAAGATGGCGATCATCCCTGTTTGCTGTGGACATCATTTTTTAAGACAGAAGGTTGGTATAGTTCTTATATCAGAAGCCAGGGGTGTAGCCAGAGATTTACATTTTGTACTCAGACCTAATGTTGCTGCTTCCAGTACCCCCTTGTCAGTGTAGAAATGTACTCACCCTTCAAAATGCTACCCCAAGATACATGGAAAGATGTACTTTCTTTTCAACTGTTACAATTAACTGCCATACAAAGCTCGTTATTGAGATGTATTCCTTTGGCACAAGAATTGTTTGTGAACTGCTATACTGTGAATATTCATTTACTCAGTTATAAACAGTTTGTGTTTTTTAAGCATTAACATTAGCACAAGCTACTCAGAAAAAACTGGACAAATTTCAGTACTGTGAATATGCTTACCTACATCCTTGGTAGACCCTGTACACACAGGTATATTCTTCATTTGGCTAGGGTTACAGAAGTACAGACAGCATAAGTACTATTGTGTGGATTTTATCTTGCTGGACTTACAGGGTTGCTGTGTACATGCTAGTTTATCAAGGCAAGTAGTTTGTCTGTGTAACTCCCAACTATGGACCTATCCACATGGTAGCCAGAGAATAGCTTGTTATTTTTTGTCTGTGCACTACACAGGTCTTTTCAGCACTAGAACCATGACATTCTTACAGTTGGTTGCTACCAGTACATGGCTACATCCATTTGTATTTTAGTGTTGTATTCCTACATAAGGGTATGCTTCCAAAACTCCTTCCAAAGCTATTTGCACTGTGTGTAACAGCAGAAAGGCTGATATGCCTCTGTGTTTCTGCCTCTGCCAGACCTCTCAACCACTCAGGTATATATTTATGCCTCTGTGTTTCTGCCTCTGCCAGACCTCTCAACCACTCAGGTACATATTTGAACAGACTCAAGGAAAAGTCAAGAAAAAGTCAGGGACAATCAGGAACACCTTTAAAATATTAGTGCCATTAAGTTGAGACATTGAGAGAATCAGAGCATATGAATTAATACACCTTTTCTGAAGTAAAAGAAGTGTTTAACTTTTAATTATTGTCATTATTCATTAAGTGTAGTTCACCACCTTTCTGGCCAAAGTCAATAGTTTTCGGAGGGATTCAGAGGGACAGAGCTAAAATTTGTTTCAAAATCAGGGACATCCCTGAAAATTAGGGACAGTTGGGAGCTATGGCCTCTGCTCTAAACAGATATGCCAGTGGTTGTCCTGCTGTGATACTGTGTGGGGTTGTAAAGTGATGGTGTAACATTATTTCCTGCTAGAATGGCTGTTTCTCTTATCACAGTTATGTAATGTAACCCCACAACAACTGATGGTCAACATCCACAGAACAAGTTGTGTGGTATGGTATGGTATTCTTATTTTTCCTTTACATTCACTTATTCTGATGCATGATATATTTATTTAAGCACCAACTTGATGTATATTTACTGTGACTTAGTGGTACTTCATGTTGTGTAGTGTGTGCAAGGTCTGGGGTTTGAGACTTACAGAGGTGTTTTATTTTGCTCCTGAGCAGAATAAGGGCCCTCACATACAGAGTGACTAAGGCAATTTTAAGCAGTTGTAAGCGGGTTTGCACGGGCTTGCACATTGCTTAGCCAAACGCAAACTTGTGCAAACCTGCTAACTACTGCTTAATAGTGCTTACTCCGGCTAACCCCCGCGATCATTTCTTTGAAAGAAAAGAAAAATGGGGAGATAGGAAAGTGGTGAAAAAGGGGCACAAAGAGGGAAAGGCAGTATGGAAAATAGCTCAGGATGTGCAGGACTGTTGTAGGGAAGGTCCATAGCTGCCCATTTCTTCAACAGCAACAGCTGTGCATATGCAATACATTTGGAGGTAGATATGAACCCTTAAACCCCTGAGTTCATAGGTTCATAGGTTCATAGGTTAGTACTAGGCTATCAGCCCTAGGGCCTATACAAGCCTAGCCATAACAATTCCCTGAATATTTCTTCCCACATTATTTACTTTCCTGGACGCCTGTCTAGCAGGGCAACTGACGTGATCCCTGGGGTGAATTTCCTTTCTCCCATCCAATCGTCAAGGTTCCTCTTGAAGAGGTCCAAAGAGGCACTCTGCTTGACATGTATGGGCAATCTATTCCAGAGTCTGGGGAGTCTCTGGGTCAGGAACCTATCCCTTCAACATGTTTTGTTTATTGTGATGACAAGGTTTAGATCCCTGGAGCATGTAGCTCTGAGGGATTGGGATTTCTTTAAGTGTAGCATGTCCAACAGCTCTGGGTTTGACATGGCCTTGTATGTTAAGCAGAGATCGCCTCTGAGTAGGCGATATGACAGAGTATAGCTGCAGTTTTTTAAGGTGGTCAGCATAGGGCATCTGCTTTAGGCCTGTGATTCTTTTAGTGAGGTATTTCTGAGGCCTTTCCAGTTGTTGCAGATGTCTTGAGAGGTACATACCAAATGGTGCATTGTATTCTATAATGGGTCTAATAAGGGATGAGTACAGTGGGACAATGACCTCCTTTTTTCTGGATGAAAAGCCCTTCGTGATGAGGTGTGCCGCATAGAAGGATTTCCTGACTGTTGTGGCGATGTGGTTATCGAAGGTGAGACCATTGTCCACCTGTGTCCCTAAGTCTCTTATCACACTTTCTGTGTTTAGTGTACTGCCACCTATATGGTAATTCATGGATACATGTTTTTCCCAAAGGGATAACAATACATTTCTTGGCATTGAGCTTGAGCCCATGGCTCTGGCACCAAGCATCTGTTTCTGTAAGGCCCTTTTGTAGAGTATCCACATAATTTGGGGATTCAATAATGGCTCCCAGTTTGCAGTCATCTGCAAACTTTGTTAGCCAGAGTCCCTTAGTGTTGACCTGTACTTCAGAGAAGTAGATGCCAAACAAGAGCGGCCCCAGGACTGAACCCTGAGGTACTCCACTTGTCACTTGTCTGGAGCTGGATTTGGAGTCGGCTACTTTTACCATGTGGGTTCTATCAGTAAGCCATTTAGCAACCCATTGGGTGACATAGGGATTAATGCCCAACTTAGTAAGTTTATCTATGATTCCAGAGTGGGGGATGGTGTCAAAGGCCTTGGCAAGGTCTAGATAGGCTGTGTGGACCACCTTACCCTTGTCCATGGCTCTGGAGACTGATTCAAAGAAGTCAATCAGGTTCAGGAGACAAGATCGGCCCTTCACAAACCCAAACTGGGTGGGGTCCAGTGTTTGAAGGTTGCCAATGTCTTTGTTTATACGTTCCATGATAATACGCTCCATGGCCTTGCAGATAAGGCTTGTCAGACTGATGGGATGGTAGTTTCCGGGATCCAAGGTGGATCCTCCCTTGTGGATTGGGATAACTATAGCTCTGCGCCACTCAGTGGGCACGAAACCTGAGGTGAGGCTATGATTAAACATGACACTTAGGTGAGGTGCCAGTTCATATTGTAGTTCATGTAGTACACAGCCCGGGATGTCATCTGGTCCCATGGATGCTGTATTCTTGGCTTTAGAGAGTGCGTTTTGTACCTGTGTGGCCGTTATTACTGGAATTTGGCAATCTTCTGGTATTGAGATGGGCCATTTAGGGGGTGAGAGTGGGGTGAAGTTGTCACTGAATCGATCTGCCAGGATATTGGCAATATCCTTCGGATCAGTATATTTAATGCCATTCTGTTTTAGCTCAGAGCAGATCTGAGCATTGCCATTTAGATTCTTGACATAATTATAGAATGCTTTGTGGTTGTCTTTGGAATCTTTGGCAATTTTATTTTCGTAACTAGCTTTGGAGGATGTTATGAGGCATCTCAGTTTCTTACTGAGGCTAGTAAGGGAGTTTTTTGCATCCTGGGATTTTCCTCTTTTCTGCAAAAGTTTCTTCCTTTTGTTATAAAGTTTGTTTATGGCAGGGGACCACCAGATTGGCTTCCTTTTTTTGGATGAGAGCATTTTGGTTCTATTTGGGATGGCACGATTCATGCATGAGTGGATGTGCTCATACAGTGCCGTGAGTGTAGGATTCAGCAGTTGAACTTTCAGTTCCCGTCTGCATGGGTGTCATGAAGTTTGTCACTTCTGACTTGAGTAGCATGAAGTTGGCTTTAGAGAAGTTTTTTATGGTGGTTTCTTTACTGGGGGGTGGGGGTGGGATGTGGATGTTAAGGGTGATTAGCTTATGGTCAGACCTGACTAACGAGGGGGTTAGTGAGGGAGTGAGGGGTGAGGACAACAAAGTATGTTGTAAATGCCAATTAAATAACATTTCTTGTGTCCAGTGGACATGTGTGCAAAATTGGAAGCTATGTGTGGGGTGTAATTTTTTTTTGGGAGCAGATTGCCCTTTTTTTTCAGGTGAGAGTGGAATGTGGGGTAGGGGAAGTAGGCATATTTGGGGAGGTAGGTTGGGGAGGTAAACAGACAAGACAAACAAGACACATACATGGGCGGTATATGACACATGGTGGGTGAACACCTTTGATGGGGAGGGATGTTTGGAAATTGCAAGACCATGAGCCCCCGGATGGAAACATTGGGACTGAGGTCCCCACCCATGGGCAGTCATCACTGCACCTTCAAGGCCCAGAGGGTGGCTGTGCTGAGGGCTGTGTAGGTGGGGCAGGCTGACCCAGTAGTTGTGCCACTCGGGCCTCAAGCTGGCATAGAGGTTCTGCTACAGAACATTCAATCTCTCTACGCACCACAGTCCTTCGGAATAGAAAGGGCTCACCGGTCATTAACAGTTACCAGCAACATTAATAAAAAACAACCAAGGTTAGTCATAGTAAAGTTTCTCTCTTCATCTGATAAAGAGTTAGTTTTAAAGACTGCCTGGTCTAAGTCTCCTTTGAAATACAATGATTCTATAATTCATTTTGACAATCACTATTCAACAATGGTAATTGCCAAGAGAAAGACATTTTTACCTTTAGTAAAAGAATTAAAGAACATACAGATTAAAACTCACCTTTTGTTCCCTGCAAGATTGAGGATTTTCCTTCCTGAATGACCAAGATATTTGAAGACTTACATTCTGCACTGGCATTTATTAAAGCTCATAAACTGCTGGCGAAAATAGAAGAAATGGAATGGGCAAGTCCTTCTCTTAAAATAATGGCTTCTAATTCCACTTGGAAAACTTCTGAAAAACAAACAAGACAAAAAAATAAATGAAACAAGTTTATAATGTACACATATGTTTCACTTGTCATATGGACTTTATATTATTAACTAATCTATTTTTGTTGTAATATGCCTTCAAGGTAAGATTTTCTCTTCATCATTTATGATGCATATTCATACAAGTTATATACACACTTTAAGTAAAGCGTTTATAGTGTTAATATTGTTTACCCTTCTCTTCCATATACAGTCACCATACATTATATGTTTCTTTTGTGCTTCAGGCTTTGTTCTAAAGATAGTTAATAGACATGTTTATTAAATTAATATATTAACTTTTCTCACACATCATTTTACATGTCAGCAATGACTGCAGAGATAGCTTTGTTGTTTATGTCAGTCAGTTTCATATGCTGCAGTACCTTTTATTATTTTTTTTTATATATATTTTATTTTAACTTATACAGTCATGCTGTTATTTGTTTTAACCTATATCGTCACTTTGTTCTTGGTAGACATGACAAGCTGGCAAAAGTGTGTGTTTTTTTTATTATGATGGAAAAGGGCATCTTTCATTTGGTGAAATGTATTGAAATGTGCTTGTGATGTTCTTGACCTGCTGTGGTACTATGATTCCCTGCTTCATTTGTTACCTCTGAATACAGTATTGGAAAAGACTCATGTTACTTCCTTTTTTGCTCTAACAGCTGTAATATGGCCTTTGAAATCTAGCTGTCTCTGAATGCTGCACTCTATACTTAAAAATAACTGTTTGCTTTTGTCCCCCCCCAGATTTCCCACCAATTTAATAACTAGAGACAACTTCTGCATGTTACTCACCTTGTGCCGGCTATCTATGAGCTTCCACTGCTTCATAATCATCCATTCAACCTGATAATGCCATTAACTTCTTTGCTTCGTATTTTCGGCAATGCGACACCTACTGATGATGTCAGCGCTAAGAGACATGCATCTCCAGGAATTACTGAGCTTGAAAATCGCCATGAAGTAACTTTATTAACTTAAATTAATGCTATACTCAATATGTTTTAATTTTTTACTTGGTTTGGAGGCTACATGACAGTTTCTTGAATACCTCATTATGGAATACATAAATTATGATCTTCTGAGGCAAGAAAGCTTGTAGGGAAAAAGAGAACAATAAGGAGAAAAAAAGAAAGTGCATAAGGTGAAGATATAACTGCAAGTACATCTATATTCACCAACAACACTCACAGCAATGTAACTTTCCATATATTATTTATGTTACTTTGTCATTTCATGTTTTTATGGTATAATTTAATCTATGTCAGTTTTAAACTATGCATTTAATACATCTTGTAGTGAGATTAATCATAGTAGTCATCTGCTGATTTGTTAAATAGCAGCTTTGAATACCTGTTTTTACACTCTTGATCTATAGATTCATATTGTAAGAACAATCTCTGCCTAATATAGTACAGTTACTGTATTTTCTTGAGTTAAAATGCAATAATAATGCTGTTCTCTTGTGTTGTAAGGGCTTAACATTAATTCATCAGCAAGCTTATTCGTAAGTGGATAGTGAAATTTAAATATAAAGTTAATATCAATTGGTTTTAATAACATCTTAAACTTTTTTAACCTAGAACCATGATCAACTCTCACTGATATTTCATCAGGCAAATCATTTCTTGCATAAGGTTATCGATTGCATTTTTATAATTACACTCATTTATCAGTACCTTTTATACCTTTTTTGTTATTTGTTCACGTTTACACTTATACTTCTAAGGGATGGATTTTATTATAATATATGGATACACTAAGGTTGATTGCATTATTTATATGAACATGACAGTTGTTATGATAATATCATCTTGGTCATATATAATCTTACCTGATGTTCAGCAACTAATATAAATTGTTATATAGATAAATAATAGCTACTATTTAAAACTAGATATAAGGTTATAGATCAATTTACTCAGTCTTATTTATTGTTTTAAATGTTACAAGTTAATTAAGGCAGTTCTATTAGTTTATTCTATCCTTGGACATATACAATCTATATATAGTATGTTTTTCTTCATAGCTATCTTTTTATACTTGATGAGATACTTAAAATATAACCTTATATGTTTAATTTCTAATACTTTTTAGCTCTATTTCAAATTTTAATTACATAATATATACTATTAGTGGAGGCTGTGTTTTGCTGCTACTGCTTAAGGATTTGTTCTCAGTGGCTGATGTCATTGAGACGAGGAGTTTATAACTCCAGGCGGGGAGCTGTATTGTGTTTTTTTAATATGAAACATGTCATCATCTTTACAAAAAAGTTCTTTTTGACATCCAGTGTACCTTATATGCAGAGAAATATTAGATATAAAGTTTATGAAATACATATTTCTCACAATGATTTAAGGTTTATTATTCACAGGTTAAAAAGTTGTTTTTTGGAGTGAGATCCACTAACTACATACATGATACTGATATGCTATTAATCAATCCTATACACATTATTATGTAAAATGACTACGTTGAGGCTTATCAATTAACATAAATGGTTTTAATAACCCCTATAAAATAAGTAGTATGTTCAAATATCAAGCATTACATAAACCAAACGTAATCTTCTTACAAGAAACGCACTTAAGGAAAGATAATATTAAGTTTCTAGATACAAACAAATACATAATTATTACAAGTTCAGAACATATAAAAAAGAAAAGAGGTGTAGCCATCCTATGGAATAAATCTTCCCCTATACCTAAAATAATTAAAACATATTAAGACAACAGAGGACTGTTATGTTTGGCCATAGTTGAAATAAACAAAAAATTATGCACTCTAATAAACAATTATTGGTTCCTAGGTATTGGTACCAATACTGTTAGACAACTTTTAAATCAAATAATATCCCATTCTAAAGGAAACTTATAATGGCAGGTGGTTTTAATTGCATTTTATATTTAAAAGATACAACTACTCTAGGGAAAAGCAAAATTACATCACAAGCTAAGCAGTTAATAACACGCATGGACACATGCCTACTTAAAGACATTCATGACTTTGTAGAGCATAACTCATTACAATATACATTTTATTCTAACAGACACAAAACATTCTCCAGAATAGATAGAATATTATTCTCTACACAGATAATAAATGATCTAGCTAATAGTAAAATTATATCCTGCCCAATTTCAGATCATAACTCTATTACATTCAAACTCAATATTAACAATATTCCCAATGTTCAAATAAAAAGAATTCTGGCATACCTTATACAACTTAAAGAATTCCAATCATTCCTAAAAGAAGAAATATTAAACTTTATAACTGTAAATTCAACTTCCAATACACACAACATATATGTCTGGGATGCCCTTAAAGCTCATTTATATGGGCAAATTAATAAATGGTATTACAATAAAAAGAAAGTTTGGGAAAAATATATCAGAACAATACAGGATAAACTAGATACATTGCATCTCAACAATAAATATTATCTTACTTCCAAAAATATAAGAGATGAGATAAATAATCTAAATGAAGAATATAGGACTATTCTTCATCATAAAACGATGATCACTCTCGAAAAATATAAATTTCTTGCCCACTCTTTAAATTCTAAACACTTAACCAACCTCAAAAACAAAACCAAAAGACTAAACAAACATAATTACATTAAAGCTATATACTCTAAAAGGAAGAAAAAGGAAGTACACAGTATACAAGATATAATAGAAAAATTCAGAATTCATTTTCATGAAATCAATCAAACATACAACAAATAGAATCAAAGGATAAAATAAAGGATTTTATTAATAAAAACGTATATAATAAACTAAATAAACAACAAATAAACTTTATTGATAAACAAATCACTTTAACAGAGGTACAAAATTGAATTAATAAGCTTAAATCTAACAAAGCACCAGGAAATGATGGCATCATTTCCAAAATGTATAAGATTATGCCCAAAATAGCTATCTCCCTTTGACATAATGTATATAATGCAGCCCAAAATGATACCATACTACCTCCTTCATGGAAATATACCTTCATATCACCCATTCTAAAATCTAACAAAAACCCTAAAAATTATTCCTCATACAGACCCATATCCCTATTAAATGATGATTATCAGATGTTTATGAATATATTCATTGAATGACTAAAGACGTTTCTATCTCAATTAATAGATGATGATCAAACAGGCTTTGTGACCAATAGAAGCACCTTTGATAATATAAAGCGAACACTAGCCCTTATTGATTTTTCACAAAGGAAAAAAAAAGAACTTGACATTAATTAGTCTTGACATAAATGCAGCTTTTGATTCAATTAATTGAGATTACCTGTTCACACTTCTAGAGTGTTTAAACTTCTCATATAACTTTATTAATACATTTATATGAAGGAACGTTTGCTTATATTAAAATCAGCTCATACATCTCCAATAAAATTCCTGTCATAAAAGGTACCAAACAAGGTTGCCCCCTTTCCCCATTATTGCTCACGCTGATAATGGAACCATGGGCAAATAATGTAAAAAATAACAGTAATATAGAAGATTTGGAAGTAGATAAAGGTATAACAGCTAAAATCCAATTATTTGCTGATGATGTACTTATCACCACAAAAGGAAATGACTCTTCTATATTATCCTTATTTGATTCAATCAAAACTTTTCAAAATATTTCAGGGTTATTTTTCAATGATAGTAAAACTAAAATTCTACCCATATACTCAAGAAGAAGCAACAAATCTAATTACTATGTTCAACAAACTCCAAATATGGACCAAATTACATATCTTGGAATTATTATTGCTAAAGATGTTAAATCAATAGTACAACTAAACTATAGCAAGTGTTTTGAAAATATCCAAAATTTACTTTTTAAATGGAATATGATATTATTCACCACAGGGGAAAGATTAACCCTTATAAAAATGATAATTCTACCAAAAATGTTGTATATTATACAATCTATTCAACTTCCTTCAAAAAAGTGTATTAATAAGTTAAATACTTCATTACTAAATTTTTTCTGGTCTCAAAAAAAAAAAACAAGAATAGCATTTAATCAACATCTTAATAGTTGGAATAATGGTGGGATTGCATTTCCAGATTTAAATCTTTACTCATCTTCCTCCATAATCAGAACAATTATACAACTTTTAGACACTTCATATTCAGCCAAATGGAAGCTACTTTGGGAATTATCAGCTATGCAATTAATAATGAGGCTCTCAACAGACAAGTTAGAAATAATAAGCCATCCTACACTATGTATTTTAAAAGATTATTTTACCACCTATATAAATCTAGTCATACTGCTAGTTATATTCATTATATCAAAATTAACTTTAGAAATTTTATATATAAACATCTTAATATAACGAATGTTTTTTTTTTATTATTCCCCATAGCATTTACACAATAAATTATTTTAACCTCAGATTCAAACAAAATCACCATTTTTAAACATAATGAGCTCAAGTTCTGGTTCCAATTGACTTCTGAACATAAGGCTAAATCTGTTGATCACATAATACAGGAATATCAATTGGACAAATCAATGTGGCTAGACATTCAAACACTCATATTATCTCTAGATAATAAACTACAAATGATCTCTTCATCCACCAAACATGATCCTAGGATTTTATTACAATTTCTTCAATCAACCCCTATTACATAATCATACTTATTCAGGCAAACTTTCTTTCATTTATAGAATCTTAAGAGAAAAACATTTAGTTGCCCACAAAACTACTGGAACTATTATAGTTTAATTGATAATAATTCTCCGGCTAATCAAGACAAGGCAAATATATTACAATCAGCAGGAAAAACAACTTTTTCTTTGAGATGGAAACTATATACCTGGAGATTCATGAACAGGTCATTTTACACTCCTCAATTAATGGACAAAATTATCAAAAAACAAAATAAATGTAAGTCAAATACAGACATAAATTGATTGGGTTTATATGTTTTATGATTGTCCAACTTTAAGCATCTTTTGGGGAAATGTAAATGATTTATTACAGGTACTTTTCACTGACAATTTTATTTTAAGCAAATCCTTGGTTATATTTAATACACCTGTTCCACTATGTGTTAGAAAAATAAAGTACTCCTTACTTTGGGCAATACTAGCAGTAGCTAGGAAATCCATAACAAAGAATTGGATGTCTGGATCTCCTCCTACATTTTCTGAGTTCAGAAATCTAAATGTAATTTACAATTAAAAAACATAATTTCTAGAACAACTAGGAAAACATATGATCATCATTTGTGGGTCAATCTGCAAAACTTGTTGAAAAAGTATTAACTTTTATAATAACTGCATTTTATTTATTCCTTTCTTATCTGTGATGTATGATATAAACAGAAAATAATAGTGCATTCTAATGATTTCACTGGATGTCTTTGTATATCCTTCAGTTTTTATAAATTTGTTAATTTCTGTATATATATATATATATATATATATATATATATATATATATATATATATATATATATATATATATATATATATATACATATGCGACATATATATGTTAAAATTTTAGATTCACTTTTTTTATCTCTCATGATTTTATGTGATTGTATAATGTTACAATTAAAATCAATAAAAATTGCTTTGAAAAGAAAAAAATAAATAAATGCACAGTGTTGAGAGGGTGAGTAAAAACTAATAACTAACAAAAACATAATGAAAACACACATTGTTCCCACATGAACCAAGAAGTACATTTAATCTGACATCTAACAGTACATTACCCAAGTTTGAAGATGTTTGTATTAACAATATCAGGGCACTTAGGAGAAAGACATCCATGTTTCATTTTATCATTTAAGTAAAGAAAAAAAAACTTGCTTTCAACAAACCAACTCTAGATGCAATTGTACAGCTTATGAAAGCTGACAAAGAGGGGTAGACTGTTTTTCGTGGAACATTGTGACTATGTTAATAGTGGTTAGGTTTGAAATAGACTGCAGACTAATTGCCTAGTACTTAGCTAAGAACTTACCTATAAACCTATGTAGTGTCTATTGCAAGAAGAAATTAAATAGTGAAATAGTATTCTTAATGAGATCCACACTGCTTATAGAACAATTGACATGGTTTTGCAGGATTTACTGCTTGAAGATAATATTGTATATTACATATTTAAATTCCTAACATTTTCAGATCCCAGAGTTAGTAATGTGTTCAGGATTTGTAAACTAGATAAAAATAATAATAAAAAATAAATAAATAAAAATATCTACCACATAGTGTCAGCAGGGGGTTCTATAACAGAACATTTGACGATGTTCACAGATGGCAAACTCAAAAATGTTCTGCAATGGAATAAGTCCTATTTGAAAGGGATGGCATTTTATGTATACATTAAAAAAATACCATGGAAACATTGATTTGCTGGGTTGTGTGTTTACAGCAATTAACTTATTTCATTATAATCCTGCATAGCATAACACTTTGGTTTTGAATTTATTACAATCTGGTAGAATGCACCAATCTAACAAACACTGATTTCCTGAAACTGCATTCAAAAATGTATTTTTTATGTTTGTTGGTGATTAATATCAACAGTTGGCTATAGTTCCTACAAGGACTGTTTTAGCTTCTGTTAATGCTAATTTGGTCCTTGGTAGATGGGAAGAATATACCTTTATAATTTTGAGCTTCTAAGCAAAATTATATGTTATATGGTATATTGATGATTTATTTTTAGTTTGGGATGGAAACACAACTGAATTTAGAAATGTTATACAGAATTTATATTCAGGTACTATTTTTTTAATCATTCACTGATAATCTTACATGCAAGCAAGTGTTTTTATCTGTTAGATATTGTGCTGAAAGTTGAAGACAATGGGCCACATTCTGTAAAGTTCACAGAAGCTATTTGCAGACAGCACAACACACCTAAGGAAGACTTCTGTACACCAGCTGTGGATGTGATTTCAGAAAACATGTTGAAAATACTCTGAGTACTTAACTATTCAATATAGAATAATTACAGATTCTGCACACACCTGTCTGAGTCCAAAACACCTCAGGCATGCCCAATGCAACTTAAATGTGACAAACTGCAATTCCAACTGTCTTTCTGAATGGAAGCTACTACTATGGATTCTGCCATATTACTTAACAATACAAAAAAGAAAAAAGCAACTTGCACATAATGAGCTGATACAATCCATAAATTAGGATGTGGCTGTGTGTCCTAGAAGGCAAAGCAAGGCTGCAACTAAACCAGTTGTTGGACAGCAAATAATCACAAGCTAGTGTATGCAGTGTGTACACTGTGAGGAAAACTCACCCCCCTTGAAATCAAAGTGTGTCTCAGCCTGGAAGAAAGTGCATCTGGGACATTCTGGAGACACACAGGGAATGCTTTTGGAGTGTCAAACACAGATGCCAGTCATATCCTGGCAAAATTCCTGGCCGCAATGTGCAGCAATGTGGAAAACTACTTTCCATCCACCCTATTGAGGGGAGAACTGTTATGCACCAGTTTCACAGCATTACACACTTTCCCCATGTACTCTCTGCAATACATTGCACTCACATCCTTATCAAGACATCAGTACATCCTGAAGCAGACTGATACATAAACATAAAGGGCTGCCCATCCCTGAACTTCCAGGTTTTATGTGTAGTGGATGGCAGCATAACAAACCTCAGGGAAACATATCCTGGAACAGTCCATGATGCTGCCATATGGAGAGAAAGTGGACTGAGGGCTGCATTCAGCAAGGTGAAATACCTGAGAGACTGCTACTGTTACCCAGTAAGTACAGGAGCACAGCTAGGATGTAAGCTAAGGATATCCTTACCAACAATGTCCATGCTAACAAAATGTGGATTTACTCCCCACAACAGGTGACTGTGACTATCCACTCAGGCTGTGGCTAGTGAAACATCCAACCCTGCAAAGCAAATAAAGCCTACAATAGAGAGCATGCAACAAGCAGAAACACCATAGAGGGTGTATTCAGTGTACTGAATGCTAGGTTCAGATGTCTGGGCACATCTGGGAGGTGCACTGCAATACACACTTGAGAAGGCAGCACAGATGATAAAGGTGTGTGACATGCTGCACAACATGCTAACTAGAGTACATCCAGCTGGAGGTGTGGATGAACTACCCCAAAACCTCCAGATGTCTGAAGATGAGATCCCACAGGTATCAGATAAGAAGGACATAAGGGCAGAAGGCACAGGCATAAGCAATATAGGGTGTGACCACAAGTACAGGCCCAGTGTATATAGCAGTGTTTGACCCTCAGCTTTGAGTCATGACAAGCTACACAGATTAAACATTGGTATTCAGGTGTTGCTCCATCACAGCAGCATGGATTGCATCTAATTGCAATTGTCCACTAGATGTACACACTGAGCATCAGACATACCACAATAATCATAACATATAATGTTATGAACATATACAAATCTATCACAATAGAGATCATCTACTCAGGGCACAACAGACAAAGGTATGCATACAGACTCAGATTTTTGTATCAGTGTATGGCACACAATAAGGGACACACATCAGTGCAACACATTCCCATCTCTCCTCTATAAAAAGTTGCAAACAGATAAACAGTGCAGGATATAATGCAGAACTGTTAATTTCACAAGCCAAATATCTCACTGTAAAGTATGAATGAATAAAGTAATGTAATAAATGGAGTCAACTATGTTTATTAAAACTGTTGGCTTCATTTGGCATCAGACTTGTCAACAAACACAGATAGATGACATTGTCAGTGTTCTACACAGCAATTATCATTGCCATGGGTTCAGACTGACATTACCAGACAGAGTGGATCAACTGTCTGTGTTACTCTAATGCAGTGTAGTGCCTCCACACTGACAGCTCACACTGCAATCTGGTCTGCCCCTACCACGTATGGAAACACTTGGCCAGGATGCTCGACAGAGGAGACTGATGGGATGACACCAATACGTGGAGGTGAAGGAGTATGACTGTGACTTGACTGTCTGTTTGTGACTGCCAGCTCCACAGCAAATGGGCCAGCTACAGAAGTATGTGCATGTTGAAGCATAGACATTAATGATCGATGGTCAAGGTTGATTCTGCTGAGAGGAGGCCTGCCTTTCCCTTGTGGCAATCAGTTAAGTACAGTCAGGGCACATTGAACCCTGGTTGTATTATGGCACTGTTGTAGTACTTTACAGGCCAGGGATTCTACTGACTGTGCCACAGATAACATAGTTACATTCTAAGCAGGTAACAACACCATTACCTCACCATGTCTGCACTCCTGTCCTTCATGCAGCATAGCCAGCTTGTATGAATCATGATCTGTGGCACAGGCAAGTCCACAGATGTCAGATCCATGATGTTGCTGGGAATGTTCATTTGCCTGCAGGAGTAGGCAGACATCCTCTGACACCTGTCCATGTGTACCAGCTGCATGCCTATTTCTACTGTAGTGGCCTCATCCTGTCCAACATCAGCCGTCCCCTCATTGCCGGAATGGCTGGACATGTTTCTTTCCACATCTGAGGCTACAACCACATGATTGTCACCATCTTAGCTGGACTATATTACCAAGTCACTGTCCTATGTGCCAGGGGGCCATGCTACCATACTCAGACACATCAAATTTCACATTATGATCATTGGACGGGCTAATGGAGGATACAGACAGCTGACACACTAAAGAAAGAGACAGATGATATAGATTAGAGCAATGTGCTTACATTACATGCTGAATATCATTAATGACATATGCCACATATATCTCACTGCAATGTCACAGATAATGCTGACATACCATTAGGTCCTGTCTGTGTATGTATCACAGAATCAACATAACAGGGATTTGGCTGTTAGGTTACATAGTTAACATACATGACACATGTGATGAATACAAACATAACACATACCTGACAACTCTTCCTGGGACGACAGTGCAGTAGAAGTGGGATGAACTTTAACTGTTGGAGGGAAAATAGCATTATTAATTACTTCACTGCCAGCATGAATCATTTGAACAGTGTTAAAGCAAACAGTACGTTACATAGACATGACACTTGTTTGTGCACCTGATGATGATGCAGTCTGTTCTATGAATGGGTAGAAAGGCACAGTATTAATGGAGGACAGCAACAGGAGTAACAGCAATGACATGTATGACAGGTAGGTAATAGCATAGCACTGACAGACCTTTGTGGATTTGCGTGTTATACTCTGGATCCTGCTATGGGAAAGTAAAGAGAAAGACAATGCAGTCATTTATGCAGGCAACAGAAGACTAACAGCATGACATATACAACACAGTAACAGGGGCTTTAGATACTCACGTGACAGATGTTGCACCTGTTGGTTAACTGTCCCTGTGTTGAATAACAATGACATTGATGTCATGTATCACATGTGTGCTACAGATTGATGCAAATTATCAGCATGTTGTGGTAACATACATGGTCTGTCTGTACTGTACTTGCATATGCATGGCTTGGGCCCCTACTGGATGTACTGTAGTGTACAATATTAGGTTAATGTCAATATGACAGTGAACAGTACTACCATGACATAAGGCTGAAGCAATAACAGGTAGTGGTCACAGTAACACACTAGCTGAGGCAATGACAGGTAGTGGTCACCATAGTATCCATACAGTATGTAGACACTCACCTGCCATTCCCTGGTGATGTCCAGAAGTAGATGGACCTAATCATATTAATGCAGGCAGCATTACACATATTGTCTGCACTGTTTTGTCTATACTGCAGTTGCATGAGTACATGTCATTACATTTTGTTCATAGTCATCACCCTGTGTGGACCTGTGTGCATGAGTCAATCTTGCTGCTGTAAATCCAAAGTGACAATACATGAATATGCATGCGACAGCAATATGCAGTGATTTACTTTATAGTCATCCATGTCATGCCAAGTAAGACACACATGGTAACCCTGCAACTCTTTATTTTATCCCATCGCTGGGTGCATCAGTCCCCACTTGTAGTATGCAGGGAGTCAAGAAATATTGTGTTCTCATCAGGGGGTGTAAATGGTGGTCTACCACTGGCGGCATCCCTCGATCTCTCATACCATCATAACCTGTTGGCTGCATGGACAATCATGTCAGAGCACTGTCATCAACAGGCCATACAAGATGTGTTGTGACCTCCAACTGCACTAATTATGTTGGTTATGTCAACCCGCAATTCAGTCCTCCATACTGTATTCCCTGCATGTCCAAGGAGTCTCTGTCCATGATATCATAGAGCACCTACTATGATGTCATTTCCCTGTGGTAGAAATTGACACCCCTAGGTCTATTTACCATTTGAAAGACAATAATATGCACATGATCATATTCCTGTGGGGGCCCAATTATGCCGATTATGATGTGGACAGCTTTTGTCACCTTAAACAGTATGCATCCCTGTCCAATGTAAAAGTCTATGAAACACATTAACTGTGACATATAAAAAGTAACAACAATGCCTGCATACATAACAGTTGTAAAATAAACATAACTTGTGATAACTGTAGAGGCTTTCTGTGGGATCCAAATCACTTACACTACGCATTAGTAGGATGGAGGTCCAAAGACAACAGCATCATGTCACAGGAGTTTACATGCATCTTCCATTAAATTCCAACATAAATTATCAATTGAACAACTTATGGAAAATGTCAGAAAACCTTAGTATCCATAAGCAGGCCACAGAGGGTAGAGATCCTTTTTATATTGAGCAGTTATAAAACTTGCATCAATAACCAATAATGAAGTGCCAACAATTCTATTTTCTGTACAATCCTTGATTTGGATTCCATCTAAGAAATTCTTTAAGCAGTTAAATTCAATTTAGTGAGGTTCCTTTGTTATCCTCAAAATCCTAGAATAGCTTTATATTGGCATGTGAGAAGCTGGGAGGATAATGGGACTGGATTTCCTAATATTGAATTATATGTAAAGTCAACTATTATTAATATAGTGAGTCACTGGTTAAATGCCTCTTATACTTCAAATTGCAAAAGCGTACATGAAGTAACTATAATATCAAATAATGAATATGAGACATATGTAAATTCTTCTTTGGGAATTAATAAAATATATTGGGTTCTAAGGGACTTTTACTTGAATATCAGAAATTATCCCTCATTTACTAATTGTATTAACCATATTTTAACTATATTTAGGAAAGTGATGGATAGTAATTATTTGGTTAAACAGTTATTATTCCTCATGTTCCCTATAGCCTATATGGCTGATTGTTTGGAATCTTTTAATTTGAGTAAAATGTTAAACCTTAATGAAAATAATTTACAATTCTGGTACCAGTTTTTAGTCTACAACAAAATACATACAGTTAATTATCTTTTAGCCAAATAAAATGTTAATAGATAATTGGTTAACTATACAAGTGTTGAGAGAATTTATTAATCTTAAAATAAAAAATGGTGCTAAATGTAAATACAAATCTCTTGCCAAAGATAATAGATTTTTTCTGCATTAATACTGTTGAGACAAAAAGCAAATCATATCTGTCAATAATATATAAGATTTTAAGGGCTGATTTCTTACCTTTTTATTTGTTCTATTGGGATTACTCAACAAAAGTTAATAACGAAATATTTTCAATAGATACTAAAAAATATATTTAAAATCTGCTAATAACATCACCATGTTACGTTACTGGAAAGATTTTACATGGGAGTATCTGGATAGAAGCTTTTGGACCCAGCTCTGTTAGAAATGCTACATCTAAAGAAATTCCAGTCCCTCCACACCACACGCTCCAGAGACCTCAGCCTCATTACCACAATTTTAGACCACACAAAATTGCATTGATGAATAAAAAAAGATGAAGTAAAATGTTAGAGATGTGGTAAGACTCTAAATGCCAATTGGATACACATGATTATTGAATGCAGAGTAGTATTACAATTTTGGAAAGATTTCAGAAATTTTGTCAAAGCTTTGTTGTCTGATAATTGTAATATTACTGATTTTTTAATCTTATTCAATGTTCCAATTCATGATATGACTACAAAAACACAAGTGCCTTTCCTTTGGTCAATTCTGGCCATCGCTAGAAAAGTGAATACAATGAAATGGATAAGTGAAAGCACTCTTTCATTTAGAGACTTTAAATGTTTAGCAAAAATGTGTGTAATAAAGAATTACATACTTTTTATAATACATCAGATATAACACCCAAACATGTATCTCGGCAAACACTACATGACTTGATAGAAAAATATTATTTTTTTTATAATTCATATAAACATGTGTTATGGATGACTGTATATAGTATTATCCTTGTTTTCTTGCTATGCATTGTTAATTTATATTTCTTTTTTTGTTATAAGATCAAATAAAGTTTATAAAGAAAAAAGAACCATCAATGAAGAAAACAGCAAAAGGACATTCTATTTGCAAATAATGTCGGGATCTGTAGGTTTCCATATGTATGCCACAGAGTGTATTGACCATAATCCATAAATCCGTCTTCATGTACTGTTTACTTTTACTTTGTAAATCTATCTATACAACTGCATATTGTAAATTAATGCACTTCCTTAATGAAGATGGCAACATCTGTATTCATAAAGATAAATCAAACAGCACTCCAGTCAGTTACAAGCATGTGTCTTAAAGGACAGTTTTTCAATAAAAATAACTAAACAGGTACATTTGAGAATGAGCAATGTTAACAGAGGTAATATTTCCCAAAACAGAAATGCTAGCAGGTGGCACTTTACCTTATTGGCTACCTTACCTATGGCTCAGGTATCGCTGAAAGTAAGAGCACCTAATGTACACCCATGTTTAAGTACTATTTGCACTATACATAATTAATGAGGTTCATTAAAATTCTAGGTTTTGGAATTGAATCCCAGTTGTGCACATCTGTGTAACTTTACAAAATTCAGTACATTAACCAATAGCTCGGCATAACGGGCAGGCGTGCCTCAACCTCTTAGAGCAAGAAATCTGGACAAAGCCATGAATAAAATTGGAGCAAGGGCCCAAAAATGGGAACAATTTTAAAACATTGCTCTTACAAACTTAGAACACTGATAGAATAACAGGCTTTGCATTAGCATGAATTTTCTGAAGGGTATGAAGTCTGAAACTTAAATGTCTGTCATTATTTTCTAACTTCAGTATTTAATGATTTGCCACAAATTGCCAGAATACCACCATTTTATGAAAAATGGACCAAAAATATGAGCCAAAAATCTGGATATTCTGAGAAAAGCTGTACAGTTGAGAGGTATGCACGCATGTGATCCATGCAAGAACCCAACAGGTATTGATAAATGGTACCATGTATAGCACATGCCTGTTATCTTCCAATGATTTGATAACATGACATATTGCCACTTTTAAATATTGATTTTGATGCCTTCACAGATCAGACCATTGCAACCTATAAAATGAGTTAGACCTCAGTTTGCATTTTTCCATTTATACAATATTTTCCATTAGAGTATCAAGATGATTACTTCCAGGAGACTGCAATTGGACTGAGGAGACCACACAGATACTGAAAATCTATGCTAGAGTGGAGTATTGGGTGACAGCCAAGCCAAAGAACTTCATGATGATAGACATTTGGAACCGGATTGTGAGAGAGCACTGCCAACATACAGGGATCTACTGAGCGAAGTGCAGTTTCACCACCTCTGTGATGACCTGCATTGGAAGGATGCAGAGAAGCTTTGCTGGATGGTCACTGTGGTGTGTTGACAGCCAATGGATCCCTATAGTAAGTGTCACAATCCATTCCTACATAATTTGGAGATATAGCTGTGTCGCAAATATATCATATCCATGGCCTTTATTAAGTAGCTGTTTTGGCAATTGACTTATCTGGATAATTAAGAAGACTTAGTGACTGCTCTTCATGTAAGCATTGGTTTTATTCCCATGTTGTTAATTTATTTACTACTTTTCATAATATACATAATTCTGAACTTTGTAAGTGTACATCTGATTTCCAATATATAACAACATCATTTCACACATTCCCTATAGTCATGTATCAGTGATGCCTGTGGCACCTAGGTTCCTTCTGACTACACATTTCATAGTTATATGTTATAGAACGACAGTATCGCCTACTCTATCTGTATATGTTTGAATAGGAACTCAAATAACTTCTTTATTTCATTCCTCCTAATACAGTGAACATTCTTACTACAGTCCCATTTGTTTAAGCCAAGAGGAATGCCTGTCTGACTGATTGCACATAAGTTTCAGTTATATGTTGATAGCTGTTATCTCTTTAGATTATAATGGCTGGCACCACCCAGTAAGGAAACCTCCATAAAAAACTTCTCCAAAGCCAACTTCATGCTACTCAAGTCAGAAGTTACAAACTTCATGACACCCATGCAGATGGGAACTGAAAGTTTGACTGCTGAGTCCTACACTAAGGCACTGTACGAGCACATCCACTCATGCAGGAATTGTGCCATCCCAAATAAAACCAAGATGCTCTCCTCCAAAAAAAAGGAAGCCAATCTGGTGGTCCCCTGCCATAAACAAACTTTACAGCAAAAGGAAGAAACTGTTGCAGAAAAGAGGAAAATCCCAGGATGCAAAAAACTCCCTTACCAGCCTCAGTAAGAAGCAGAGATCCCTCATAAAATCCTCCAAGGTTAGTTACGAAAATAAAATTGCCAAAGATTCCAAAGACAACCACAAGGCATTCTATAACTATGTCAAGAATCTAAATGGCAATGCTCAGATCTGCTCTGAGCTACAACAGAATGGCATTAAATATACTGATCCCAAGGATATTGCCAGTATCCTGGCAGATCGATTGAGTGCCAACTTTACCCCCCCTCACCCCCTAAATGGCCCATCTCAGTATTGGAAGATTGCCAAATTCCAGTAATAATGGCCACACAGGTAAAAATGCACTCTCCAAAGATAAGAATACAGCATCCATGGGACCAGATGACATCCTGAGCTGTGTACTACATGAACTACAAAATGAACTGGCACCTCACCTAAGTGTCATGTTTAATCATACCCTCAACTCAGGCTTTGTGCCCACTGAATGGCGCACAGCTACAGTTATCCCATTCCACAATGGGGGATCCACCTTGGATCCCGGGAACTACCACCCCATCAGTCTGATGAGTCTGATCTGCAAGGCCATGGAATGTATTATCATGGAACTTATAAACAAAGACATCAGCAACCTTAAAATACTGGACCCCACCCAGTTTGGGTTCGTGAAGGGCTGATCTTGTCTCCTGAACCTGACTGACTTCTTCGAATCAGTCTCCAGAGCCGTGGACGAGGGTAAGGCAGTCCATACAGCTTATCTGGACCTCGCCAAGTCCTTTGACACCATCCCCCACTCTGGAATCATAGATAAACTTACTAAGCTGAGCATTAATCCCTACATCACTCGATGGGTTGCCAACTGGCTTACTGACAGAACCCACACTGTAAAAGTAGCTGACTCCAAATCCGGCTCCAGACAAGTGACAACTGGAGTACCTCAGGGTTCAGTCCTGGGACCTCTCTTATTTGGCATCTACTTCTCTGAAGTACAGGCAAACACTAATGGACTCAGGCTAACAAAGTTTGCAGATGACTGCAAACTGTGAGCCATTATTGAATCCCCAAATTATGTGGATACTCTGCAAAAGGGCCTTACAGAAACAGATGCTTGGTGCCAGAGCCATGGGCTCAAGCTCAATGCCAAGAAATGTATAGTTATCCCCTTTGGGAAAAAATAAGTACCCGTGAATTATCACATAGGTTGCAGTACACTAAACACCAAAAGTGTGATAAGAGACTTAGGGACACAGGTGGACAGTGGTCTCACCTTCAATAACCACATCGCCACAACAGTCAGGAAATCCTTCTAAGTGGCACACCTCATCACTAAGAGCTTTTCATCAAGAAAAAAGGAAGTCATTGCCCAACTGTACTCATCCTTCATTAGACCCATTTTAGAATACAATGCCCCATTTGGTATGTACCTCTCAAGACATCTGCAACAACTGGAAAGGCCGCAGAAATAGCTCACTAAAAGAATCATAGGTCTAAAGCAGATGCCCTATGCTGACCACCTTAAAAAACTCCAGCTATACTCTGTCACATATCATCTACTCAGAGGCAATCTCTGCTTAACATACAAGGCCATGTCAAACCCAGTGCTGTTGGACATTCCTCACGTAAAGAAATCCCAATCCCTCAGAGCCACACTCTTCAGAGATCTAAACCTTGTCATCACAATAAACAAAACATGCTGGAGGGATAGGTTCCTGACCCAGAGACTCCCCATTCTCTGGAATAGACTGCCCATACATGTCAAGCAGAGCACCTCTTTGGTCCTCTTCAAAAGGAACCTTGATGATTGGATGGGAGAAAGGAAATTCACCCCGGGGATCACGTCAGTTGCCCTGCTAGACAGGGATCCAGGAAAGTAAATAGTGTGGGAAGAAATAGCCAGGGAATTGTTATGGCTAGGCTTGTATAGGCCCTAGGGCTGATAGCCTAGTACCAACCTATGAACCTATGGTGAGTGACAGATGTTTTTGTATTCATTTGTTATCTGCAGGAATATGAGTGAATACAAGTAATACTTGTTTGTTAATAAGCAATATTTGCTGCATGGTACCTTGGCCTGTATGAAAACAAACCAGCATGCCCATATTTTGGCATGTTGTTGGTTCAAATCTACATAGGGGAAATATACCATTAAAATGTTATCTTGGTTTATTTCAGACATATTTTATCTCACACATAGACAAATATTTTTCTCTACATAACTGCTTATTGATATGAACATTTATTTTGTGCATGATTATGGATAACTTGGCTATTCATGAAATTCCAATAAAAGTTATTTTCTTCTTGCATAGAGATGCAGGAATCACTTAACATCAGAAACAAGTAACATTTTGAAATTCCTCTGTTGAGAAGCTAGTCTCATACTATTACTTCATGATGCTCAAAACAGTCCTAGAGAATCTTAGAATCAAAATGCTTATGCTATTGGTCTGTTTTATGATCCAAGGAGTCTCTCTCTCTCTCTCTTATTGCTCCAAAGTTAAGACAATGAGGAAGTATAGTTGCTTTGGACAATCTAAGCCACAAAGACAAGCATCTGTCAATGCAGTTCAGATCACAAACTGACCAAACCTTTTTTTTATAGGCAGAGATATAGAATGGATTTGGACAAAGATTCACAGTCCAGATTGAAAGTGCCAATTAGCTGCATCTGGCCACTTGAAAGGGAATTTAAGAAACTCTTTCCTGTTGTGCTTTTAAACTTGGAAGCTTTTGAGCTACCACCCCTACTGTATATCTTGCTGTGGAAGCTCCTTCCAGTCTCATATTCTGTGTACTTGACCCTAGAAGCTCCTTCCAGTCGTATCTTCTGTGATCATCTTATTGAGTACTGACATATGAAACTGGAAAGACCCTGCCCTTTGAGTGCTAGTGCACTCTGAAATTGCCTTAAAGCTTGTTTGTAAATGCTCCTCATTACTGGTTTGTCTGCCTTTGATTTACAGCTTGTCTGCCTTTGATTCACATTGTAGTTTTCTGTAGCTAGCTTTTGGATATGTTTCTGGCACATATTCAAGTTTGGTTAAGCACATTTTTATATTAAGAAGATGTGGACTGCAATTCTAGGGGCACCAGAAAGGCAGCCTTGTTTGTCTGAGTTGGAATATACACATGGAGACTTAAGTGAGAATTAATTATTGTAGCTAGTTGTTTGATTTGTTTCTGATACTTTTGCACTTTTGAAGAACTAAAATGTGTTTTACATTAAGAAGAATGGGATTATAATTCTAGTGTAAGTAGGAAGGTAGCCTGGTTCATCTGAGCTGGAAAACTCACAGGAAAGCTTAAAGCAAGAATTACTTGTTTTTGATAGTTATTTGATTAGTTCCTGATACCTTTTCACTTTTGGCTAAATAAAGTGTTTTACGACATTAATAAGAGTGGACCAGTGATTGCAGTAGCAGTAGAAAGGTGGTCTGAGCTGGGAAAAACACAGTAGGCATAAAGTGACAATTACAGCCTGTAGGTAATTGGCACCTTTTCAGTTTTGACTAACTAAACTGTATTTTTACTTTAAGAAAACAGAGACTGCAATTCTAGTGGCAATAGAAAGGTAGCCTGGTCTGCTTGAGTTGGGAAGCAAACAGGGAGGCTTAAAGTGAGATTGTTTCATCAGCTAGAGGGCTTTTTAGGGATGCAGTTGTTTGTTATTAACCTGCAGTTGAGAGCTACATTTGCTCACTTTTACATTAAGAAATTTCAGGATCACTGATATTGTGGCAGATGGTGTTTATCTGGTCGCTCTGAGATGGAAAGCACTCTAGAAACCTCAAAGTATAGTTGTTTATTGGCCAGGGGCACATGGGTTAGTTTTCAGTTTTTTTCTGTCTGCTATAATTTAGTCAAGTTTGTGCAGTGCTGCTCACTGTGCAGTGGTGGTTAGCAGTGCCCTGAACAGCAGCAAATGCTTAGTTTGTAAAATTTACCTATAAAGCTAATATTTAGGACTTTAACCAGTAACACAGAAAGGCTTTGTGCAAAGCTAAGCTTATAGTTAGTCAAGTAGCACTAATACCAGATCATAGCACTATCTAACATCTAACTTTAACCTCAGATACCACTCAGGTGAACCCATTAAAACCAAGTCCCTAAACCATAATAGGCCAAACCTAATACAGGTGTCGACAACCTGGATATGTGATTTCCTAATGTCTATGTGGCCAACTTGGTAGATATGGGCATAATAAGACAGTGTAGCAATTGTCTCATAGATTCAGAAAAACTTTTAATCCTTAAAGCAGTATACAAGGGATGTATATACATAACTTGCTTGGAGGCAAGGCTGTCTGGGGCAGACACACTACAACACTTACAAATAGCACTCAACATACACATAGACCTTCTTATGTTGAGGAACTTAAAAGAAACTTTCTAAAACCTCAAAGACCTCCTAAGTTGTCAAACAGCAACACCATTGACTGATTGTAATAATTGTCTTCATTTCTGCTGTCACTCCAGGGGGATCCAATATCTGTCAGCATGGGTGGACATGGCTACCAGACCACATTCATTTGCTAAGGATGGTCTGCACCTCTTCCCAATGGGCTTTTGGATATTTGCTAAAACTTTATCTGGCCCTTAGAGCCTTTTTTGGCAATGTCAAAGTGACAAACCTCAAAGCAACCTTAAGTGCTACTGCTCAATGCTAGGAGCCTAAACAAGAAACTACACACCCAACAAACTATCCTCACTCTGGAGAATGTGGCCTTGTTGGACTTCCATGATATCTATGCTGTTACCAAGACCTAATTAAAGACACAGAAAGTACTCCAACACTGCAAATCTATAGTTCCTCCACACATTTAGGCCAACAACAGCAAAGATACAGGCTAAAGGTGGAGTTGTCTGAATTTATATTAGCAACAAATTCAACTGCAGCTTGGTTAAACAGCATGATGCCCTGGAGTTCACCCATGTCCACGTCTCCATAGACAAGGTTCCATACCATGTCCTGGCCAGCTACAGGTTACCCTCTATTACACAGGAAGCTCACAACTCTTATCTAGACCTACTAAAGATGTTCATTATCTAGCCAAATATCCTATTCATGGGGGACTTCAACTAACTCTCTATAGACTGGGAAATGTAAACTGCCTCTATCTTTCATCAGTATGAGCACCCTGGAGCAAACACAAACTCAAACTCGTGGATAAAACATACTGGACCTCATCTTCACCTACATGGGAGAGGACTGCACACTCCCCTGTGCCATGTCCTCAGTGGTGAGGTTGGACCACAAAACTGTTTCATCTAAAATAAAAAATCAACCCAGCAAGCCTAACAAAACCTGCATCACTTAGGTACTATTCTAAAGCAAACTACATCCTATTAAGTGAGAGTTTGTCAAAATTCACAGCTCCTCATGCAGTAGTATTCACAGAAGCCATCATTTTTGTCATGTCCCTTTACTCTGCTGCTACCTTCTGCTTTCCTATTGTCCCCTCCAGCAATGTTCCTTTTCATCATCTTTTCTTTTTGGTGATTTTTTTTAATAATCCTTCTCATTCTGTCTTCCATCTGAATTTAAAGACATATTTATCTTGTCTTTTCAGTCCACCTTTTAGCTAAACTGCCCATTGGTAATTGAGATGAAACACATTACCTAATGAACAACTCCTCATCTTCTCAGTATATTTTCCACATGACCAGTAACATGGTCTCTTAATCCCTATACCACTTTCTATACCATCAAATAATTTAAAATATCCTATTATTTATTTATTTATTTATATAAGTTGTACTTTAAAATGTGTTACAATGCACCAAACTATTTACACTGCTGTTACCTCCTTACTTCTTCGTGTTGCTTCTCCTGAGGTCCATTGTGCCAATACATTGGTCCTCACAGGAACAACTACATGTGAATATCTCCCTCCATTCACAGTCAGCTTGGTTGTCATTATTTGGCCTGTCCTAGTGAGATATACGTCAGGGGCTATGTAGGCATTAACCAAGCCCCCTCATTCATTTCCTAGTAAATTTAATAACTGATTCCCCAATCACAATCACCACTTTTGCCTGGTTAAGTGTACCAGTTAGAACAGAAGATTAAGACTGCATGATGTTAATGAGATGCTTCATCTAGTCTAGAGTTTTAGTCCATTTGTCTACTGTATGGGTTTGAGCAAGGCACTTGACCAGACAGTGCTTCTGGGCTGAGGCTAAAAAAGATCCAGGTGGATCAGAGCTCTACCCTGGTTAATATATGTAATTAAATAGGGCCTACTCTTCCCTGTTTTCTACATACTAGGCCTGCATGTTCCCTGAAATGTACGTTTTACTCAATCTTCTGAGCTTTTTTCCCAGAATGGTCATCTTGTCTATATCTGACTAAATGACCTGTACTTCTCTTTCTCCCCTTCCTCTCTCCTTCCTTCCTGGCCACCTCTGTCACTCATACCCTTCCTTTTCCTGTCACATCTACCTATCTACCTAAGTCCATCTGTCTTGGTTAACATCTTTGTTTCTCATCTCCTGACAGTCTCCACTGTGTTCATTCTCCTCCTTTCTTCACAATTCCTGTCTACTACTTATTTTATTGTTTTCTCCACCTATATGTTGCACCTTTCTCCCTTTCTTATCTGATATCTTCCACCCATGACTATTTGTCCACTGCTTTTCCCCTTCCAACCTTATCTTACCTCAGCTTCATCATATTTCCTATCCTCAAGTTGTTCCCTCCTACCATGTCCATTTCTAACAATTCTTGCCTGATTAGCCAACCCTCTACAACTTCTGATTTATTTGCCAGTTTTGTTGAACAGAAATGTCTGCTTACAACCCATTTGTCATGAAGGCAAATTACACAAGATTATGTAACCTTCAGATGTAACATTCCTATCTAGAAATAATGAAACCAGCCCAGATCCATATTCCTACATTATTTCTATGTTTAAAGTGAATTCAAACAACATTCTGAACACTGGCACCATTAATCAGAGAATCCAGTGTAAAATCTGAAGATATTTTACTTGTCCCTGTCTTACTAACTACTTTGCAGCTAAAGGTCATCTATTCACAGAGATGACTGGTTCTTCTTAGTGGTATCTGTGCCATTTAGTGACAGCTAATTTATCTCAAACAATGAATGCAGTTAGCTTATTTACAAGTGCTTTATTGGAGGAAAACTTAAAATTAATATTGAACTGTTTTATATCCCACCTCCCTCAGCACTTTCCACAACCGGATGCTCTCCTTGTTCTTTATTACCTCTTATCACCAAGCATAGCTCTCTAAGATGCGGTGGTACATCAGTAGCATTGTTGCCTTACAGCAAGAGGTTCTCATGTTCGATTCTCAGCTGGACTGCCTTCTATGTGGAGTCTGCAAGTCCTCCCCGCGGTCGAGTGGCCTCCGAAAGACATGCGCGAATGGGCTTGCCTTTGCTGAAGGTTGGGCGTCGGGTTGGCAACTCGGCACCATAAAAATCGACTGCCAATCATTAGCAGACTGTAGTTCTGCTGTGGCGACCCCTAACCAGGAAAAGACAAACAAAACCAAGCATAACTCTAACCCTATGAGTAGCATACGCCTTCATTTTATATGTAACTCTTACCCATCTATTCAGAACATCATTAGATAACATTATTCTCATAAATATTGCACTAGCTTTGCTAGACTTAATTCACCATCTGGTAAGCATTCTTTATTAGTATAGTTCTAATTAATATCCCTGAAAAGGCGTAATGAACCATTCCTTAGTGTACACTCTTTGTTTTTTGTCCAATATTCTGCTAAATGCAAAAAAAAAATAGGAAGACTTATTGCATTACATTTATAGTATTCATAGCAGTTAAAAGGTGATTTAGTGTCACAACCATTAACACTTGGCCACAACCCATCCTCAGGCTGTACTGTTGGGGGGAGGGGTTAAGTGCTTGATACATATCCAACCATTGTTTGAAGGATGATGTTGACTCATACCAGTTAACCTGGAGGAAAAGGTTATTTCATAGATATGGAAACTGCTGCATTCTGTTTATCTGAAGATTTAGGTCCCTGGGTCTGGTGTTTGTGAAGCCATTACACTTGTGGAGACTCAGCAGAGCATATCCAACAGGCTCTATAATTATGATGCAGGTAATGCATAGGTAACCCCGCAAGATGTTATAAGCATACCTCGTACCTGTCTGCATTTTGATTATTGGTCTGTTCCATATGCAGTTTGTGGTCTGGCAAATCACTGAAAATTGAAGTCACTGAATAATGACAGACATTTTGAGTTCCACTGGTGTGAACATGGTTTTAGGTGATGGTCACTGTTAATGTGATACCCCAACTTCTTATACAAAGTGTATAAATTGTGGGTTGATGTCAATACTGGCAAGAGTTTCAGGTGTTACAGCCTTCAGAAAAGCGAGCTAATGCAAAACCTGCTACTCTATCAACTTTCTAAGTTTGTAAGCACAATATTTAAAATCTGTCCCTGGTTTTGGACCTTTATCTCACTATGCTTTTGACTTTGTACAGATTTCTTGCATTAAAATGTTGAGAGGTATGTCTATAATAGACTGAGTCATGGGCTTGCACTTCTAGCCTTTCCTGTTAGCTCAGCTTCTTTAAGCCTGCAGTCCTCATGATTAAGTGCTTTTAATCTTATCTAGCTGTTTGATATGTCTAGTGTGGAGCATCCAAAAGGGGGTGTTCTGCTTAGTGATTGGTCTGATCAATGCTGAATATAAGGAGCAATGATTTCTTTAGATCAGTATGCTATACTTTTCATTATCAGTTCTGTTAAGAAGAAGGACTTTTAAACTACAATTGCTACATGATGATTTGAGAAAATAGTACTGTCAACCCAGATTTCAAAGTCCCCGACAACATTTTCATTTTGCAGTGGGATACTGCATGTACTATATTTAGAGTTTGTCATATGCAGTGATGCTACACTTTTTTGTTTTTAATATGACCCCATTTTAGTGCACCAGGTATTTTTCAGGGTAAGCTCCTCCTGAAGAATGCATGTGTCAGAGGGGGTCTTGTGAATGAAACTCAGTTAGTTATCTGCAGACTTAGTTAACCAGAATTCCTGGTTCCCGGGCTGGACATAGGAGAGGTTAATGCTGAAAAGTACAGGTCCCACTACAAAGTTTTGGGGGACTCTACTGGTTACCTCAATTATGTCAGATGAAGCACTTCCCATGCAAACTATATGGGTTCTATATTTTAGCTAATTTGTTGTCTGTCTTACCACACAGGTATCTATTTTAAGAGCATTTTGCTTTCTTACTATGACCATGTAAGCCATAATGTCAAACTCCTTAGCCAGACCAAGATATATTGTGTGAACGGCATGACCACTGTATATGGCCCAAGTCTCTCTTGAAGAACTAAATTTGATAGGAAGGATCTCCCTTTGATGAAGCCAGATTGTTAACAGTCAAGCCTAATTGTGTTTATGTATGGACAACTATAGTCTATCCCTGGGAATCATGAAGCTTGCGCCAGGTGCAGGGATAGTGTTGGCGTTCTAACACCAAATATGGCCACCAAGCGATTCAGGTACAAGCTGTTTCCACGTGCACTACCTGCGTACACTATGCCCGCACAACTCCCGAGCCTTGCATGCTAATTACCCCATATGCATCAGTGTAGCATGCAAATGAAGGTATGTAGTGATTCAGGAAGTGGTGCAGGCGTAGTGTAAGCATGCAGAAATGTAAACCGTAGAAAATGGTTTACATTTTTGAAAACATAAAATCAGAGCCATGACAGCCAACCAAACACATGTATTATATTGTTAATATATGCCAATGGCTAAATATATAGCCATTGGCATAAAAAAATGTACAAAATATAAAATTAACATTTAATATATATAGTCGCACTATCGCGATGTGGAAGCGCATGGGCAGCGGTGCGCAAAGGGGATCGCAGGGTATATATAAAAATATAGAATAAAACCACAATGAAACACATATCACGATTTCCCCATAATAGTCAATGGCAGGCATGCTACACCATACTTATGGCACAAGGGTTGCTAAGGGGCAGTGACAGTGTTATGAACAGTAGCTAGGAATTAGTAGGCAATGCTATGCAAATGAGAGGAGTAATAGTGAATCTCAGATTCCCCGTTGGTGTAAGGATGCACCTCATAGCATAGCATTATAACACTGAGGTGTGCCCTTGAGATAAAGATGACATCAAGAGAGGAGTGTGTCACCATTGATGCAAGCACATTGGAGCATTGCTAAATTGGTTTGCCCCTAGCTAGGCAAAGCTACAGGATAGGAGTGTGTCGAATTGGCCATAGCTATGCTTAGCTGAGAGTACACAAGGTAACCGAGTATGCATGTGAACAGAGATGAAAATGTGCGCACACCCGGTAAATGGGTATGAGTGGCACAGCAGTGAAATTGGAGTACAAATGACTAATTAACACCTAGGAACCTATAGTGGGCCATTGACAACAGCTAACAAGGCTGCAAGCAGCTACCTGCAGAACAGGAAAGGGGAGGAGCTGTACTGCAAAGAAAACAGTAAAGTGTCAAAGCAGAACAAAGCCGATATGCAGTATGTCAGCTACAAGGCACATTTTGCCATGACTGGTTAGGGAAAGTAGAAAACAAGAAAGACGGCAGGTGGATGCATGCCTGATAATGGGTGGGGATCCAGGTCTAAAAGTGAACTAATGGGCAACAGATTAATCAAGGCAGGCAAGTAGATCTCCACAGTAAAGGCTCCACACTTGCAGTACTTATTGCAAAACCCATAATTAAGACATGCTGCAGCTGGAATAGCTCGTACACGCCCACTGACATCAGCAGCATCCATAGCACAATTCTATAAATTGTGAAAGCACCTCACACACATTTGTGTATTCCCATACACTCTGCACCAGTGGTGTATACAGATGGGGAACTTTTATTATGTACATGTTAGGGGCTGCCATAGCTTTGATCCACCAGCATGTGTTGGAGACTGAAGGTGGTGTGGAGGATGATGCACACGACCACCTCAGGCACCAGAGGAGGAGAAGAGTGTTCAGACCCAGGGTAACCTACCATGGGCTACATGATCTGGAGAGAGTAGAGCATTACAGGGTGGACAGGGGCATCCTACAGCAACTTGTGGAGCTGTGCCAGCCATGCCTTAGAGCCAGAACAAACAGAGGTGAAACCATCCCAGTGGATATGAAGGTATGTGTAAGCCTGAGAATACTAGCTACAGGTACCTTTCAAAGACCAACTGGGGATATCATGGGGATCTCACAGGCATCAGCATCCAGGGTACTACACCAGTTCCTGGATGCCATGTTACCACATGCCAGTGAGCACATATACCTCCCCCGAATGCAGGAGGAGTTGGCCAGCAATATGCATCTCTTCCACTGTGTGGCAGAATACCCAGAGGTACTGGGTGCAATAGACTGCACACACATACACATCAAGTCAACACCCGGTGAGCAGGGTAAGCTCTACATAAACCACAAGGGACACCCCTCCATCAACTGCCAGTGTGTGTGCTGGCAGCCCTGGAAGCTATCATGACTCCCACATCTGGCATGCCTCACAGCTGTATTGGTTATTTGCCAGGGGGGACATCCCAAATGGCCACCTGGTGGGGGATGCTGGCTATGCACTGGAACAGTGGATGATGACTCAGATCAGAAATGCCCACACACCTATGTAGGAACTCCATAACGAGGCAAATGTACAAACCAGAATCATCACAGAGTGTGTGTTTGGGATGCTGAAATCATGGTTCCATTGCTTGGACATATCTGGTGGAGCCTTGCAGCACTCTCCTTGCACATGTGCCCACATCTTCATAGTGTGTGCGATGCTAAACAATATGGTCCTGCGGAAACAGCTGCAGCAGGGACAGAATGGTGAAGGCCCTCACAGTCCACCACCATTGCCAAGGGCACCCAGGCACAGAGGTACTCAGACCACGAACACCCTGAGCCAGCCACAGTAGGCAGACGGAGGCATGCCCAGTATGCTCATTCCTTGGCAAAGAGGGAACTTATAGCACACACACTCACAGTGTAGGCACCTAGGGACTGACACCTTTCTCCACCTGTACACACAGTCAAAATGGATGGCACACACACAAGACTACCTGTAAATTGTTATGTATAGGCAGTCTACTTTGTGCATCCAACATAGGCAGCCCTCAGCTATTGCACACACAACTGCCATTGGCACAAGATAAGTCAACACCTGAACAGTAAGCTATCAGCATATGCAGATACTGTATATATCGATTCATAGGTAGGTACTTGGCCAACTGCCAGAGGCCATTCATAAGCCCAGCCAAAATGTGTCAGCTTTTGACATCCCATTGATTCATTAACTGTCCCTCTGTGGAGCAGAGCAATGGCATGATCCCTTGGGTGCATCTACTATTCCCCATCCACTCTTCAAGGTTTCTCTTGAAGAATGTTAGTGAGGGGCTCTGTAGAATGTAGTTAGGGATGTTGTTCCAAAGTATGGGGAGTGTCTGTGACAGGAATCTGTCCCTCCAGCATCTTCCAGTTATTGTTGTGGCAAGGTTCAGCTCACTACAGTGTGTGGCTCACTCTGACATGGATTCCCATAAGTGGAGCATATCCATCAAGCCTGAGTTCGACATGGCTGTGTTGGCCAGTGGAGATCATCTCTGGGTAAATGAGATGCCACTGAGTAAAGCAGGAATTTATTCAGTCTGGCTGCATAGGCCATATGTTGGTGGCCAGTATTCGCCTTGACAAGGTACATTTGTGGACCTCCCAGCTGTTGGAAGTGTCTTCTGAGGTACATTCCACATGGGTTATTATACCCCATGATGAGACTGATGAGTGATGAGTAAAGGGTCACTACAACCCCAGTATGTCTAGATGGGAATCCTTTAGTAATCAGATGACCTACATAGAAGGATGTCCTAACTACTGTGGAGATATGATTGTCAAAGGGGAGATCACTATCTTCCTTAGTCCCCAGATACCCCATTATCTCGTCCATATTAAAGTGAGTGCCACTTATGTGTTAATATGTGGGTGCCAATTCCACAATGGAATGACCATGCAGTTAGTGGCACTTGGCTGGAGGCCGTGACGTTGACACTCTGTGACATTCTCTGTGAGGCCCCTTGAAGGATGTCTATGTCAGCTGGACTATCAATCATGGCTCCCAGTTCACAGTCATTGCCAAACATGGTCTGCCATAGTCCACCTGTGTTTGCCTGTACCTCTGAGACGTATATGCCAAACAGTAGGGCTCCAGGACTGAGTCCTGTGGGACACCAGTCATGACTGGTCAAAAGTTGGACCTGGAGACTGCTAGTCATATAATGTGGGTTCTGTGTGTAAGCCTGTTGGCAACCCAACCTGTGATAGTTGGGTGTATGTACAGGCTGGTGTGTTTATCAATAAAACCTGAGTGAGGCATGGTGTCAAAAGCTTTGGCGAGGTCCAGGTAGTATGTGTGAACCACCTCCTCCCGTCATCTAATGTCTTGGTGACTGTATGTAAGATGTCAAACAGGGTCAGTAGGCATGAACTGCACTCAACCAAGCTGACCTGGGTTGGGTCACATGTTCGGAGGTTACCAATGTCTTTGTTAATGAGTGCCATGAGGATGCAAACCATACCATTGCAGACCAGGCTAGTCAGGCTTATGGGGTGGTAGTTACCATGGTCACTTGTGATTCTACCTTGATGGAGTGGAATAATGGTTGCCATGAGCCATTGTATGGGCATGCAGCCTGTGGAGAGACTGAGGTAGGAAAGCTTAATTAGGTGGGGGGCAAGTTTTCTTGTACAGTTTGCAAGATGCAGTCTGGGACAACATTTGCCTCCATTGAAGCTGTGTTCTGCTGTTAGAGAGGGCCATTTCCACCTGTGTGTCTCTGATGTGTGGGATTCTTTACCTTTCTGGTAGTGTTGTGGGCTCTTTAGGGGGTGAAGTATGCACTGAATGTATCCGCAAGGATGTTGGCGATATCAGCAGGGTCAGCATATTTTGTGCTATGTTTCACTGGCACAGTGCAAATCTGTGTGTCACCACGTAGATCCTTGACATAGCCAAAGAAGGCTTTGTGGTTATCTTTCGAATCCTTGCATATTCTCCTGATGATGTTTGCCTTGGATGATGTCATGAAGGACCTATGTATCATACTAATAGTAGTCATGGATGCCTGCCCTTCGTTGGATTTGCTGTTTGTCTGGAACACTGTCCTACTTCTGTAGTATAGTCTGTTTATTGCAGAGGTCCACCAGACCAGTGTCCTTGTTTAGGAGGAGTGATTCTTGGTTTACCGATGATGGCACGATCCATACATCCATGTAGGTGCTTATAGACTGCATTTGTAAATCTGGCTGTATCTTGAGCAGTGTTTCCCCTTAGTGTGGGGGCTGTGAACCCCCTCACCCCTGTCACTAGTAGTGTAAATTTAGCTGTAGGAAAGTTATACACTGTGGTATCCATGGGTGGGGGAGATGCTTGGGTGTGGAAACAGTGTATAGTTCGTGGTCAGATCTAACCAGTGACTGGTTAACCTCTGCTGTGGTGCACCTGTTGCCCATGTTGGTGAGGACCACTTCTAGTAGTTTCCACCCCACGTTAGGGAGGTTACCCCCTGATACAGGCCATATGAGGTGATAAATTCCAGGAAGCGCTGGGCCTGGAAGTGAGTACCGAAGTAAGTTTCTCAGTTAATGGTATGATAGTTGACATCAACCAATGCCAGGGTATGTATTAGGACTGTCATGTTCTCCACTGTCTCCAGGTAGGTGGAGTGGTGGTCCTGGGTCATGGAGGGTGAGTCGTAGCAGGCCATAGTTTACATTGCAGTTGTGGTTGATGTTAGCTGCACATGGATGACCTCAGAGGTATCATGCTGCCTCACTAACCTGGAGGTGTAGGTATCCCTGATGAATATCGATATAGCCTCTCCATGTCTGTCAGTCTATGTTCTGTGGTTGAAATGTGTGGTATGGATTGTAGTTTGGTAGTGCTGGTGTGTTCTCAGGAACCTTAAGACAGATCTCAGTTACTGCACAGGTGTTGATGTTGTCCATCCTGAGGAGTGCTGTGAGTGAAAGCATGTTGTGATCACAAGCCCTGGTGTTGAGTAGCATAACCCTCATTGAATCTGCTATTGTGCTGTTTATGGAGCTGGTATTCACCTTTGAGACTCTTCTAAATAACGCACCATGAGGGCACCAATAGCCTTGGCCAGTAATCCAAAGCCTAGGGCTGACACATAGTCTGGTATTGTATCATTGCATGCATGTTCCCCATCTGTGCTTGTTTTTCATCTCTCCTGTAAGTAACCTACTGGTAAGCAATAGAAAGCCTTAAACTTATACAAGTCTTCTAGCTTCCAAGATAGGCTTTTGGAGTGACTAAGTATCAGTGTTCTGTATGTTCTTGCTGTACTTAACTGTTTGCTGACTACATGGTGATTTCTCACTGTATATTGTGATCTGAAGGTCTGTTTATTCACATATTATGGCTGTGATGGCCTGCACTTTAGAAGTTCACAGATCACCTACTACTTATCTGCCCAAGGGCAATTAGAAGCATAGCTACAGGGTATTGGCTTTCCCCACACCATTGATGAAGTAACTGAGCCTATGTCAAGCATAGCCAATGAAGCAATTCCAGGCAGAGTTGCTGGAAGCTGTTGAAGACTGGTGTTGTGGAGGGTGATAGGGGCACTTATTGATCTAAAGAGGGCATGTTAATGTGACAATTCAACACCATTCAATTCCCCCAACAGGTCTTGAAGCTATCAAATTGGACAGTGTCCCCCACCCCTGGCTGTATGGTTCTGGGACACATGATCCCAGGGGTGTATATTCTGTTAGCCATTCACACAAGGTTTCCCTTGAAGTGTGTCAGTGAGGGGATATGCCTAATGTAGTTAGGAATGTAATGTATTGTCTCACAGTACATTTGTTATATGTTGTTATTTCAAGACTACTAGAAGCTCAGTATGTTTGTGGGCCTCTGCCCTTTGCTTAGCCTAGCTTACACATAGAAATCATCTAAATAGGAAATAGACAGAAGCAACATTAATGTCAAAGTGTAATGGTTACAGCATCTGCATAGTATCTGTGCATTCGAGGTTCCAATCCCAATAAAGGCAGGGATGTTTACCATGTTCAAAAGTATACCTTAACCACAGCTTGCATATATAGGTAGTAATCGTCTGTATAATAAACATTCGAAACACCCATATAAACCCATGTGTGCTAGAGAGTATAGTCAAAAGAGAATGCAATGTTATGTCAGCACATAGTGAGATGTTACTTCACTGACATGTATATATCCAGAGTAGTTAGCAGATGTAGCCGTGTTTGCGTGCACAGGTTATACGTTACAAAGTTTGTTTAACTGTGTTTAACTGCTGCTATAATGTCACACAAACACTTTTAAACATGCTTACAACTGCTTAAATGAGCCTTATTCTGGAGTAAAAAACATTTATAAAGCATTGCAGGTATTGAACCCAAGACCATGCACACTATAGTCATGGGACTTACCACTATGCCATCCGAGGTGTATACATGTTTCATGGTCTTGAGACTACACCTTATACCATATGCATTTCACTGTAATGATCACAAATGGGACAGTCACTTTGTGTACATATATGCTGTACATTTTAATGTACTGTAGTTTGCGAATTAACACATTCCAATCTACATATGTATTACTGTTACAAATTAATACGAAATATATATATATATATATATATATATATATATATATATATATATATATATATATATATATATATATATAGATATATATATATATATATATATATATATATATATATATATATATATATATATATATATATATATATATATATATATATATATATATATATATATATATATATATATATATATATATATATATTATACAGTTACATCAATAGCCATAAATATAAACATCTATGAACACATTTCGTGACACAGAAGCACTCCAAAGGAATTGGAGTGTACACAAAACACATGCAGCTCTGGTATTATAACAATTAATATTAACCTAATTCACCATAATGTGAAGAGTGGGGTGGAGGAGGAATGATGGGTAATGCAATCATGCATCAAGAAGGGCCTGGGTCGGATGTCCAATAAATTAACTGGAGGGGTATACATGGAGCATGGGGCCAATATAAAAAAGGACACAAAGCAAGAAACTTTCTCATTCATAATACACCCTGTCATGTCACATTGCAACACCTAATTTCACAAACATATGAACATTAACATGTATCAGACATATGTGCACTAACTGACTGTCACATTTGTTTTCAGTAGTGAGGAATGTTTGTAGTACAATGTATATTCTAAACACCATAACATTTGTACATGCCTTAGTGGTGAAGTCAGTGACTGTGGTGTTTATGGTCCTGGGTTCAAGACCTTTTAGGTTATTTTGAGGGCCAGAATAAGGGCTGTTGGATACAGGTGGATTAAAGCATTCTTAAGCAGTTGTAAGTGGGTTTCCACGGGTTTGCACGACTGTAAGCGGCACTGAAACACGGTAAATGGAGAAGCGCTTCACAGGTTTAACCTTTGCGTAACGTCGCGCAGACCACGGGCAAACCTGCTTATAACCATGTAAATGTGTGTCATTCACACTTTCCCTACCAGTGCCTACTCTGAGAGGTAAAATAATTAATCCTTCCAGGAGTAGAACCTGCAACCATGTACTCCATCCTCAGAGTAACCTAACACTAGGCTACCTGGGATGTACCTATCCCAGTTGTGTATGTAGACAGGTTAAAACACAAAAGAGAGGAATGTGTTGAAATAGGACAACCCACCATGTACCCAATTAAAGGTGTATGCTCATATATATATATATATATATATATATATATAGAGAGAGAGAGAGAGAGAGAGAGACACACACACATAGAGACATGTTGATATATACAGGTCTACAAATATATGGAGATATATAGATAGGTTAAAAACATCTACACATCTATGGAGGTACAGATAAACGTATGCAATAATATATATATATATATATATATATATATATATATATATATATACACACACATATACAACTACTGTACAACATCTGCTCAAACCTTAACATACCTGGACACAGACACCTAACATGGTCCTATGTGAAATAGTTGCCATTATACAATTGAACAGCTGCTGATGTAACAGGGTTTGTATGAACTAATCCCGTTTTAGAGGGTTGAAAGGTTCATACACCAGGATGTGTTACCGAGAACTGATTATCAGCACAGTATGATACACAGTAACACCAATCTAAATATGTCTGGTAAGCACACTGTAAACCCTTAACATTATATGCATAGCTATGCAGCCTTGAGCTGGTCAAACAACCTGGCCAGACTGAAACATATGCAGATGTATTAGGTACAGACAAACCCTGCACAAGTAGCAATGTTCAGAAATATAACAGCAGTACTCACATTTAGACCAAATCCTCTAGGCATTACACACAATATATTACCATTCGTCTACATACAGCTGTTGCAGTGGATTACAAACAACACTTCCATGCTGTCTTCCTCACAAGTAAGGCAAAGGGACAATGCCGAAGTGAAGTACTCAATTATACTCCACTGTAGCCATGGTATTGGCTAAGGCAGTAGCAGCACAGCTGATGTGCATGTAATTAGCTACTTAAGAACACCAATTGGTTATCGGGATAGCCCATGTTACTCATCTGTAACTATAAAAGTTTGCCTTGTCACACATTCAAACCATCTGTATCTACCTGTAGGACAGTACAAAACACTGAAAGAAGAACCAAAAACGAGTACTATACTAGTCAATAACACCTCCGATTACTAAGAAGGTATGAATAACATGCAGTATGTCTGTGTATGTAGTACCTGTACTGTAAGAATTACAGTGTAATCAATGCATATAGTGGAAATAGCTATCTTGTAGTGATGTATTGTTGAGCAGTAGTAATGCTTGTAGTATTCTATGTGTGTACTGCTGTAGGTCACATGGCAAACTCTGCATACACCACAAGGGATGATATGCAATTGGAACCCACCAATTCGCTATCAGCCACTGTCAGTGTCAGGACTGGTCCAACAAGTATGTGCTATAATTATGTCGATATATTGTAACAGTCGACATATGTATGGGTGTATAAGTAAGTTGAACATGTTAAAGGTGGGCTTACCATGCAAATATGGTGTGCATTGTGGGATATTGTGCCAATAACAGTTTAATGTACAGTATTTTAGGCAGATCTGTATTCTATTCTACATAGCAGTTCTGTTATGTTATGCAAACAGTAGTTATGTCTTTTGGCAATTACAATACTCAATAACAGGATACATATCATTTGTAGTCATCTGACAGTTTAGCAGCATGATAGCAAAGATAATTGGAAGAGCCAGGTAACTATCCATGCACATAACACATGTAATATCCACCTCTCTAGTATTGTTTGCAAGCAATAACAGCATTGCATGTGTACATATTATGCAAATGTACAGTGACCCTTGTTACAGGGCTGGTCCTCTCTAGTATCATTTGCAAGCAGTAAAAGCTGTGCATGTGTACATGTTATGTAAATGTGTAGTGACCCTTGTTACAGGGCTGGTCCTCTCTAGTATCATTTGCAAGGAATAACAGCTGTGCATGTGTACATGTTATGCAAATGTGTAATGACCCTTGTTACAAGGCTGGTCCTCTCTAGTATCATTTGCAATCAATAACAGCTGTGCATATGTACATGTTATGCAAATGTGTAGTGACCCTAGTTATAGGGCTGGTCCTCTCTAGTATCGTTTGCAAGCAATAAAAGCTGTGCATGTGTACATGTTATACAAATGTGTAGTGACCCTTGTTACAGGGCTGGCCCTCTCTAGTATTGTTTGCAAGCAATAACAGCTGTGCATGTGTACATGTTATGCAAATGTGTAGTGACCCTTGTTACAGGGCTGGGCCAAATGGCTATGTGCACACCTACATAGAATGGATTTTGAGAGTAGAGACACACTGGTTGAACTACCAGGTTTGTGTAGCCCAACCTCTCACTGCAAACCTAACAGCCACTTGCACATACTGTATGTAAGGTAGTGCACAGCACTGGTAATGAAATAGGTTGCATATCATCTTTAACTCCAGTGTAACATCTGCAGTAGGAGTGTAATATGTAGGAGACAGCTGCCTATGTGTAATAGCCGCTTCATCTGTGATGGCTCACACTATCTGATTATATCCAAATCATGTTGATAGTGGCATCAGAGTCTATTGATACATGACTCTGTTTGGAGAGTGCATGTCTGTGCCCAACAGAGCTCATGGTCCTGGTGGATATGTGAGTATATACCCAGAGAAGGAAACAGACCTGTAGACACTTGCATCATCTGTAATCAACTAACAGGATGTGATGTGCTCCTCAGAGGAGGATTGCTGCTAAAGGTAGCTACAATGTTTCTGTAATAGCCAGTGTTGCCACGTCTATAACACAAATATTTACATGTGAGCATCACTGTCTAAGACATCTTCATAAGCAATACATAAACTAAATACAGTACTCGGTACTTGTAGTACTGAATGCTCATACAGGCATGTCCACTAGTCAGCTACTGGTGTCTATTAATGTCAGCTTTGTGTATGTGGCCATCCTGGGGGAATGGAATCTCTATGCTATGTACACTGCCAAACCCACCTAACACCATGCCCCACATATTGTTTGGGATGCAGCTACAGGGATAAGCTGGAAGGTAGCCCAGTCTACAGCCATGACTGGACTGGACAGTCATGAGATGTAGGTTAACACATGCAGCTCATCAACAAAACCAACACATACCCTTACCAGAACACAGTAAGGACACCCACACACACTACCAGAAATCACACACATTCACAGATGCTTCTAAGTATCTGGCCAAACAAGTGACTCCCCCAAGCAGGAAGAGACAGCAACCAAAATACACAAACTGTATGACATAGTTTGCATAATTGTGCCACACCTCAGAATACATGACTGGAAACATGCCCAACAGTACTCATTTGTGAATGCAAACGCTAGCACTATGTTACACACCAACCTATACGAAGGCATACATACTGTCAGCTGCCTGTCTGCCATGATTAGCCACATACCCATACACTCAGACCACCTTTTGAACTATACACATGGCTCTGGCATATTTCATGTTGTGCAGGACCTGTGATGCAGTAACCTGGACTGCATGAAAACATGTGTAGGAACTGTCAAGTCTTGTAGTCCATGCAGGTATGTCCCAAGGCCTGGGTAGCATTCTGCCATTGGCCAGAATGATACTGCAGTACAGCGACAAAAGGTATGTATTCCACAATTGTTTAGTGTAGTGGTGCAAGTCAAAGGGTATCCAGTATCTGTCTGCCTGGGATAACATGGGTGACAGACCATGATGCTTTGCCAGACAGGGCCTGCACCTGTCACCCCTGGGAATCTGGATACCGCCTAGGGCTCATGCACAGTTCAAGTTAAGGTCCACTGCTGTTACAGGGACAGCCAAGCAATAAACTGCGGGTCTCGCTACACAATGATACATGTCAAAAACACTATACAGACACACATATGTCAATCCCTAACATGGAGAACATATCTGTGCAGTGGTTGAGACATGTTTCAATGCTCCAGAGAGCACACTTGCAAGACCATGTTATAACACACATCACCTCCATACCTCCCAACTGTCCCAAATTACTTGGGTTTTATAAAGTTTTGGGGTCCAAATAATGGGGTGCCACGATTCCCGAGTGGCACCCCTTCATTTCCGATTTTTTTCTTTGTGTTTTTATTTTTCGCACTTTTTTAAAATTTTTCGCGGTTTGTGAGCTGACGTCATCACATGCGCGATGACGTCAGCTCAGTCAGGGCTACCAGCCTGTAGGAATTGAGCTCTTGCACATATTTCCGGCTCTAGTTTGAATGTTTTGCTAGCGGGAATGGCAAGGAGTTATTTAGAAGGCTCGCGGAAAGGATATGTATTATCGCTCGGATTTTATTAGAAGGCTCACTGGTTTATTTAGAAGGTAAGAAATCTAGCTGTGCAATGCTCTGGCTGAAACGCAGACAATGCCACATTTTTCTTTAAAAACATCTGTTAAAAGTCAGGGGATATTACAAAGGTCAGACAAAATCTTGCCAAGTTAGTCATTTAGAGCTGTTCAGTTACATGTATGGTGTGGTGTCCCGGATATTGAAACTCTTTCTTAATCAAGCAGCATTTCTTTTGGGTAAGCAAGCTTAAGACCTATGGCATCAGGTTATAGCACAGTTGGAGTGACTGTGTGAGATATTTGTTATAGACTGTACTCTAACCTGGAGTGCGACATTGGTAGTGGCATGACATAATCGACGAGGGACTTCTGAGTGGCTGGTGATAACTTAGTCACTAGGATCCTTGCAATCTTCCCAGACCCAGAATGAAATGAGTGGTACCGGTCAGGAGAGGGCTTGACTCTCCAAACTTAAGTTTCGTCTTTACGGGACAGACGTGTTGTTTACCAGGCGAGATGCACTTGTGCACTTTCACAAGGGTGCTTGAGGTGCTGCAGATAGTACATGGTTGGGATTGCAGTTTGCACTTGCTGGAAAGTTGTTGATTCACACTGATTTTGAGATGTTGGAGAAACATGAGTAAGGTGTATATTATCAGGAAAGTGTAGATGATATGCATTCTCACTGTAGAATCAACATTGTATGTTGCAGGATTTTATGTTTATAAAGCGCACTGCCTTTAGGTGACACAACCGCCAAATCTGTGCTTTGCTTATATTGCACTTTTTTCCTCTGTGAGTTCAGGTGCCAGGTAATATTGATGTTTAATGTGAACATTATGAAAGTTTATAACAAAGCAGCATTGCGTATTTTTGCATTTCTTTCATGTGTATGTCATATGTTAAGGTGAAGCTTGCAAAGCTCTTAAGTTTGTCTTGAGAAGCCACTGATAGTATTCTGTTGTTAGGGGGCACATTCTATTCTATTAAGCTTTGAAAAATGGTCCAGCTTTCAGTTTTTTAACACCCTTTTGCATGTGATGTGATAACCTTTAAAAACATTTGAATTGTAGTTTTTGTGTGTAAAAGATGCTGATCTAGCATGTAAAAATGAAATGTGGGTTTTTTTCTGTTGATATAAATCTTTCACCACAATATGACCTAAGGAAACAGATATTTGCCAATAACAGAGAGATAGTTTTGCATGAGGATCTCTGCAGGACTCCCGCCACTGCACTTTCAAACTCAAGTAGTTTTCCTTTAGAAGTATTGCAGCCTGCCTCCAACTGTCACTTACTTTTTTTTATCCATCATACCCCACCATCTTCTCTTGCAGGTTTTTCTCACCTTTTACAAGCTTGCATGCACAGTTTTCTTTCAGCATATTTTCTACATCATTGACAGCTAATCTAGTGACAGAACATTTTCCACTTTGCTTCCATTTGTATGGCATTTTGTGTCCGCCTAAGTAAGATGCATTGACTCTGCCACTGAAGTAAAAAAAGAAGTGAAATGCCTCATGTATGCAATTTATACCATTGTGAATACTGAAAACTATCTCTGATCTAAATGTAAGGGGCCAATGATTTGAATACAGCCCAAAGGTAATCTTTATCCACCACTGACCAAATGCATTTTCTTTGAATGTGGTGTGGGTTTCAATGTTGTTTCAATGAATGTGAGTTTCAAGGGCAGAGAAGTTTTAATGCCAAGTCTGTTTTCGTTATGAGACAGTGTTGCTTTGTTTAGCAGATCTCTATTGGTGTTTGTGCATTAGGCTGTAAAATGTAAAAAAAAAATCCAAATCATTGTATTACTAAAGCAGTATGCACACATTAGTGTTTATGGTAAATGGGGCAAAATAGCCAGGTAATGGGACATTGGAATGGCTGCAGGGGGACTCTGGTGCCGTATTTTGGTTGTCTGTTCTTCAGTTTGCATTTGAAAGTTGGTATCCCACAATTCCATTGGAGTGGGTGGGGTTACATAATTATGTATGCAAATTGTATGTTAATCAGCATACAGATTTGTACCTATTTTTCATGGGCCTTGTCCAGATTTTTGATGTTTCCAGGTTGAGAGGTATGATCACCTCTTGCCCATTATCCTTTATTGGAACACACGGGCCACAGGTGTGTCCATATTCCTGAAGGATATGTACACCCCCACGCTAGTTGCACTTGCATAACTTCAGATGCATTATGCTGAGCAATTACCTTTGTGCCAAAGTGGAATTCAAATTGCACCTTGAGACAGATCACCCACCAGGCCGCAGATTTATCAACTGTCATAATGTGCTGTAATGGGGAAGATAAGGTCTGAGACAGAACCATAACAATGGCTACTCACAACTATTCCATTATGAACTGGGAAGACTCCTCATGTACCAACACCTATGCTCAATGCATGTTGTATTCCATTCACCCCACTGACCTGGATCACAGTAGTCACAAAAACAGGGCTAACAGTATGCTACACATAGTTAGTCTCCAATGCCAATGTTATCTTTCCTAAGAGCAGAGTGGTGCTGTCATGGCACCCATGCGGATGGACAATGCATGTGCAAATGCTGAATCCTAAACAAATGAACCTTAAGCAGTCACATATGTGCAGTGGGTGTGCCACTGAAACAGAACCAGGATTCAATGCAACACAAACAAGAAGGCAAACAGGTGGTACCATGCTTTAAACTGTACCACGGGAGATAGTAACTGTTGCATGAGTGAACACACATGAGTGTAGGTGATCCCTGGTCAGCCTCAGTAAGATGCAGATATACCATATAAAACCACACAAAGCTACTGTGAAACTAATCAGCCACATATTATGAGGCCAAGCACAGAGCATTCTATAGCTGTGTCATTAATCGTAATGGCAATGACAAGACCTGCCGTGCTGCACAGCACAATGGCATGGGAAGTACTGCACCTACAGAAATAGCACCTGTTCATCCAGATAGGGTCTTGGAGAACCTAAACCCACTCACACCCCCCCCCAACAGGTACACTTTATTTATTTATTATTTATTTATTTGAAGTTTGTTTGCCAGGATGGTCCATTGGGCCAAGTGAACCCATTTTCAATGGAGTCCTGGGGAGAAAAGCTCCATAGCTCCACTTAGTAATATATCCATGTACACTGCAGGGCCCCTGTAATAACGACTATGCAGGTACAAGTTGTACTCTCTAAAGCCATACATACAGCTTTCATGGGACCTGTCAACATCCCAGGGTGTATCCTACACAAATGTAAGTACATTCAGCTATCCACATACACATCGTGTTCAATCATAGCTCCATGTCAGGCTGTGTACACACCAAATGGTGCACAGCAACAGTTATCACACCCCACAAAGGGGGAGACACCATTGATAAATGGAAATAGTGCACAACTACCCTGCTGAGTCTGGTCTGTAAGGCCATGAACCATGATCAATGTATTTGATGTGTTCGGTACAGATGTAGATGACAGTAGGGTTGATTTGCACTGCATATAATGACCTTGCCAGGTCATAGGACACCATCACCCATACTGTGTTCCAGCTACACTCAGTAAACTAGGTGTATATTCCTATGTCACAGGAATGGTTGGCAACTGGTCTTCTGGCAGAACCAACACTACAGAAGGTGTCTGACTAATACATGCATATCAAACCAGTGCCAGCCACAGTAATACAGGGTTCATTCCTGGTGCTCCCCCTCTTTGTTATCTATACCACACAGACTAACACAGAAGGCATCAGCCTATTGATGTTTGCAAATGACTATGAACTAGGAGCAATAGTCAACTCAATGTGTGCTGTGTTCAACATACAGAAGGGCTTTAGTGTGTCAGATGTGTGGTGTGTGACGTATGGTCACAATCTGACAGCTAAGTATTGCATTGTCATCCCCTATGTTACAAACCCTGTACCCATGAACTACCACCTAGGCAGCGGTCAACATAATGGCAACTGTGTGTATGGGATGCAGCTGGACAGTACTCTTTCCTTTGATAGTTACATCAGCACATCAGACAGGTAGTCGTATGTGGCACCCCTAATCATGACAGGGTGCCATCCAGGAATATAGAGATAATTGCTCAGCCATACGTAACACCCATGTGACCCATAATAGATCACATATTTTCTTTAAGGGTTATTGCCCATGTGTAGATTGCCTACACTGCCCTTCCCAATCCCTAGATGCACTATGTAGCATACAGCCTACCCTGAATAAAGCCATGTCCAACCCAGAGGTGTTTGACATGCTACACTTAACACATCCTAATCCCAAATAAACACATACTTCATGGACATCCACCTTTCTAGTACAAGGATCACAACATGCCTGACAGATCACTGTCCCATACACTTACCATACTCTCACCATACTATGCATCCCTGTCCATTAAGCTGCACATCGCCCCTCTCTGTGACATGGTGTGATGACCGCATGCCAAATATATCAGTAACCCTGCGGAGCAGTTCTGTGGCACTGCTTAAACTGGCCACTGAAACTTACCTGTCTGTTGCCTGCAGCTAGGTAACCTGTCTGCCTAGGCTCATAAATGGCCCAGGGCATATAGCCTACTAGATCACTATGACCACCCATGCTATAGTTGATATCCAACCCTGCAAATACCATCAGGCTAGCTATTGTCCCATGTGTTACACATGTGCAACCCAGGCAATACATGGCAGGATGCTACACAGCTGTACAATGCCATGTAGATGTATATGGCAAAACACATACATGCTTGCAAGTCTGCTGGGTCACAGGTCATGTCCCTAACAGCTATGTATGACTATATATGTGACATATACACAACATTAAGTTCAATTGCATTAATGTGAACACATCCAGGCATGTGCTGATAGGTAAAGACAACAGTACAGGCAAACAGACATGCCAACGTCAAGTCAACATCCACATGGTGTATGAGCAATGTCATCACATGACACACACATATATGGCGATAACATCACATCACCAGTAAGTGTCAAATGTGTGTGACTTATACATGTCAGTAGTGTTAGTGTCATGTAGATCTGCAAAGATGTATTTGTAATCTTAATAAATGTGATACACATGTATGTTCAGCTGTACTGCTGTACTTCTTTGAGAGTTACTGTGACCTGTCTCCATCATTATGTCTTCCAGGTATGCCACATAGCAGACTGCCGGTGTACAGCCGCTTGGAGGATGAGGTCCTCGTCCCATACATCCTCGACAACCACACAACACTCTTCAGCCATGTGCCACAGGATGCACAGCAGTGGGATGCCCTGTGGGAGGTATTCTGCAGGAGGGTAAATGATGTTGGTGGTCACAATTGCACCTATCAGCAGGTGCGCTGACACTGCACTGACCTCCTAAGAAGGGCAAAACAACATGCTAATGCAATCGCCAAGGAACAAGGTGCAATAGGAGGGGAGGCCACTCACCCAGCCCCCACTCACATGTACCGAGGAGCTACTGACCAACATGGGGACACCTGCAGACCTCCATCCACAAGCTTTAGCTGGTGTTGTGGAGGTGGGTGTCTCTCAACCACCGAGCCTGGAGTTGCCTGGTAAGTCACTACTGCACATATAACACAACTATATTTCACATAGTTACATGTGTTACTGTACAATATGTAATATAACATCATATGCAAGGCATGTGTGCACACATGCCACATACTATAGTCTGCTACTCTATGTATGCACAGATGTGCATACTCAGTAGTATAATGTATTGTACTGGCTTATCTGCTAACATGGACATTGCACCCTGTAGCTATCACACAAGTGTGAATAATGATCTTACTGCTGTGACACTCCTGTTTAGGTACCTCTGGCATTTTTCAGGGACAGCAGCCTGTGTCAGGTGAGATTGTTATTATTTACCAGGCTTGATAATGCATGGAACATATTAATTTTATGCTATCTGCCATAACACATGCACACATAATGTATGGTGGTCCTGTTAATGGACACTGGTCAGACCTGTAATGCATCACAGTGTTTACCCATGTGAAACAATTGAAGACTATATGAAACACCTACACTAAACCTTTCAAACTGTCATTGCCAGATGTGTATACAACAGTGATTACAATGGTGTAGGTGTGTTCCACTGTAGGGACAGGTACTACATATCAGCATTACACGTTGGGAATATGAACAGTACTGTACAGAGAGCATATGTGTGCACACACTCTAAATGTGTTGGAGCAGGAGTATGACCGGCCTGCAGGATACACCCTTGTAGATTATACTCTTGCTAAGAATGTCACACAATGTCATGTGCTATCTGACATGTCCATGACATGTAGTGGGCTGACTGCAACACTGCTCAACTATCCTGCAAACATGTCTCACATCCCATACATACAACCCTTTGTCTGCATAACCCTGTCCTCAGTGGAGCATATGACATATATGGGTGTATGTGGGTGTGTGGATAACACTGACGTGAAATAAGATGGCCATCACAACCATTGGACAGAACATGTGTACTCATGGCCATGGGGGATGACCAGAGACATGAAGCAATACACACAGTAGAAGTGATGTACATGTGTGTACACCTTGTTGTACATTTTCTCGACACAATACAACTATGGCATTTGTGTAATGGTGATATTGCAGATGTGAAACATTAAACATCATACAGGCCTGTGCACAGCTTGTGTAGGCATAACATGAAACCATGACATAACACGTCTTGAAAATCTTGAGTGTGTCACAACATGAAAGCATTCTTTTATAAAGTATCCAGATACATACATGTGTTGCACAACATACACATACAATCACATCAGGCCACAGATACAGTACATTCACCTTGCTGGTGTCAAACATCACTGTCATGCCTGCTCCTCATGTGTGTGAGGTACACAGATGGCATGTATGACATAGAGTACTGCTAAGTTAGCCATTGTGGGCATAGTTGCCAGGCATCAGTAATATGGTTGCAGATGTGCAGGGGTGTTATCCGTATACTCTTCTGTGACCTGTGTCACACATTCCACATTAGAGTTTAGTGTGTACACCTCAGTAACGTGGTTTACATTCCACATTAGATATGTATTGTATGTGAACAAAGACATGGCTATGAACTGTGTCAGTAGCTCACACTGTATAGCAATTGTGAAGCCACATGTTGCCCTGCAATGGCTGTGCAAATCAGCTCAATGTGCAGTATGTCCCTGCATATTTGTATGGTGGACAGACAACATTGCATCAGCTGATGGCCCATGTTAGTATAACACGTCCCTGCATTGGGACACCATTACCGTACTGTAGATTGGAAAGGACACCATTCTGTTAAACATGTATGCATGTCATTCAACATGTCAGCAGAAGACATGTCATACTACATGTGTTTGGCAAGATCATATGCCACACAGCAGGCCGGTATACTGTAAACCAGTACTGGTCTGTGGCATCACTGCAAAGTAGGGACAGCCATGTCAAACATGTGTGTACTGCCTCATGCACAATGTCTAGACTCAGTTCAGGGGTAGGCGGAATAATGTTGAACAGATATGCACTGCCTTGGGGGAGATATGCAGTGAAAAGGCAAAATTTTTTAACAGTTGATGT
>NC_056726.1:1900265323-1900376995 GCF_019279795.1 Protopterus annectens | reverse complement strand
AAAAAAATTTGCCCCATACATAGCTGTCCATTTCACACATGTGTCCACTGGACACATGTAACCCTTTTAATATGCATCACAACATACTCCAGATATCCTCACCCCTGTCTCTCAGACACACGTTTCTGGTATGCACATGACTCCTAAAGGTTCCAGGTGCACGTGATGCAGATGACTCCATTGTACACACAACACTACCGGTCCCTCTATGGTTACCCAATTTACCTTTTTCATGATGATGATGTCACACACAGCGCCTTGCAAGAGTACTGTTCTCACATAATGATTGGACAGGAACTGTTGTGTTAATGTAAATAAAATGCACAGAGTGATGTATTTGGCCAATGTGAAAATGTTTGCATGTATTAATGACACATGTCTGTCTGAGGGAGTCTTGATATTACATAGGACAACACCACTACATAATACGGGTGTTGCTGGTGTTTCCCTTTTCATTCCTTTGTAATGCTTTGTTATCACATGGGATGTTCTTTATATGTCTATATATATGTTTGTATCTATATCTGGACATAAACACACACACATACATCTACATGATGGAATACATTTCCTCCACTGTTTAATGACTGCGCTGGATGATATGTTTGTGATAAGATCTGATGTCTGAATATCTGCCATGGCTTAGTGGTAAATCACAGTAGCTGTGTGTGCAGGGTCCGAGTTTCGTGCCTTGCAGAGACCTTTTATTTTGTTGCTGGGCAGAACAAGGTAATTGGATACGGAGTGATTAAGGCACATTAAAGCAGTTGTGAGCGGGTAGGTGTGGGTTTGCATGGAGCTTAGCAATGCTAACCTCTGGTTACAGTTTCATACACTCAGTTAGCCTCTACATTGCTTCACCAGTGTAATACTCGCATACTGGTGGCCAAACAGTCTTACACCCGCTTGGTCCTGCACTTGCAAATGCACTGCATTTGGTGTTTGCATCTGACACTCACACCCCTGGGTGGGAGTGAGGACTACAATATTACCTTGTGATTCCTATTACATCGGATTACATGCCTACAGTATCGGGAATGGCTGCCCATTAGGCAAAAGCATGCCATTCGACTGTATGGAATCCGCGGCCTGTCCAGAGTTTGATTCATATTATTGGTGTGTTCCTCTTACAATTTGCACCTGTCTGGCTAATACATGGAAATTGACACTCTTCAATACAAACAAGTAATTGTGTTTTGGAACCCACATCCTTCAGCCGAGTCATGCTACTGCATACCTAATAATCTATCATCTTTCTAAGGCTGTCAGTGGAATATGTGTTTTCTGTCCCTATCAGACCTCGCATACGATTGGGGAAAAATACCCACTGAATCAGGGACATATCATAACATCAGGGACACATTTACATTATTAGTGCTATTAACATGACACATTGACAGACTCAGAGCATATGAATTCATACACATTTTCTGAGGTTAATGATGTTTATAACCCTTAATTGTTGTCATTATTCATAACGTGTAAGTCACCACCTTTCCTCCAGCCACAGGGCCGATAGTCTAGTACCTACCTATGAACCTATGAATCTATAAGCCAAAAGTCACTAGTTTTAGGAGGGATTAAGTGGGACAGAGTTAGAATTTGAGTCAAAATCAGGGACGTCCCTGGAAATCGGGGATCGTTCAGAGGTATGGTCCCTATTTGTTCCCCCAATGGTTTATGTCCTGTCTGGTGGATTTGCTCTTAGGGGATGGAGGTATGGGTGTCAGCTATGCCCATTTGGAATATTGCTTACATCCCCAGGGCAGTCCTAATATGACTGCGCCAGCCAACACCTGCACCCCTAGGCCCATAATTGCATACCTATAGTTCCCCACCTGCCCCTCCTCTACAGTACTCATCTTTACTGTGGGTGCAGGTGGGGTACAAACACACCACTACACACTGCCCACTCTCAACATGTCGGGACACATGTCGTACATTATGTCAACCCATGGGTTATCAGGCTTGCACAACCTACTGGTCCATGTACGTCTACAGCCTGGTTTGATGAATCATTACTGGGACTGACTCCAATGATCATTAATTTTTGGGGTGCCCCACAAGGGACATCGATGTCTATGTTTCAAGATTAGACCTGGCAGGTCTCTGCCACTGGTACTAACCTGCCGGTGGTCTGAGAAGCAGTGTTGTGTTTACTTTTATTGTGTGTCTGTATGTCTAACCGGCCTAGCTGAAGGGTTGCTGCTATGTGTTACACGTTTGTTTATTGGACCCTCACCCCCATATGCACGGCCTGTGAACATATGTAATTCGTAACTGCTGTATCATATCCTAGCTATATACATGTGTATATTTACAGTGACATATATGCATATATTTATATATATATATATATATATATATATATATATATATATATATATAGATATATATAAATTATATATATACATTACTATATACAGATATATCTGTATATGTATGTATACGTGTATATATTTATATATTGCTGTCTATGTGTATGTATATATATATATATATATATATATATATATATATATATATATATATATATATATATAGATATAGATATATTTATATTTTTTTTATTTTTTATTTTACATTTGTTAACCGGGGGTGTCTGACTGAGCTGAAAAGGCCCTTTTTCAGCAGAGGCCCGGGGAGAAAAGCTCCACAAAGAAAAATTACAGATACATTTAGTTTTTAGACATGATCAGTATATACACAAATTACAGCAGACATGTTTTTATAGTGGTATGCAGCACATAAACAGTTACAGTGGAGAGAATAAACAAAAAAATATTAATTTTAAAAATAAAGGTAATTAATAGATTTGTGGTGTACAGCTGAATACATACATAGTACACAGGTACAGTACATACATTATAGATTAGCCAGTGTTTGTGAGTAAGATTGAAAACTATTATCAAGTGCTCTAGATTTTGTATGTATGTGTTATCCACTTTCACTAGCCATAGTTCCTCCACCCGCACCTCCTCTACAGCACCCTTCCTTACTCTGGGTCCTGGTCAGTTCTGAACACACCACTACATGCTGCCCACTCTCCACTTCACTTCTATATCTATATATATATATATATATATATATATATATATATATATATATATATATATATATATATATATATCTATAGATAATCTCCAACAACATATGGGTATATGGGTGTCTGCATATGCATATATCTATATGTAGGTATGTATATGTATTCTGTCTCTGTATATATACATTTGTACTACGGAGAGGGAGAGTCTTATCTCTATGTCGCTATGGGTAGATATACACACACATACCTCTACATATATACATCTACATCTGGTTATTCTATTCCTTGCCATATAGAGTACAATTTACTGCAGTGGGACTTGTGGTGGGTGTGGCTGCTCATTGGGCGACGCCTCTGCCCAATAAACACATTTGCTTACATCCCTGGGGCTATCCATATAGGCCCACATCAGCCAACACTTGCACACCTAGACCCATAAGTAGCTACCCATAGTTCCCCCACCTGCACCTCCTCTACAGCACCCTTCCTTACTCTGGGTCCTGGTCAGTTCTGAACACACCACTACACGCTGCCCACTCTCCACTTCACTGGACTTATGTTATACAATTGTCTCGATCCATGGGTCAGCAGGCTTTCCCACCCTTGTATTCTAGGTATGTATACACCCCAGCCAGAATGGTCGGTGTATCAATTTCTTTTGGTTTTGGCAATTTTTGGGGTGTCCCGCAAGGGACACACCTGTCTGTGTTCCAAGATTAGATTTCACGGGTGCACTGTGTATGCCCCCCAGTTGTATCCTGCCTGTGGTCTGGGGAGCAGTGGCCTATTTACATTGTTTACGGGTTTGTGTGTATGTTTCCCGTGTCCGGCTGGGGTGGGTAGAATGTCATGCTATGTGTTTCATGTGTCTTGCTTGGGCCCCTCACTTCCATTGGCATAGCCTGTGAACATATGTCATTCTTGTGTGCTGTTTCCTATCATAGCTGTATATCTGTGTATATCTACACACACACACACACACACACACACACACACACACACACACACACACACACACACACACACATATATATATATATATATATATATATATATATATATATATATATACGTACATGTATATGTCTGAAACTATATATATATATATGTGTGTGTGTGTCTGTAAAGCATGCATACCCTGCGCAAACGCACTTACATACGCTTACTGGTGTTCATATATGCTTAAACCTGCTTACTAGTGCCTTATTCATTATGACACTGACACTTCGCTCCAGTTAACTTTTAATTGTTATTTTGTAGGTTATACAGTGGACAGATGTCACAATATGTTCATGTACAGATTACCGATGGTAAATGGTATGTGATGCAGTGGGATTTGGTACGGGAATGTCTGTTCGTTAGGCGGTTGCTCTAACCAATACACTATTGCCGTGCTGCTTCATTTGCATATATACCCATATACCCATGGCTCCTGGTTCCCCAAACACACACCCCGACGCCTCCCTAACAATGCAGTCATCCATTCCCCAGTTGATTCAGGGTGTATCCACATGACTACACATTGGCCACTCCCTACTCCTATAGACCCATCCCATGGGTTGACTCATTCCACATATCCTAAGAACTCCCAAACTTTTAGTCCACAAACATTGGTGACATGAGCGAGCAAAAGGACACTATTCACAATTTTTGGGTTGTCCCACATGGGACACGCATATGTTTATGTCAAGAGTAGACACTATACTTCATTACATCCTTACTCCTGTTAACATGACACTACAATAAATTAATAAGTATGACTATGTGGTAATGCACACGTTACACATGAGAGCCTAATTATGTACGTGTTTGGCGTATTTATTTTACAAATAGACTGGTTTAGTAATTGGCATTGCCGTAGCAGGCAGATCACAGGAATGATTCCATGGGTGGGAAAGTCCTCACATTTGATTTTTTTCAGCACAGCACTGACTTCGGACATTGTACACACTTCTGCATTTTAGCAGTTTCGTCCCTTCCCTCTTATGCACAACCTATTATTTTATCTACTGTTGAGGTTTGTAAAGGCACATTCATGTTATTTATGTCTGCCAATGGAATGAATGTGTTACAGAGAATGTACTTCTACATATTGATGTCTGCATGTGTGTATGCATATATACTTATAACGACCACGATGACCTCCACGGGGCAGTCTAATTAGAACCAACCCTGGCACGCCTGGCTCCATAATTCCATACCCATAGTTCCTCCACCCCACCCGAGTTCAACATACATGCATACCATCTACTGTCCAGTTGTTATCGTAGCCATGACACACCTCCACAAATTACCCTCTCCCAAGCGTTAGGGACCCTACTCGTATGTTGTCCCACCCCATGTATTCTCAGGCTCTCCCACCATTTATTCCTTGAACATACCTGCCCTTGCTTGTGTAATGGTCGATTGGCCAAATAGCCTATCAATTTTCGGGTAGTCCCAGCAGGGACTACCCTCTGTGTGTAAAGTAGACTTAGCAGATCAACAATGTTACTCCCACTGGTAATATCCTGCCTGTGGTGTGAGTAACAGTGCTTTGCTCACTCCTGCCCAGCTTGATATGACATACGCTGACAGCGCTATATAATACTGTGGAGGCTGCCCACTAAATACTGGGGTTGCTGTTGATTCCCTTCTCATTCCTTTTGTATCCTTTATTGTTACATTGTTCTTTCTTCATAGATATATATATATATATATATATATATATATATATATATATATATATATATATATATATATATATATATTTATGTATATATATATATGTATATATATATATATATATATATATATATATATATATATATATATATACTGCTCAGACAAGCTCCACGTGGGTTTACAGAGTGGTCCTAGCAGCAAGGAACTCGAAAAAGCGACTACCTTCTGGATTTAAGTATCTTTGCTTTTTTCACTGAAAATAGCTTCTGCTGCTTACTTTAAACTAGCCTGAACTGTTTTTTTACTGATTACTGCATTTATTTTAAAATTGGTACTTAAAGTTACATTTAGTCGAATTTAGTCGAAAGTTTGCTTGTTTGTTTGTTTAATTGAACTGTGGAGGCTGCCCACTAAAGTGTGCTAGCCTGTGTAACTAATTTATCACTGTCTCTGCATTTTCTGTGTATTTCTGCAAAAAAAAACAAAAAAATAATCCTTGTTTTCCCGCCTTTTCGACTAGTTTAGACCAGTATACAGACATTGCTGTATTCTGGACTGTGGTGTAGTTCCTGTGTTGTCCATTACCTTACTTGGATAAAAGGAAGTTTCTTTGCTCACCAGTGGGAGTGGGGAGCCTTGAGCAGCCTACCTATCCTTGGTGGAAGTGACCTCAGCACAAGAAGCTGTTAGTAATTGGTTGTTTGGGACCATTCCTAGCTCTTTTGTAGTTCACTGCTTAAAATCCGCCTCTGGGCATTTTTTTCTGGCTATACTGCTCAGACAAGCTCCACGTGGGTTTACAGAGTGGTCCTAGCAGCAAGGAACTCGAAAAAGTGACTACCTTCTGGATTTAAGTATCTTTGCTTTTTTCACTGAAAATAGCTTCTGCTGCTTACTTTAAACTAGCCTGAACTGTTTTTTTACTGATTACTGCATTTATTTTAAAAATTGCACTTAAAGTTACATTTAGTCGAATTTAGTCGAAAGTTTGCTTGTTTGTTTGTTTAATTGAACTGTGGAGGCTGCCCACTAAAGTGTGCTAGCCTGTGTAACTAATTTATCACTGTCTCTGCATTTTCTGTGTATTTCTGCAAAAAAAAAAAAACAAAAAAATAATCATTGTTTTCCCGCCTTTTTCAACTAGTTTAGACCAGTATACAGGCATTGCTGTATTCTGGGCTGTGGTGTAGTTCCTGTGTTGTCCATTACCTTACTTGGATAAAAGGAAGTTTCTTTGCTCACCAGTGGGAGTGGGGAGCCTTGAGCAGCCTACCTATCCTTGGGGGAAGTGACCTCAGCACAAGAAGCTGTTAGTAATTGGTTGTTTGGGACCATTCTTAGCCCTTTTGTAGTTCACTGCTTAAAATCTGCCTCTGGGCGTTTTTTTCTGGCTATACTGCTCAGACAAGCTCCACGTGGGTTTACAGAGTGGTCCTAGCAGCAAGGAACTCGAAAAAGCGACTACCTTCTGGATTTAAGTATCTTTGCTTTTATTTCACTGAAAATAGCTTCTGCTGCTTACTTTAAACTAGCCTGAACTGTTTTTTACTGATTACTGCATTTATTTTAAAAATTGCACTTAAAGTTACATTTAGTCGAATTTAGTCGAAAGTTTGCTTGTTTGTTTGTTTAATTGAACTGTGGAGGCTGCCCACTAAAGTGTGCTAGCCTGTGTAACTAATTTATCACTGTCTCTGCATTTTCTGTGTATTTCTGCAAAAACCCAAAAAACTAAATAATAATCCTTGTTTTCCCGCCTTTTTCGACTAGTTTAGACCAGTATACAGGCATTGCTGTATTCTGGGCTGTGGTGTAGTTCCTGTGTTGTCCATTACCTTACTTGGATAAAAGGAAGTTTCTTTGCTCACCAGTGGGAGTGGGGAGCCTTGAGCAGCCTACCTATCCTTGGGGGAAGTGACCTCAGCACAAGAAGCTGTTAGTAATTGGTTGTTTGGGACCATTCCTAGCTCTTTTGTAGTTCACTGCTTAAAATCCGCCTCTGGGCATTTTTTTCTGGCTATACTGCTCAGACAAGCTCCACGTGGGTTTACAGAGTGGTCCTAGCAGCAAGGAACTCGAAAAAGCAACTACCTTCTGGATTTAAGTATCTTTGCTTTTTTTCACTGAAAATAGCTTCTGCTGCTTACTTTAAACTAGCCTGAAATTCTGTTGAGTACCCATTTCCCTATAGGTCCTTCCTGACTCAGTTACACAGCAATCTTTTTCACTATTTCTATCATGTCGAAGGGTCAGTTGCTGGCGTCCTCTCCTGTTCAGCTGGTGAATCTGGGAATCTTGAGGCAATGTTACAATTGCCTCATGTACACAGACAACCCTCTCCTCCTCCCAACAAATACAAATATATGCGAGAGATGCAACTATATAGCCAAACTGGAGGCTGAGCTCTCTCAATTCAGTACTGGCAAGACCAGTCAGGAGGAGAAGGTAACCACACACACCACAAACCCAGTCTCACATAGAACTATCACAACTGCAAACCAAACACATAAACACACAAAACATACTCGAGGCGCTGATTAAAAATCTACCAAAACAACAGAGGCCTCCAAAGCAGACACCCAAGCAACCACCACCTCAAGATATAGCAAATGCAACACATAGTTCACAAAGTCAGTGTGCTAAACAGTCACAGCCCTTAAGGCCAAACAACATGCCAGACACACTTGTAATAGGTGACTCCATAGTCAGGCACACTGACGTCCCGCTCACCAGACTGAACAAGGAGAAGGTCACAGTAAGCTGCCTGTCGGGAGCTAGAATCCGCCACATAACACAAGCACTCAGGTCACTCCACAGCAAGTACAAATATGACTCAGTCATTGTACATGCCGGTGTGAACGACCTGAGACGTACCTCCCTGGACTACATGAAAAGAGACATAGAGGAGCTCTCTGATTATGTAGCCCAGGCCGGTATGACCCTGACCCTGAGCAGCATCTTACCCTCACCAAGAATGATGCCACAGTACAAAGACAAAATGATCAGTTTTAACAATTGGCTTAATTACTGGTGTCATTCTAAGGGGATCCAGTGTCTGTCTGCTTGGGATGACATGCTTGGCAAACCACGCTGCTTCGCAAGGGATGGTTTGCACCTGTCACCCCTCGGCTTCCGGATATTGGCCAAGGCTCTTGCCACCCCCATAGTGCCTTTTTAGGCAAGGCTCAAATGACAAACCTACCTCCCTAGAAAACACAAGTGGAAAAAAACTAAGGGTAATGCTGCTCAATGCCAGAAGTCTAAACCTCAAGATGCACGCCCTCAAAGCCCTCCTCAGTATGGAGAACATCGATGTCTGTGCAGTGACTGAAACCTGGTTCAAGGCTCCTGAGAGCACCCCAGCACTATCAGGTTTTACCTCATATCATGCTTTCCGGCCCCAAAACTTGGACAGAACCACAAAAGGAGGGGAGTATCCATTTTCATCAAAGATACCCACACCTCCAGGTTAGTGGCAACGTAGCCAGCATCGGAGACTATCCAGGTGCAACTAACCATAGGCAAAACTGCCTTACAGTTTGTAGCATGCTACAGACCACCCTCTCAAACTCAGGAACCCCACACAGCATTCCTGAAGACACTGGAGAGTATGAATGTCTCTCCAAATACCATCATTTTGGGAGACTTCAACTACCCAAACATAGACTGGGAACATTACTCAAGCCCCAACACTCTAGCCCAAAGGTTCTTAGAATTCATAAACTCAAATGCAATGGAACAACTAGTCACCATTCCCACAAGAGGAGACAATATACTAGACCTGATCATCACAAACATGGGGACAAAATGCTCCACACCGAAGTACATCCCTCTTTGGTAAGATCAGACCATAAATTAATCTCACTGGAAATCCACATCCCGCCCCACCCCTGCACAAAGACCACAGTGAAGAACTTCTCAAAAGCAAACTTCATACTTCTTAAGACTGAAGTGGTATCTTTCAAGGCCCCTGGGCCAGTGGAAACCACAACCCACACTGCTGAATCCTTTGCAAATGCCTTCTATGGGCACCTTCAAGAAATCATGGATCATGCAATCCCAAATAAAACCAAGACCCATTCCCCCAAAGGCAGGCGCACGGTCTGGTGGACCCCAGCCATAAACAAACTTTACAACAGAAGGAGGAAGCTACTACATGACAGAGCAAAATCCCTAAAAGGAAAGGCATCTCTGATCAGTACTAGCAAAAAACTACGATTACTCATAAAATCATCCAAGGCCAACTTTGAGAGAAAAATCGCAAATGACACAAAAGACAATCACAAGGCCTTCTTTAGCTATGTTAGAAACCTGGGTGGAAACTCCCAGATATGCTCAGAGTTAGTCCAAAATGACACAAAATACACTGAACCCACTGACATTGCCAACATTCTGGCAGACAGGTTCAGTGCAAATTTCTCCTCCCTCCCCAAAAGGAGAAATAACTATCCCAGCAGAGTGTAGCCTCCCTAACATCTCAGATGCCCAGGTGAGAGCCGTCCTCTCTAAAGCTAAAAACACAGCATCAATGGGACCGGATGGTGTCCAGGGCTGTGTGCTACATGAACTCCAAGAGGAACTAAACCCACACATAAGGCTGCTGTTTAATCGTAGCCTTACCACAGGATACGTACCCAAAGAGTGGCGTACGGCAACAGTGGTCCCACTTCACAAAGGCGGTGCTTCTACGGACCCTGGAAATTACCACCCCATAAGCCTGACGAGCCTGGTCTGCAAAGCTATGGAGAGGATCATTATGGAACTCATAAACAAAGACATTGGGGACCTACAGACATTGGATCCTACCCAATTTGGCTTTGTCAAGGGCAGATCCTGCCTTCTGAACTTGGTCGACTTTTTTGAAACTGTCACTAAGGCCATTGATGAGGGTAAGGCAGTTCACACAGCCTACCTTGACCTTGCAAAAGCCTTTGACACAATACCCCACTCGGGCATCATAGACAAACTCACCAGCTTAAATGTAAACCCATATGTCACAAGATGGGTTGCAAACTGGCTCAAGGACAGAACCCACAGGGTCAGAGTTGCTGGAGCTATGTCAGACACTAAGCCAGTCACAAGCGGTGTCCCACAGGGCTCAGTCCTGGGACCCCTCTTGTTCGGCATTTATTTTTCTGAGGTACAGGCAAACATAGGAGGATTGTGGCTGACAAAGTTCGCAGATGACTGCAAACTGGGCCATAATTGATACTACAGCGGACACAAACATCCTTCAGAGAGGCCTCATAGAAACAGATAATTGGTGCCAGAGCCATGGCCTTAAGCTAAACGCCAAAAAATGTATAGTCATACCCTTTGAGAAAAACAAGGTACTGACAAATTACCACATAGGCGGTAATCCATTAAGTACGGAAGAGGTAATCAGGGACCTAGGGACCCAGGTTGACAGTAACCTCTCATTTGACACTCACATTGCCAAAGTGGTTAGGAAGACCTTCTATATTGCCCACCTTATCATGAAGGGTTTCACATCTAGATCAAGAGAGGTCATTGTGCCACTATACTCTTCTCTTATCAGGCCAATGATTGAGTACAATGCCCCATTTGGGATGTATCTCACCCGACACCTGCAGCAGTTGGAAAGACCCCAAAAGTTCCTCACCAAGAGGATAAAGGGTCTTAAACATATGTCATATGCTGCTCGACTGAAAAAACTCCAGCTCTATTCAGTCGCATACCGCCTACTCAGAGGTGATCTGTGCCTGACGTACAAGGCCATGTCCAATCCTGAATTAATGGACATGCTCCACCTCAGAAAATCCAAATCCACCAGAGCCACGAGAACAAGTGACTTAAACCTCAACACAGAAATAAATAGAACGTGCTGGAGGGACAGATTCATAACCCAGAGGCTCCCTACACTCTGGAACAGAATCCCAGTCCATGTTAGGCAGAGCCCCTCACTGACTCTATTCAAGAGAAATCTCGACGAGTGGATGGGAGATCGTAGGTTTACCCCGGGGGTCATCTCTTTGTCACTACTAGACAGAGGCATAGTACCCTAAAAGGGCGTAGTATTCTCATCCTAAGGGGTGGTGTAAGCCACATACACTCTGGCTAGGCTTATAAATGCCCTAGGGCAGATAGCCTAGTACGAACCTATGAACCTATGAACCTATATTATATATAAATATATATATATGTGTATATATATTATATATCTGTACATACTTATATACATTTCCTATGCTGGGCACTGCTTAGACCCGGGCAAGCGCACTCAGACTTGCTTACTGGTACTTATATGTGCTTACTTCTGCTTATTTGTGCCTCAACCTGCTTACTAGTGCCTTATTCATTATGACAGTGCCACTTTGCTTGAATGATATTTAAGTTAAATATCTGATGCGATACTCTAATGTCAGTTTTACAGCAAAACAACATTCATTCCACATAATATGTGCTATTGTTGGGCTCGAACCATGAATGCCTGTTCATTAGGCGGATGCTCTAAACACTACACTATTGACATTTCCGTTGTTTCCACATGTTTTCTCTATTTGAATGAATTTCATGTGTAAGCTACACTTGGCAGAGGGCAGCGATGCGCATACATGCTGCGCTTTGCTTACACCTTCGATATTGCAGCAATTCAAATGTATAATAGGGACACAGGGAATCTGATTGTGAATGTTCTAGGGACAGGGCTAAACATTCCACTACGTGCTTGTGTGTTTACTACTTCGATTTTATTTCACTGTTCTTGGACACTCTTGTATGCTTAGCATACATTTCGGTATCCACTGACACTGAATTACTGACTTAATATTAGAGTTGGGCTCTACTAGTAGGCAGTGTAGGTTTTGCAACTGTCGGGGCATGTTTACACCTTCGAAGAGCACTTGTACACACCCCCTGAACTCGCACATGTTTCCTGTGCACATCGAGGGTGCGGCGGCACACCCTCATACATATTCATGCTGAACCATCTGTAGTGAGGACGCTCGGCGCAAGGCTAAACCCGTCCTTGCACCGAGCTTCTTGAATCCCGGAGTATGATTTTAATCACTGTAACTCATTTAATCTTTTTTTTAGCACTATAACTCATTCAATCCGTTGCATTTTTATCACTTCAAATTGTTATCACACTTCTAAGTTACTTATAAAGTTAATGTGCTTATGTTTTAACAACTACACATTAATTGTTTCTACACTGTCTTTGATGATTTTTGATGTCTGTTATTACTATGTAACTGCAACTCAGGCAGTGCCTGAAATTAATCATCATTTGATCAGTGCTCTAACCCAGTAACAAAATGTAAATCAAATAAAAATAAATGAAATAATAAAAAAAGTATGTCAAGCTTCCAGTGTTGGCCAGGGCTTTAGGTATTCCCCTAGTTCATAAATCATTGGCAAAGTCCCCATTCTGCCAAATCATACCCACAGGTGGTTGCAAAAACACTTCCATTATGGATATATGTGGATAAGAAATTTAATAGAATAAGAGAGCAAATGTCCATCCCACACAAAATGCAGTAGAGTGGTTTAGAGAGGTGTGCTTAGTGTAATTTTGTACAGCTGATACTTAGAAATAATAATTTTGTGTTTGAAGGTGACATCTTTATACAGGTTAAGGGTGTCACTATTGGGGTTGACTGTGCACCGGTATTTGTTAATTTGGTGCTGTGATTTTGGGATGAAAATTTAAGTTTCTATTATAACAGGACAGCACAAGTTAAATTTCATTTTCAATTTTTAGTTGACCATATTTTTATCTGGAGACAAGTAAAACTGATTTACAACTATTCTTAATTACATGGACAAATTAACTAATTATGAAAGCTTTACTTAAGGACAATCAATTATCTAAGCATCACTATTTACAAGACCACAGAAGTCCATAGTGCTACTTTGAAAGACCTTTACATCAAACACCTCTCCATCGACAAGAAACCATTGAAATTCACTTCCACAAATCATGGATTTTTTCCTGGGTAGGAAAGTAGTTGGCCATCTCCACAACTTTGCCCTATTCCCCACTGTAGTGTGATCTCAGAGTTGGTATCTATAGTTCGGGGGTGTGTGGGGGTTTGGGTGGGTTTGATATAGTGTGGTGTGTGTTCCATTCCATTGTGGTATAGGAAATTTGTTACACTGCAGTAGTAATATAGACCCAAGCATAGTTACTGGATCAATATAGTCAAGCATTTTTAAGAAACCCACATTTTCTAATTGTTATCTACATTTTAAAAGAATCATCCTCTTTACCAGAAAACAGTTTGGTTAAGGGACAACTTGTCAGACTCAGTTGGATTATATCAGATGACAACATATTTTATGACGAGGATCAAAATGAATTGAGATATTACAAGTGAGAAAATCCTGTCAGCTTATGAACTACATTTTTAAAGAGGTAAACTAATAAAAAAGAACATCACTATTCTAATTTTAAAATGTGCTTGAGACTTTAAAGGAGGTACCTAACACTAATTGTTTTACAAGGCTATAATCACCAATGGTACAGATATACAAGATGTTAATAGAATTATGAATAGAAATTGGAAAGTGACCTTTAATTCTGATACTTTTATTTATTTATTTATTTAGTTATTTATTTATTCCAATTTGATGACCAGGGAGGTCCACTGGGCTCGGGGAGCCCGTTTTCAGTGAAGGCCCGGGGAGAAAAGCTCCAAAAATACATAGTTACATGAATAATTACTAAGAAATTTTACATTACTGACAAACAGGTATTAGTCATAAAGAAACAAGCAATTACAATTTTGTTTAGGTGTAAAAAACAGGCAAACGACCTTGAGGCTAGATTTTACAGTATAGTTATATATACATAATACAAATGAGCAAGGTTAGCTAGGTGAGAGGTTAACCAGGAGTAAAGTGGAAGAGACCTTGAGAGGTATAGGGTGAAGAGTACAGTTGCATTTCCTGTTTGAGTAAAGGTGAGAATGAAGAAGAGTTTTAAAGTTTTCGAGGTTATCGCAGGTCCTAAGAGTGGAGGGAAGAGCATTCCATTTTTTGGCTAAGGTGAAGGAAAGCAGAAGTTGACCAGATGGGCGCTTGGGTTTGTGGATGGTGATTAGGTTTTGGTGGGTAGAGCTAAGTGTTCTATGGGGAGTATATGGTTGTAGGATATTGGATAGTGCAGGGCACTTGGTAGGTTGGAATAGTAGTCTATAGGCAGTCGTGATTTGGAGAAAGTCAAGTTGGTTATGGAGTTCAAGCCAGTTTGATGAGTGAAGGGAGGAACAGTGATGAGAGGAAGATTTGGCTTTGGTAGCAAATCTGGAGATTTTATTGTAACGTATTTCTAGTTTGGAGGATAGTGAGGAGGATAAATTAGTAAGCAGATGGGTGCCATACAGTAGAGAGGGAAGGAGATAAGTAGTGACGAGAGTTAGTCTGGTAGCAGGAGAGAGGAAGTGGTTATTTCTATAAAGTAGGCCGAGTTTTATGTGGGTTTTCTTTATGTTTAGCTGGATGTGAGTATTAAATTTTAGATGTTCATCAATGGTTACACCAAGAAGTTTGGCGGAGGGAACGACCTCTAAAATGGAGTTGTTATGGCTGATTATTTGGAATGAGTTTTTATCAATAGGGGAGGACTTAGAAGGAGAGAATAGAAGGATTTTAGTTTTGTTAGCATTTAATGAGAAGTGATTTTGGAGCATCCAGATTTTGGTAGTAGAGAAGGCTGTTTGTGTCAGTAGTTGGAGATCTGTTAAGTTGGAGGCGCAGCAGATCAAAGTAGAATTGTCAGCATATTGAACAATTTTAGTATTGGGTATGGCCTTGTAAAAGTCGTTAATAAAGATGTTGAATAGAATTGGGCCAAGTATGGATCCTTGAGGTACTCCAGTGAGGGTAGGATGGAAGGTGGAGGTGCCCTGGCCCCATTTGACAGCCTGGGACCTGTCAGAAAGATAGCTGGAGAACCAAGAGAGAGTTTTGTGGGAGAGACTGAGATTAGACAGATGATTTAGAAGGTGGGTGTGGGAGATGGTATCAAAAGCTTTAGATAAGTCCAGCAGAACTGAGGATACTAAATTACCAGAGTCACGGGCTAAATTGACAGTATGTAAGAAGGAGAGAATGGCGGTGTTGGTACTATGTCCTGGGCAGAAGCCGTGTTGGGTAGGAGAGAGTAGCTGGTGTTTGGTAAGGAATGGCAAGAGCTGAAGAGTTTGGCAAAGTCCCGTCTTTTGTACAAAATACTGAAAAAACACAAAATGGCTATTAGAGAACAACCACTGGGTTACTTCAACAACACTTCACAAAGGAGTCTACAGATTTGGTAGTTGTTGTTCCTTCATGTATGAAGGGAGCACTGTTCAAGTAATTCATTATAATAAGACAATTAATATAATTGGTTTCTTTAAATGTAACACCAATGGAGTTTGTGTACATGGCTACATGTTCATAGGTTCATAGGTGTGTATCAGGCTAATGGCCCTGGAGCCTTTACAAGCCTAGCTCATAGGATTACCCTGGCATTGTGCCACCAGACCTTAGTTCCCAGTGCCTCTGTCGAGAAGAGCCACTGGAGTGATCCCCGGGGTGAATTTTCTATTTCCCATCCACTTGTCAAGATTTCTTTTGAAGAGGGCCAGTGAGGTGCTCTGTTTGACATGTATGGAAAGTGTAGTCCATAGCATGGGCAGTCTCTGGGTTATGAACCTGTCCCTCCAGCATGTTCTGTTGATTGTGGTAATGAGTTTGAGGTCTCTGGACCGTGTGGTGTGGAGGGATTGGGATTTCTTTAGATGTAGCACTTCTAACAGGGCTGGGTCAGACTTGGCTTGGCTTTGTAAGTCAAGCAGAGATCGCCTCCAAGTAGGCGATATGAGACAGAGAATAGTTGGAGTCTTTTGAGTCTGTCCATATAGGATACGTTTTTAAGGCCTGGGACCCTCTTTGTGAGGTACTTTTGTGGCGTCTCCAGCTGTTGCAGGTGTCTAGTGAGGTACATGCCAAATGAGGCATTGTACTCTATGATTGGCTTAATGAGGGAAAGAGTAGAGGGAGACAATGACCTCTTTCTTCCTTGATGCAAAACCCTTAGTAATGAGATGTGCCATATAGAAGGACTTTCTGTCCACAGTGGCAATGTGGTGGTCAAAAGAGAGGTTGCTGTCAACCTGTGTTCCCAGATCTCTTATAACGCCTTCTGTGTTCAGTGGACTACCACTGATGTGGTAATTCATGGGAACCAGCTTTTACCCAAAGGGGATGATGACACATTTTTTGGCATTGAGTTTAAGGCCATGGTTCTGACACCGGTCTCAGCAAGGCCTTTCTGTAGGATGTCAACATCACTTGGGGAGTTAATAATAGCTTCCAATTTGCAATCATCTATGAACTTTGTCAACCAGAGTCCCTTCATGTTAGCCTGGACTTCAGAGAATTAGATGCCAAACAGGAGAGGATCCTGTGGGACTCCACTCATGACTGGTCAGCAGTCTGACTTGGAGTCAGCTACTTTCACACTGTGGGTTGTATCTGTGAGCCAGTTTGCAACTCACCTAGTGATATAGGGGGTGATGCCTAGCTTAGTGAGTTTTTCTATGATTCCTGAGTGGGAAATGATATCAGAAGCCTTGGCCTGATCAAGGTAGGCTGTATGAACCACCTTGCCTTCATCCTTAGCTCTGGTGACTGACTCAAAGAAGTCAACAAGGTTGAGCAGGCATGACCTACCCTTCCCAAAACCAGACTGTGTGAGATCCAGAGTTTGGAGATTCCCTATATCCTTGTTTATTAGGTCCATGATGATGCGTTCCATAGCTTTGCATATCAGACTCATCAGGCTAATAGGGTGATAGTTCCCAGGGTCTGTAGTCACTCCTCCTTTGTGGAGAGGGATGACTGTAGCAGTGCACCATTTGGTAGGGGCAAAGCCTGACGTGAGACTGTGATTGAATGGGTACACAGGTGAGGTGCCAGTTCACTCTGTAGTTCATGTAGAACACAGCCAGGGATATTGTCAGGTCCCATAGAAGCTCTATTCTTGGCCTTGGACAGTGCTGTTTTAACCTGTGCAGCAGTAATACTGGGTGCTTGGCAATCTACTGGTATTGTGATTGGTCTTTTGTGGGTGAGGGGTAAAGTTGGCATTCAATCTGTCGGCCAGTATATTGGCAATATCTGTTGGCTCGATATAGGAGGTACCTTTGTGCAGTAGCTCAGAGCAAATCAGGGTATTGCCATGGAGATTCTTTACATAACTATATAAGGCCTTGTGGTTTTCTTTACTATATGCTGCAATTCATTTTTCATAGCTAGCTTTAGAGGATTTGATAAGGGATCTCAACATTTTGTTGAGGTGGTAAAAGAGTTTTTCCAGTCTTGGGACTTCACCTTATTTCGCATCAGTTTCCTCCTTCTGTTGTAGAGTTTGTTTATGGCAGGCGACCACCAGATTGGCTTCCTTTTTTTGGAGGAGAGCATCTTGGTTCTATTGGGTATGGCGAGATCCATGCATTTGTGTACATGTTCATACAGTGCAATGGTGTATGATTCAGCAGTCATGCAACTATTCTCCCTTTGCATGGGTGCCATGAAGTTAGTCACCTCTGTTTTTAGGAGCCCAAAGTTAGCTTTGGAGAAGCTTTTCATGGTGGTTACCTTTGCAGGGGGGGTGGTGAATTTCGATGGTGATTAGTTTGTGGTCGGATCTAACCAGGGAGGAATTGACTACTGGTGTACAGCAATGGTTGCCCATGTTAGTAATGACCAGATCAAGGATATTGCTACCTCTAGTGGGGTAAGAATGAGCTGGTCTAGGGCATTGGAATTAATGAATTCCAGGAAACATTAGGCAAATGTATTGGTACATGAGTAGTTTTCCCAGTTAATGGAGGGGTAGTTGAAGCCGGCCAGTATGAGAGTGTTAGGTTGGACCCTAATATTCTCCAGGGTGCTTAGGAACATGGAGTGTGAGTCTTGGGACATGGTTAGGGACCTATAGCAGGTTATGACCTGAATTTCTGTCTTACCCATTGTTAGCTGCACCTGAAGTATTTCTGATGCATTATGTTGGGCTACCAGTCTGGAGGTGTGCGCATCCTATATGAATATGGAAATACCACCGCCTTTTGAACTTCGGCCCAAGTTCTGCTGCTGAAAGGTGTGGAATGAGTTAAAGCCTGGTAGTGCAGGGATGCTTTCCAGGTCTCTGTTACAGCACAAATGTTGATGTTCTCCATTTTAAGGAGTGCTTTAAGCGAGTGCATTTTGAGATTTAGACTTCTAGCATTGAGCAGTGTAACCCTCAGATTGCATTTGTTTGTAGCTGTTATGGTGGTAATTTGGTCTTTGGAACACAACCTAATAAAGGCACTATAGGGGTGGCAAGAGCCTTGGCCAGTATCCAGAAGCCCAGGGGTGACAGATGCAGGCCATTTCTGCCAAAACATCGAGGTCTATCAATCATGTTATCCCAGGCAGACAGATACTGGATCCCCTTAGAATGACACCAGAAACTTAGCCAATTGTTGAAATCAATCATTTTCTGCTTGTACTGTGGTATAATTCTGGGTGATGGTAGGATGCTGCTCCGAGCTAGGGTCATACCCGCCTGGGCTACATAATCCGAGAGATCCTCCATGTCTCTTTTCATGTAGTCCAGGGAGGTACATCTCAGGTCATTTACACCCACATGTACAATGACAGAGTCATATTTGTACCTGTTCTTCCCAGTATTGCCCTTAATTTTATATAGTTAAAACTGAGAGACATTTGGGTAAAAGAATTTATAAACACTTGCATAGTATTAAGAAACAGGATGAAAGCAATGCATTGCTAAAATAGTTCAACTATTGCCCTACATTTAAAAAAATTGTTCCTGGTTTTGAAAGGATATTGAATCCAAGTTATGGTGGATGGTGGTAAAATTCCATTAACTATAGGTAATTCTTCTTCTTCTTTTTCTTTCAGCTGCTCCCATTGAGGTCACCACAGTGGATCATCTGTTTCCATTTCTTCCTGCCTTCTGCATCTTGCTCTGTTACACCAGCCACCTGCATGCCCTCTCTCACCACATCTATAAACCTTATCTTAGGCCTTCCTCTTTTCAACTTACCTGGCAGCGCCATCTTTAGCATCCTTTTCCCAATATAACCAGCATCCCTCCTCAGCAGATGTCCAAACTAACAATCTTACATCTCTGGCGCTGTCTCCAACCCGTCCAACCTGAGCTGACCCTCTAATATACTGATTCCTAATCCTATCCATCCTCGACACACCCAGTGCAAATCTTAACATCTTTAACTCTGCCACATCCAGCTCTGACTCCTGCCTTTTTGTCAACCCCACTATCTCCAGCTCATATAATATAGCTGATCTCACAACCCTCTTGTAGACCTTCCCTTTCATTCTTACTGGTACCCCTCTGTCACAAATCACTCCTGACACTCTTCTCCACCCACTCCACCCTGAATGTACTCTCTTCTTCACCTCTCTTCCACACTCACCATTACTCTGAACTGCTGATCCCAAATATTTAAACTTGTCCACCTTCATCAACTCTACTTCCTGCATCCTCACCATTCCTCTGTCTTCCCTCTCATTCTCACACATATATTATTTCCTGCTGACCTTCATTCTGCTCCTCTCTAGAGCATATCTCCACCTCTTCAGGGTCTTCACAACATGGTCCCTACTCTCACTACAGATCACAATGTCATCTGCAAATATCATAGTCCATGGGGCCTCCTGTCTGATCTTGTCTGTCAGCCTGTCCATTACCATTGCAAATAAGAAAGGGCTCAGAGGTGATTCTTGATGTAATGCCACCTCCACCTTAAATGCATTTGTCACTCCCACAGCAGACCTCACCACTGTCACACTACCCTCATACATATGCTGTACCACTCTTACATACTTCTCTGCCACTCCCAACTTCCTCTTACAATACCACAGCTCCTCTCTAGGCACCCTGTCATATGCTTTCTCTAAGTCCACAAAGACACAATGCAACTCCTTCTGACCTTTTCTGTATTTCTCCATCAATACTCTCAGAGCAAACATCACATCTGTAGTGCTCTTTCCTGGCATGAAACCATACTGCTGATCACAAATCATCACCTCCCTTCTTAACCTAGCTTCCACTACTCTTTCCCATAACTTCATGCTGTGACTGATCATTTTTATCCATCTGTAGTTACTACAGCTCTGCACATCACCCTTATTCTTAAAAATCGGTACCAAGACACTTTTTCTCCACTCCTCAGGTATCCTCTTACTTTCCAAGATTTCATTAAACAATCTGGTTAAAAACTCCACTGCTATTCCACCTAAGAACCTCCATGCTTCCACTGGTATGTTATCTGGACCAACAGCCTTTCCATTCTTCATCCTTTTTCTTACTTCCTCTTTGCTAATCCATTGCACTTCATGATTCACTATCCCCACATCATCCAACTTTCTCTCTCCCTCTCTCTCTCTCATTTTCTTCATTCATCAGCCCCTCAAAATACTCATTCCATCTCCTCAACACACTCTCCTTGCTTGTGAGTATGTTTCTCTCATTATCCTTTATCACCTTTACCTGCTGCACATCTTTCCTAGCTTGATCCCTCTGTCTTGCCAATTGGGACAGGTCCTTTTCTCCCTCCTTAGTGTCCAACCTTTCATACAACACTCCATATGCCTTATCCTTTGTAATTACAGGTAATTAATATGGCAGATTAGAGTCAGTGTGGCCTGCCCAACATGTGTAAATGAGAATGTGTCTATAATTAGTATGTTGAACATGTGGGCAGTAAAATTGTGATGCAAATTTTGGTAGTATCTGTTTTCACTGGTTGGAAGTCATGCTTGTAATCACATGTTTAAAAAAAATGATAAAAATCACTGTTTAACACATTTTTTAATCTGATGAAGTCCTGTCTTCTTTGGGGGAAGATAGCATTAATAAATTATGATGCTTTGTGAGAATTTTAGTCTGTGCATGGGATCTTCTTTTGTTGTTTGGTTTATTTTACAGGTTTGGAAGGTATACCTGGTGGTGCTGCGGTAGCATTGTCTCCTCACAGTAAGACGTTGTCCTGTTCGATTCTCAGCTAGAGCGTCTTCTGTGTGGAGACATCCGTGAATGGGCGCACCTTTGTTAAAGGTTGTGTGTCAGGGCCGGCAACTCGGCATGTAAAAATCTACTGCCAATCATTAGCGGACCGGAGTTCTGCTGTGGCGACCCCTAACCGGGAAAAGCCGAAAGACGCAACAACTTTCATTGCATTTAAACCAAGTCTCAGAATTGCACAAACCTTGATGCATTTCAGCTCCGGGAGGACCATGCGATTGTACAATTTGTCTTTGTGATATTGTTAATTGAGAACAGTCATCTCGTTGAGGTTCAGGTTGTTAATTAATGTGATCCTTATACTAGAAAGTATATTAACAATTAACAGTTATCCTGAGTGGAATTTGCACACCTCCTGACAACCGCAGATTACTGGATATACTGCTTTCACATGAGCTAAATTCCTGAGAATGCAGTTTTGCAACCAATCAGAAAAAACAGCTATAAAAAGATAAAAAAAAAAATGTTAAAATATGAAAGCTCTTCAGCCAACGTTCCTCTTCACATTGGTGGTATTAATATGTCAGTCAAACATGATGGTGATTTAAGTTAGATGCCTATATGGAAAAGTCACATCTAAACCAGAGAGTGCCAGGCAAAAAAACTTTACACAGTTCTTTATATAGAGCTATCTACATTTGAGCCTTTGAGTCAAATCTGAATTTCTGTTTCTTCTTAGTTATGAGAAGCAGTAACTAAAGAAATGACAGTTTATTTTACCTTTGTGCTGACCCTGCACCATTTCAAGAATTTAATCAGTCTGTACATGGAGTGCAAACATTTCTGACATCATGTAACACGATGTATGTAGACTTCAACAGCACTAACATAAAGATTAATATTTTTGAAATAAACCATTTAAAGATCAGTAATCTACAACAATGAACTCAGGCCAGAAGAGCCACAGCATTTTTGAGGTCATCATTCTAAGGCAGTATCCTAATAAGAAAACTCAAGCCAAAAGTGATGAACATGTATAGGAGGCATCCCATCAACTTTAAAGCAGTAAAATTACTTCTCTTTTCTGTCATAAAACCCTTCATTTTTTTCTACTGATTCTTTCTTGAGAAACAGAAGTCAACCATACTCTCACATCCCCTGAAAACTGATCCCTCTCCCTATCCCTTAAGATCCACAGTCATCCTTCATGTATGCAATACTACTCAATTGCTCCTGCAGGAAACTGAAGAAAGTGTTTGTTTGCTGTCATATGCAAACTCCTTCTTAGGAGTGGGCTAATGATATACTGCAAAACTTTCCATCATGTATGCTCATCGCTAGGGGTGGGGAGTTAAAACTGTGAAAAAAAAAAAGAAATTAGGAATTGAAAGGGTCACTCAGGAATTCATGGCACCCCATTATTTTGCCCTCAAAACCGGTAAATTCTGAGGAATTCTGTATGGTTGAGAGGTATGTTAGCAGGGAGTGTGATAGCATGTGGAGGGGACTTGACCCCCTGCAAAAACACTGTTTTAGAATTTAATGGTCCAAAGAATATCCTTGGAGCATGTGCAGAAGTATATTGATGTTGTTGACATTACTTTGCCACTGTTAGTGCCATTGATTTTATAGCAGTTCTCATAAAACCAGGCATACTTGCTGCTGAATCCATCAATATTGCATAACTGTATCTGCGAGACTACTACTACTTTGGGTTATAATTCTTTTCTAGATAAGATATACATAATGCAGTAGTCTGTATGGTTACGCGCACCTTCTCAAGTATTTGTATCTGAACAACATTGAATCCTGTGTTCATGGTTCAGAAGCTATTATTGAGCAGATAGTGCCACATAATGCACTTCTAGCAGCTTAATACCTGCTTCCAATAGCCTATTCAAAAGAGGTCATCAGAAAAAATATACACTCATGCTCATCAGGAATACAGCTATGTAAACAGATCAAATGCACTTTTTTTTTTTTTGTAAAGTCTTACTTAAAAGTTAATTACATTTAAGGGTTTAAGTAAATCAGACTCACAGTAATGACTTTGATTTCTTAGAATGATGTATAAAAGTACTTAAGTATTGCAGCCACAGTCATAGGATCATAGGAGATTACTGGGCTGTCAACCTGGAGGCCATTTTAAGCCTAGCAGTTTCATCCCAATGTAATACGATAGAAATGCTAGTGAATACGCAAGACTGCATTTAGTGATGACTGCCCATGTCCAGGAGGGTTGTGAGTGCTATCCACAGTAAGAATTTACAGTGCTCCATCCACACGTCCAGGTTCCTCTTGAACAGTGTTCTCTGTTTCAGATGAATTGATAGACTTTCCAAAGACACAGCAGTCACTGGGAGATAAATCTGTCCCTCCAGCATTTTCTATTTTATTCACAGGCCATTTTTAGGTCCCTGGAATGGGTAGCCCTAGTCCCGTTTGATTTATAGATATGCAGCAAGTTTATTGTGTTTGGGTCTTGGATTGTTCTCCAGGCCAGGCATAAGTCTCCACTAAGAAGTCTATATGACACAGAGTATAGTGACAGGGACTTTAGTCAAGTCTGTTTAAGGCTGTGGTTTAAAAGTGCCTAACTTCTGATTTGCGGACTATATATATACATATATATATATATATATATATATATATATATATATATATATATATATACATATATATATATATATATATATATATATATATATATATGGGTCTACTTCACCTTATCGCATGTTAAAAATATCGAACGGCAATAATGTCGTAAATGCTGTACATCAAAAGTGTTGTTGCGGGATCATGGTACAGTGGGGATGAGAAAATTTGCTCTTTCCTCACTGCAGTGTGATCTCAGAGTTGGTATATATAATTAACGGGGGTGGGGTGGGGGGGTCACCCCTCCCCCCAAGAACAGTATTGATGTATGGCATTTTCAATGTTTATGCCTTTCGATATTGTCATCTTTCAACAAGGTAATATAAACACTATATATATATATATATATATATATATATATATATATATATATATATATATATATATATATATACTAACCGAAAAAGCCAAGGACACAAACAAATATATATACACATATATATAGAGAGAGAGAGAGAGAGAGAGATACACACACACACACACACACACACACATATATATATATATATATATATATATATATATATATATATATACACACACACACACACACACACTCACATATATTTATATATATATATATATATATATATATATATATATATATGTATATATATATATATATATATCAAACACACAGTAAAAATGCTAAGGTATAGCATGCTGGTCAGTTCAAATGTCCAAGAAACTTGCATTGTAGAATGTGAACAAGTATATTGTATTGACAAACTGCTACCTTTCTATAATCAGCCACAGAGTTCCCTGATATCATGACTGCATCTTGGAAGGAAAAATTAAAAAATGCCAAAGATTAATGTCATTTGCTTGACTATGGCGTTTAAACATCAGTCGTGGAGTTAGCTATCATTAACTTGCCTTATTCAAATTGCCCTTGTAATTTCAATGCTGCTGTCTAAGCCATTTCTGCAAACAATCTAATACATATTTACATGCAAATAAATGAATGTATGAAGGAAGCATAATCCTGATTCCATGCTGTGAATGCAGTTAATTTTAACAATATGAAAGACATTTGATTTCTATAATTAGTTTAAAAAGGTGGCATTTCTTCTAAAGAAAAGAGGGATATAACATGTCACTATTATGGCTAGTATAGCAGGTTAAACATTCCTTACTTTAACTGTTATAATGTATGTACTTGGCACTTCAAGGACTCTGTATAGCCCACTGAACTTGCTGACTGCAGTTCTTGAAATGTTTCTCTGCTGACAGGGCTATCTATAGTCATCATTATAATTGTAGAATGAAGGTGGATTCTACGCAATGACCCTGTTCATCCTCAAGTTTTCTGTCATTTAAAGAAGCGTGTAATAAAATGTTGTAAAGTGACATATCTAGGATACCTATACGTTAGGTATAAGCCTCTCTCTCAGACACAGGCTAAACCTACATTTAGGTGCTCCACAAAAGTACAAGTAGGCAAAAGAGGTACCCCGGGATTCAAGAAGCTCGGCACAAGGATGGTTTTAGCCTTGTGCCAAGTGTCCACACTACAGATGGTGCAGTAGCGCCATATGAATATGTATGAGGGCGCACCACTGCAACATTGACATGCACAGGAAATGTGTGTGATTGCAAGGGGTATGTACAAGTGCTCTACAGAGGTGTAAACATGCCCCGACAGTTGCAAAACCTACTAGGTTCATAGGTTCATAGGTTCATACTAGGCTATCTGCCCGAGGGCATTTACAAGCCTAGCCCATAGTTTTATGGCTTATGCCACCCCTTTAGTTTGGAGAAACTATGCCCATTATTTTGCTGTGCCTCTGTCGAGCAGTGACACTGAGGTAATCCCTGAGGTGTATCTGCGATCTCCCATCCATTGGTCAAGATTCCTCTTGAACAAGGCCAGCGAGGTGCTCTGCCTCACATATACCGGGATTTTGTTCCACAGCATAGGGAGTCTTTGGGTGATGAATCTATCCCTCCAGCACGTCCTATTAATAACCGTGTCGAGGTTTAAGTCTCTCACCCTTGTGGCTCTGAGGGATCTAGATTTTTTGAGGTGAAGCATGTTCATCAAATCTGGGTTTGACATGGCCTTGTATGTCAGGCACAGGTCACCTCTGAGCAAGCGGTAGGCAACTGAATAGAGCTAGAGTTCTTTCAGTCGGGCAGCATAAGACAGATTTTTGAGACCCTTTATCCTTTTGGTGAGGAATTTTTGTGGCCTCTCCAGCTGCTGCAAGTGTTGGGTCAGATACATTCTGAATGGGGCATTGTACTCAATCATTGGTCTGATGAGTGATGAGTATAGGGAGACTATGACCTCCCTTGATCTAGATGTGAATCCCTTCATGATAAGGTGGGCAATGTAGAAGGTCTTCCTAACTACTTTAGCAATATGAGTGTCGAATGAAAGGCTACTGTCAACCTGGGTCCCCAGGTCTCTGATAACTTCTTCTGTGCTCAGTGGATTGCCACCTATATGGTAGCTAGGGGTAACCTTGTTTTTCCCGAAGGTATGACTATGCATTTCTTGGCATTTAACTTTAGGCCATGGCTCTGGCACCAGTTATCCGTTTCTGTGAGACCCTTCTGAAGGATATCTGTGTCAGATGTGTTTTCGACTGGCCCAGTTTGCAGTCATCTGCAAACTTTGTCAGCCATAACCCTCCTGTGTTTGCTTGTACTTCAGAAAAGTAGATGCCAAACAAGAGTGGGCCCAGGACTGAGCCCTGTGGGACACCACTTGTGACAGGCTTTGAGTCTGACATGGCGCCAGCAACTCTGACCCTGTGGGTTCTGTCACTCAGCCAGTTTGCAACCCATCTTGTGATGTATGGGTTTACATTTAAGCTGATGAGTTTTTCAATGATACCCGAGTGGGGTATTGTATCAAGGCCTTCGCCAGGTCGAGGTAGGCTGTATGGACTGCCTTTCCTCATCAATGGCCTTGGTGACTGTCTCAAAAAGTCAACCAAGTTTAAAGGCATGATCTGCCTTTGACAAAGCCAAACTGGGTTGGATCCAAAGTCTGCAAATTCCCTATGTCTTTATTTATGAGATCCATTATGATTCTCTCCATGGCTTTGCAGATAAGGCTTGTCAAGCTAATGGGACGGTAATTTCCAGGGTCGGTGGAGGCACCGCCTTTGTGAAGTGGGACCACAGTCGCTGTGCGCCACTCCCTGGGTACATATCCGGAGGTGAGACTAAGATTGAACAGCTGTCCTAACTGCGGGTTTAATTCCTCATTGAGTTCGTGGAGCACACAGCCTGGGACACCATCAGGTCCCATGGATGCTGTGTTTTTTGCCTTGGAGAGAGCAGTTCTCACCTGGGCATTAGAGATGTTTGGGGGCTACAATCATTTGGTATAGATATCTCTCCGTTTGGGGGGGAGAAGTTTGCACTGAACCTGTCAGCCAGTATGTTGGCAATGTCTGTAGGATCAGCAATCTTCACATCATTTTGAACTAATTCTGAGCATATCTGGGAGTTTCCTCCTAGGTTTCTAACATAGCTAAAGAATGCCTTATGATTGTCTTTTGAGTCCTTAGCTATTTTTCTCTCAAAATTAGCTTTGGATGATTTGATGAGAGTTCTTAGCTTTTTACTTATAGTGATCAGCGGTGTCTTACCTTTTAAGGATTTTGCTCTATCTTGTAGTAGCTTCCTCCTTTTGTTGTAGAGTTTGTTTATGGCTGGGGTCCACCAGGGGACGCTTTCCTTTGGTACAAAGAGTCTTTGGTTTGCTTGGGATTGCCTGATCCATGCAGCCCTGCAGGTGCTGGTAGAAGGCATTTGTAAGTGATTCAGCGGCTTGAGTAATGTTTACCGCCAGCTCGGGGGCCTTAAAGGAGACCACACTAGTCTTTAGAAGTGTGAAGTCGGCTTTCGAGAAGTTCTTTACTGTGGTCTTTTTTATTTCAGGTGGGGGCGGGATGAGGACCTCCAGTGAGATTAGTTTGTGATCTAATCTCACCAGTGAGGGGTATACTTCCGGTGTTGAACATTGTGCACCCATGTTCGTGATGATGAGATCAAGTATGTTTTCTCCTCTTGTGGGGATGGTGACTAGTTGTTCCATGGCATTTGAGTTTATGAATTCCAGGAACTTTTGGGCTAGAGTGTTTGGGCTTGAGTAGTGTTCCCAGTCTATATTAGGGTAGTTGAAGTCACCTAGTATGATGGTGTTTGGAGATACAGTTATCCCCTCCAGTGTTTTCAGGAAAGCCATGTGAGGTTCCTGAGTTTGCGAGGGTGGCCTGTAACATGCTACAAATTGCAGAGCAGTCTTGCCTATGGTTAATTGCACATGGATGGTCTCCGATGCATCGTGCGTTGCCACCAATCTTGAGATGTGGGTGTCCTTGATGAATATGGATACCCCCCCTCCTTTCTTGGTATTGTCCGGATTTTGGGGCCGGAATGCATGATATGAGGTAAAACCTGATAGTGCTGGGGTGCTCTCAGGAGCCTTGAACCAGGTTTCTGTCACAGCACAGACATCGATGTTCTCCATACTGAGAAGGGCCTCGAGTGCATGCATCTTGAGGTTGAGACTTCTGGCACTGAGCAGCATTACCCTTAGTTTTTTTTCTTTATTGTGTTCTAGGGTGGTAGGTTTAGAATTTGAGCCTTGCCTAAATAAGGCACTATGGGGTGGCAAGGGCCTTTGCCAAAATCCGAATCCCAGGGTGACAGGTGCAAGCCGTCCCTTGCGAAACAGCGTGGCTTGTCCAGCATGTCATCCCAGGCAGACAGACATTGGATCCCCTTTGAATGACACCAGAGTTTAAGCCAATTGTTAAAGCTGATCATCTTATCTCTGTATTGTGGCATCATTCTTGGTGAAGGTAGGATACTGCTCAAGGTCAGGGTCATACCTGCTTGGGCTACATAATCAGAGAGCTCCTCAATGTCTCTTTTCATGTAGTCCAAGGAGGTATGTCTCAGGTCGTTTACACCAGCGTGGACAATGACTGAGTCGTACTTGTACCTGCTGTTGAGAGACCTGAGTGCTTGCGTTATGTGGCGGATTCTAGCACCCGACAGGCAGTTTACTGTGACCTTCTCCTTACTCAGTCTGGTGAGTGGGACGTCAGTGTGTCTGACTATGGAGTCACCAATGACTGGTGTGTCTGGCATTGTGTTTGGCCTTATGGGCTGACTGCTTGACACTCTGACTGTGTGGTCTATGTGTTGCAGGTGTTGTGTTCTGAGGTGGTAGTTGTTTGGCCGCCTCTATTAGTAAGTCAGTAATTCAGTGTCTGTGGATACTGAAATGTATGCTAAGCATACAAGAGTGTCCACGAACAGTGAAATAAAATCGAAGTAGTAAGCACACAAGCACGTAGTGGAATGTTGAGCCCTGCCCCTAGAACTTTCACAGTTAGATTCCCCGTGTCCCTATTATATATTTAAATTGCTGCAATATCGAAGGTGTAAGCAAAGCGCAGTGTGTTTACGCATCATTGCCCTCTGCCGAGCGTAGCTTACACATCAAATTCAGTCAAACAGAGAAAAACATGTGGAATCAATGTAAATGTCAATAGTGTAGTGTTTAGAGCATCCGTCTAACTAACAGGCATTCACGGTTGCAGCCCAACAATAGCACTTATCATTTTCCATGTGGAATGCATGTAGTTTTGCTGTAAAACCAACATAAAAGTATCGCATGAGATATTTAATTTAAATATCATTCAAGCAAAGTGGCACTGTCATAATGAATAAGGCACTAGTAAGCAGGTGTAAGCACAAGTAAGCAGCAATAGGAACATAAAAGTACCAGTAAGCAAGTCTGAGTGCACATGCACAGGTCTAAGCAGTGCCCAGCATAGGAAATGTATATAAGTATGTACAGATATCTAATATATATACACACACATATATATATATATATATATATATATATATATATATATATATATATATATATATATATATACATATACATATATATACATAAATATATATCTATCTATGAAGAAAGAATGACGTAACAATAAAGCATTCAAAAGGAATGAGAAGGGAATCAACAGCAACCACAGTATTATATAGCGCTGTCAGCATATGTCATATCAAGCTGGGCAGGCGTGAGCAAAGCACTGCTACTCACACCACAGGCAGGATATTACCAGTGGGAGTAACATTGTTGATCTGCTAAGTCTACTTTACACACAGAGGGTAGTCCTTGGTGGGACTACCCACAAATTGATGGGCTATTTGGCCATCTGACCATTACACAAGCAATGGCAGGTATGTTCAAGGAATAAATAGTGGGAGAGCCTGAGAATACATGGGTTGGGGCAAGATACGTGTAGGGCCCCTAACGCTCGGGAGAGGGCAATGTGTGGAGGTGTGTCATGGCTGCGATAACAACTGGACAATGGATGGTATGCCTGTATGCTGAACTCAGGTGAGGTGGAGGAACTATGGGTATGAAATTCTGGAGCCAAGTGTGCCAGGGTTAGATGGGCTGGTTCTAATTGGACTGCCCCGTGGAGGTCAGCGAGGTCGTTATAAGTATTTATGCATACACACATGCAGACATCAATATGTAGAAGTACATTCTCTGTAACACATTCATTCCATTTGCAGACATAAATAACATGACTGTGCCCTTACAAACCTCGACAGTAGATAGAATAATAGGTTGTGCATAAGAGGGAAGGGACAACACTGCTAAAATGCAGAGGTGTGTACAATATCCAAAGTCAGTGCTGTGTTTAAAAAAAAATCAAATGTGAGGACTTTCCCACATATGGAATCATTCCTGTGATCTGGCTGCTACGGCAACGCCAATTACTAAACCAGTCTATTTGTAAAAGAAATACGCCGAACATGTACATAATTAGGCTCTCATGTGTAACGTGTGTGTTACCACATAGTCATACCTATTAATTTATTGTAGTGTCATGTTAACGGAAGTAAGGATGTAATGAAGTATAGAGTCTAATATTGACATAAACACATGCGCGTCCCATGTGGGACAACCCAAAAATTATGAATAGTGTCCTTTTGGTCGCTCATGTCACCAATGTTTGTGGACTAAAAGTTTGGGAGTTCTGAGGATACGTGGAGTGAGTCAACCAATGGGATGGGACTAAAGGAGTAGGTAGTGGACAATGTGTAGTGGTGTGGATACACTGCAAATCCAACTGGAGAATGGATGACTGCAGTGTTAGGGAGGTGTTGCGGTGTTTGTTTGGGGAACCAGGAGCCATGGGTATATATGCAAATGAAGCAGCACACCAATAGTGTATTATTTAGAGCAACCGCCTAATGAACAGACATTCCCATACCGAATCCCACTGCATCATATAACATTTACCATTGGTAATCTGTACATGAACATATTCCGACATCTGTCTGCTGTATAACCTGCAAAATAACAATTAGAAGTTAACTGGAGTGAAGTGTCAGTGTCATAATGACTAAGGCACTAGTAAGCAGGTTTAAGCATATATAAACACCAGTAAGCGTGTGTAAGTGCATTTACGCGGGGTATATATTGCTTTACAGACACATACACACACACACACATATATATATATATATATATATATATATATATATATATATATATATAAATATATATACATAAATATATGTATATACACATATATATATAGGTGGGTAGTGTATTGAGTAGACTTAGACATAGAGCCATAGAGTTAGAGGTTAACAATACATACAGGTAGAATCACATTTAATAAATTATTTACTATGGTATTGATAGGAATAATTCCTTATTAAAATGATGTATATTGATAGGGTGAATTATTATATATTTATAGTATATTTAGTAAAAGAAGTTGGATTGCATTGATTTTACATATATGTATGTGATTGTAATATTGGGGAATTTCCCCTTTAAATAGATGGCGTGACACTGTATATAATAACATGTGCCGTCCTGGAGGGGTCCTTGAGGACATTGTTCACCCAGTAAGATAATTCTGCAAGCTGCTATGTCTAATCGGTGCTGAAAATTTTTTGGACTGTATATATATATATATATATATATATATATATATATATATATATATATATATATATATAGATATATATATATATATATATATATATATATATATATATATATATATATATATATATATATATATATATATATATATATATATATATATGTATATATATATATATATGTGTGTGTGTGTGTGTGTGTGTGTGTGTGTGTATGCATAGATATACATAGATATACAGCTATGATAGGAAACATCACACAAGAATGACATATGTTCACAGGCTATACCAAAGGAAGTGAGGTGCACAAGCTAGAAACATGAAACACGTAGCATGACCTTCCACCAACCCCAGCCGGACATGGGAAACATACACACAGACAATGTAAAGAGTCCACTGCTCCCCAGACCACAGGCAGGATATAATTGGGGGGGGTACACAGTGCACCCGTGATTCTAATCTTTGAACACAGACAGGGGCATCCCTTGCAGGACACCCCAAAAATTGGGAAGTCCAAAAAAGGAAATAAACCGAACATTCTGGCTGGGGTGTATACATACCTGGAATACAAGGGTGGGAAAGCCTGATGACCAATGGGTCGAGACAATTGTATGAAATGGGTCCCATGAAGTGGAGAGTGGGCAGCTTGTGGTGGTGTGTCCAGAACCAACCAGGACCCAGAGTAAGGACGAGTGCTGTAGAGGAGGTGCGGGTGGAGGAACTATGGGTAGTTACTTATGAGTCTAGGTGTGCAGGTGTTGGCTGATATGGGCCTATATGGACAGCCCCAGGGATGTAAGCAAATGTGTTCATTGGGCAGAGGTGTCGCCCAACGAGCAACCACACCCACTATGAGTCCCACTGCAGCAAAGTGTAATCTATATGGCAAGAAACGGAATAACCAGATGTAGATGTATATATGTAGAAGTATGTGTGTGTATATCTACCAATAGTGACATAGTGATAACCCTCTCTCTCTCTGTAGTACAAATGTATACATACAGAGACAGAATACATATACATACCCACATATAAATATATACATATGCAGACACCCATAGACCCATATGTTGTTTTATATATATATATATATATATATATATATATATATATATATATATATATATATATATATATATATATATACATATATGAGCAAAACCAAAAAATAAGTGGTTAAGGTAAACTGTGCTTCCAAAATCCAGTCAAATAGCAGAAAAACACTGGAAGCAACAGACCAAGGCTGCAAAATAAAAAATACAATAATTTATTTCCATAATGAACAAATGGTGAGTGCTTTTGTGGACCAAGCCACTTCATCAGACAATGATCATCACTTAAAAAGCTCCTTTTATACCAGTTCATAACAATTAAGGAAGTGCAAAAATCTCCACCTTCATTTAAAACAACAGAGCAAACAGTCATGAGAATTGCAATAGCATGTTATAAACACAGTATCATATGTAAAAAATATATAAAAATATATCAAATAAATATTATTACCACAACCAAAGTGAATTCCTATATAAATAAACATAAAAATATAATCATTTAAGCAAATCCCTAATAGGCTTAATGTTATTCTTGTCATTAAGTCCCTTCCCCATACTGGCCTTGAGTCTTATAATCCATTCCAGTTCTTTTGTTTCCACTTTTAAGTTTAGGTTCTGAGACCACCTAACACCATATCAATCACCATGAAGACAGATTTATGTGCATCTCCATGAGCTTTGACATGTCTCGCTAGAGCATTGGTTTCCACCTCCCTCCGTATGTAATACAGATGTTCACACATTCGATCCCTCAGCCTTCTGGTTGTCATTCCAACATAAAATCACATACAGGTCAAAAAATGGGCCAAATATACAATATCACTGCTATTGCAGTTGGCTGAGAGTCTGAACTTAAAAGCTCTACCCATATCTGGGTGTTCGAACTCCCCACTATCATCTAGATGAGTACAATAATTATAGCCTTTACAGGGTATGGTGGCACCTCGACCCATATCACCAACCTGTACATTCCCCTGTTGTAACCTGGGTCCACATAAAATTCTTTTCAAATTCTTGTTGTTCCTGAAGGTGTACCTCAGGGTCTTACCCACTAACTCCTTTACAGCATCATCAGTGCATAAGATATTCCATTTCCTGCGAAAAATATCTTGTAATCTTTTGGTATCACTAGAGTAGGTGACCGACATTCTCATACACCCCCTGTGGCGACCTACTGTTCGTGATGGCTGTACATTATCAGAGAAATAAGGCCTCCCCTCAGTGTCCCTACAGTCCATTACTTTTCTCAGAATGCCCTGCAGTTCTCTATCAGTGTATCCCCTGTGTAAGAACCTTGTTCTCAACTCAGCCAATTCACCTTCAAACTTATCATGGCTTGCCGTTAGCCTAGAAGTTCTCAAACTTTGGCCCCTGACAATATTTTTAAATATATGTTGGGGGTGCATGCTTGTCCTATGTCGATAGCTACTTCTATAGCCATCCTTCCTGTGAATCACAGTCTCAAAACCCCCATCATCCCTCTGTATCACCTTAACATCCAGAAAATCAATTGAGTTAAAAGAACTTTTCATAGTAAACCTTAGGAAATTGGTACACTCATTCAAATACAAAAAGAAAGGGTCAAACGTAGACACATCCCCCTCCCATAAAAGGAAGAGTCATCTACGAACCTCCTATAGAATTTCAAGCATTTACCATACTCACTCAAAAGATCTTGCTTTTCCCAGGAAGCAATGACCATATTGGCGTAGCCATTGGCACAAGAAGTGCCCATGGCTATGCCATCTAATTGTCTATAAAGCTTATCTTCAAACATGAATAAATTGTTCTCTAGAATAAGCTCTATGAGTAAAGACAGAAAATCTACACACTATCTGTCATATGAACCATCATCTAATAAATACTTCCTGAAAAATTCAATCCCCACCCGGTTGGGGATAACGGTAAACAAAGATTGCACATCCAAAGTAATTAACAATCATTTACCTACATTCTCATATGTAACAATCGTTTATCTACATTCTCATATGTACTAACAAATGAATACAAATACCTCAGAAAATCACCTCTCGAACCAGCCCAGCTACATTGGAAGTAGTATGGGCCAATGTAGCTGGGCCGGTTCGAGAGGTGATTACCACCAAGGGAAGTGACAATGAATCAACACCGAAAGAGGTGGAGTCTACGACTTTCATTTCTGATGTAACTATGTGAGTTTCAGGGGAAGACACTACCAGGAGTATGGCCTTTACACATGTGGAAGATGATTCACATGTTATCTCAACCCTCTCTAATTCGAGGGTTCAACCCAAGAAAGGGGCTGGCAGCTCTGTGATCTTCAGTGGAGCGCGCAGCAAATACAGTGGGTCAGTACATGTACCCATTGTTGTAGGTATGCTACAGGGTCCTTCATCCCTAACTCTCACTACACCATACCCCATATGCCAAGCTCCTTTTCATGACCTGCTGCTGAGCAGAGGCCGCATGAAAAGAAAAGCGTCCCAGGAGGAGAAGCAGCAGTCCCAAACTTTAAAGAAAATGTGGAAGCAAGGGACTGTAGGGACACTGAGGGGAGACCTTTAAAAATATTGTCAGGGGCCATGGTCTGATTTTGAATATTTCAAGAAGGACATTGAGTGAGACTGAAAGTAAATTGTTAAATAAAGGTATGTCACTCATTTCTGCACATAAAATGACAGTTATGGATAATATTTTAGAACTTAAAGCCTTTACTCGAAGTATTATGTTGAAAATGCAATTTGGTGATTTTGGTAGTACCCCAGCTGGGGCAGCGTTTTTTTAAAAACCAAGTGGTTATGTTCCCACTAACAATGCAGTGTTAGACACTTTTGAAAGAGTGTGTATTAAAGAAATTTATAGCTTGTATGATTGCAATGTTCATGATAAGTATTTTAATAATTTGAACAAAGAGGAAAGGATAGCCCTAGATTGTTTACGTAATGATGTTACCATCTCTATGAGACCAGCGGACAAAGGTGGTTCGCTGGTGGTGATGGATTATTCCTTCTATAGGGATTCCATGTTTAATATGCTAGATGGCATCAAATTTTATTCTAAAGTGAGTTTACAGTAAGTGCAGAGATGTAGTGATGTTATATATAATGCACTGTATGAATGTCTGGCATGTTGTATTATTGATTTTAATTTATTTAACTATTTTATTGTGAAAGATCCTGTAATACCAATAATACAGGGTCTCCTCAAAATCCACAAGGTTCCCCTGAAACCACCGATGAGACCCATTGTCTCAGGGAGGGGTTGGTCCACCAAAACCCTATCAATTTATGTAGAGAGACATTTCAAACCCATACTCAGGAAGAATCATATCATTCAATTAGACACAGAGCATTTTCTGATGGATTTGTATTCATTTGTTAGTACATATGAGAATGTAGGTAAACTATTGTTAATTACTTTGGATGTGCACTCTTTGTTTACCGTTGTCCCCAACCAGGTGGGGGATTGAATTTTTCAGGAAGTATTTATTAGATGATGGTTCATATGACAGACAATGTGTAGATTTTCTGTCTTTACTCATAGAGCTTATTCTAGAGAACAATTTATACATGTTTGAAGATGAGCTTTATAGACAATTAGATGGCGTAGCCATGGGCACTTCTTGTGCCAATGGCTATGCCAATATTGTCATGGCTTCCCGGGAAAAGCAAGATCTTTTGAGTGAGTATGGTAAATGCCTGAAATTCTATAAGAGGTTCGTAAATTACCTCTTCCTTTTATGGGAGGGTTATGTAATCCAATGTAATAGGCATCACAAGGTAATATCATAGTCCTCACTCCCACCCAGGGGTGTAAGTGTCAGATGCAAACACCAAATGCAGTGCAGTTGCAAGTGCGAGAGCAAGCAGGTGTAAGCCTGTTTAGCTGCCAGTATGCGATCATTACACTGGTGAAGCAATGTAGAGGCTAACTGAGTGTATGGAACTGTAACCAGAGGTTAGCTTTGCTTAGCTCCGTGCAAACCCACACACACCTGCTCACAACTGCTTTAATGTGCCTTATTCCCTCCGTATCCAACATCCTTGTTCTGCCCAGCAACAAAATAAATGGCCTCTGCAAGGCTCAAATACTGGACCCTGCACACTCAGCTATTGTGATTTACCACTAAGCCATGACAGATATACAGACATCGGATGTTGTCACAAACATATCATCCAGCGCAGTCATTTAACAGTATAGGAAATGTATTCCATCATGTAGATGTATGTATGTGTGTTTATGCCCAGATATAGATACATACATATATATAGATATATCAAGAACATCCCATGTGACAACAAAGCATTACAAAGAAATGAAAAGGGAAACACCAGCAACACCTGTATTATGTATTGGTGTTTTCCTATGTAATATCAAGACTTCCTCAGACAGACATGTGTCATTAATACACGCAGACATTTGTACATTGGCCAAATGCATCACTCTGTCCATTTTATTTACATTAACACAACAGTTCCTGTCCAGTCATTATGTGAGAACAGTACTCTTGCAAGGTGCTGTGTGCAATATCAGCTTCATGAAAAAGGTAAATGGGGTAACCATAGATGGACCGATAGTGTTGTGTGTATAATGGGGTCATCTGCATCACGTGTACCTGGAACCTTTTAAGAGTCATGTGCATACCAGGATCATATGCCTGAAAGACAGGGGTGAGGACACCTGGAATATGTTATGATACATATTAAGAAGGTTACGTGTATCCAGTGGACATGTGTGTGAAATGGACAGCTATGTATGGGGCAAATGTTCTAGGAACCAATTGGCCTTTTGGTTCTGTAGGGTGAGAGTGCGATGTGGGGGGAAAGAGAGTAGGTATGCTCATGGAGGATAGGTTGGGTAGGAAGACAGACAAGACTGCATACAGGGTGGGTATATGACACATGTGGGGGATACACCTTGGACAGGGAGGGGTGTTTGGCAGACACAAGCCCATGAGCCCCAGCTGGAAACAGTGGGATGGAGGTCCTCAGCCTTGGGCAGCCACCACTGCACCAAAACAGCCGCAAAGGTGGCAGTGCTGGAGGCTGTCTAGGAGGGGCAGGCTCACCCTGTAAATGTGACACTCTGCCCTTGAGCTGGCGTATCTGGCCTCAAAACCCCTTACTGAGCCCCCTACGCACCATGTCCGGGACTGTACAACAGCAGACATGTTCCTGTCTGTATCTGCTCCCAGGAGGGACAGGCCCCATCCTCAGTGGCGGTTCCACCAGAAGGTGGTGCAGAGCCATCAGAGGTGGAGGTCCATGGCTGGGCCCCAGATGTGCTGGTGCCTGGTGCCATGGCCAGCTGAAGAGGGACAGGAGGTTTTGCCAGGACTTCAAACTCATACAGCCTATGGTGTTGCAGTTTAAATGCAGATATGGCTTGGTATTAGTCAACAGCATTCAGGATTACTTGTAACACCATGCATAGATATGACCATCAACCCCACACAACAGATGGTATACATTTGCAGAGGGAGCACATCACATGCATATATACTGCATGACATCTGTACAAAGTGTAGAAGACTTGTGACTGCAGCTATGAACAGTAGGCCATTATTGGCATGTCACTGTGAACCCCAGACAGTGTCTGACATATCTCTGTTTCATGTGACATATGTCCCATCAGGGATGCAATGGCAGTAACCCATCACTATCACCATGTACTGACTACAAACCTCACACTATGCTCCTGCGGTTCACAGATGTGTGTTCCGTGAGTAACATAGGAAACATGGTTTCACACACTGACCTGTCTACAGATGGCCCTACAGATGGGGCTCACTCACAAACAGAGCACTGTCTTGTCCATGTTAAGACAGGCAGAATAGCCATTACCACACACAACTTGTTAAACAGGCTGTAGTCTCAATGAAGCATAGCTACACTTACATGCTGTAGTCATATCTGGCACATCACCCTCCTGTCTTTAGGCTATTTCCCACTGTATATGTTGTTTGAGGAACATCCAGATATCTGTGATGCCATTTACCAAACACCAGATCCAGGTACCACTCACAGTGACTGTCATGGGCAAACACCAACATGATGTTCCTAGATATTGTACTGTGTTTCCATGCAATTGGCTATGGGAACAACATCACAGCTATTCCACATGCAATCAGCTAGAGGAGGACTGCAATAGGTGCAGAGGCCATCACCTGATCATGACCATCACATACAACACACAAGTTGCTGCTGAGCAGGTGTACATCTCCACATCCACTGGAGGGTGTGTGGGAGAGACAGACAGAGGCAAAGTACATCAGAGAAGGGCTTGGAGACTAACACCTAAGCATCATCTGTCAAACACCTACCAGTACAGGGGTTCAAACCCCTGACTGACTGGTCATTACTATTACAAGTGCATATAGTTACTCCATTTGCCACAAAGCTGACATGTTGGTGTGCTGTAAGAACATATATGTGTGCTGGTGAGTGACATCTGCAACAGAGATATAGTAGACATAGATTAGGTGTAGCACACATGGCTGTCCACATGAACGGATGTCATTGTCTACACAACCACACTCTCTAATGGACTTGCATTGACACACTTTACAAGGCCCACAAATACACTTCCTAACTACTTAGTTTGCCACACTGCAGTAATGCTCAGGTACTACATGCACCACAGGGGGTATCCAGAGGTTCTATGGGCTAGGTCATGTGAATCAGAAATGGAATGATATTCTTGAACCGGGCAGCAACCCTTTACTTACCCTGGAGCTACATCCGTTTTCATTGCCACCTACAACAGGTACTGTAAATAATCTAAATGAGTTTAATGATTTAAGCAGAGAATTAGAAAATAGCCTATATAAATTACAAAGACACATTTGGCAGAGGTGACATATGGAGGCCAGTCTACATTTTCAGATTGTACCTCGAGGCATGAGAGTTTTGTGCATGCCTACATATGGTGACAGTCATCCAGAGTTGCTTAGTAGATGGCAAAAATTGAATTTAGAACTGAACAATAATTATATGAAATTATTGATCGATTATTTTTCACCTATTGAAGCTGAGCTCATGCGTAAGGTAGAAGCGTTAAATACAGATATACGAGCTTGCTTCAAGAATGTGATATTTATAAGGAAACTGGAGAATTTATATGCTCAAGTAGCTGCTTATAGTGATAGGCTACAACAAACAAAATATCGGAAGTTGCAACGGGACTATAGAGATTTCTCTACAGGACAGGTTTTTGTCTGGTCGAAGAATAACCCAACGACCAGCCAGGCAACTTCTGATAATAGACATGCTGAAAAGTGTAGCTCTTCCTTTAACGATAACAATAAGGCTCCAAACAATGTTACATCGAATATCAATGAAGCTGCTGACAGTAACAATGTTACTGATCCTGGTATGCCTACTGTGTCTTTAAGTGATATTTTACCCTTGAATATCACATCATCAGCAGCTACACCACCGCCTAATCAGCAGGCATTAACCAAACAACAGGAAGTTAACGGTCTGGGAGCCAGACCTAAAGTGCTGGGGAAAGGCTCAGCAAGTTTTTTACCATATCCAGTGAAACTTCGCGAACCTTTCAGAGACAGGTCACACAGTCGGGGACGGAGGAAGCGAAAGTTCTCAGGAGGATTCCAGACCAATGAACGAAGAATCAGGAATTAAATCAATTGGTTTTTAACTTATCCAGGTTTGAACTTACTGAAACAGACTATTCATTGTTGAACAAAGGTTTATCTTTCATACCGTCACAGGGTAGTGACTTAAGTGAACTGTTGACGGATTTGCGTCTATTTGGATGCACAATTGCACTTAAATTGTTGTTTAACAATGATAATGTCAGGTCTACACAAAATATGCATAGATTTAAATGTAAAAGTTCTTTTACGCCTCCATTTTCAGCCAATGTTGAATGCTTTATACAGTTATGTGAGAATGACTTATATAGTTATTTTAAAAAACATGAACGCAAATGTACTTATTTTAATTTGAACAAGGAGCAACAAGCATCTTTGTATAACCTTTCTAATAATGTCAAATTAACCATCAAACCAGCTGACAAGGGGGGAGGTTTGGTATTACTTAATACAGATGATTACCACATATCCATGATGGATATGTTACAAGATATTAATACATATTTGAAGGCTGATTCTGAATATCTGACCAAACTGATTATAAGAGTATATGATAATCTCTATGACCTGCTAATGTGCAGACAGGTTACACAAGAATTATATGAATATTTTTTGGTTGAATTTCCATTGATACCTTATATAAAAGGATTACCGAAGATGCACAAAGGCATTTTACCCCAATGAGACCCATAGTGGTAGGTGATGGCTGGGTTACTGAGAGAATTTCCAACTATCTGGAAAGTTTATTGGGACCAGTGGTTAGAAATATACCTGTAATTCTTAAAGATAGCTATCAGCCTATTAATGATTTAAATAATTTACCCAATGATACAGAATATTTATCTTCCTGCATACTGGTGACGCTTGATGTAAAAAATTTGTTCACGTCTATTCCTAATGATTTTGGCATAGAATCCATAAGGGAATATCTATGCACTTTGGAGAATTTTAATAATGAACAGGTCATTTTGATATGTGCACTTTTGGAATTAGTATTGTCCAATAATGTTTTTCTATATAGAGATATACTGTATGCTCAAAAATGGGGGGGTCGCTATGGGGACCCCATGTGCAAATTCGTATGCAAATCTTGTTGTACATCAATGGGAAAGGAAATTTATGTTTGACAGTTCATTTTTTAAGAATGTTTTGCTGTATAGAAGATTTGTTGATGATGTTCTATTCTTTTGCCAAGGCAGTATAGAACAATTACAAGCCTTTATTAGCTATCTAGAATCTACTACTGACTTTTTAAGATTCTCTCTTGAATTTTCTTGCAACAAAATAAATTTCTTGGATATAAGTATAATGAAAGATAGTCAAGGCAATATTTCTACAACTTTATATAGAAAACCTTGCTGGAAAAATGCATTATTGCACTTCAGTAGCATGCATCCCAGATTTGTTTTTTCTAATATAGTAAAGGGACAATACCTTAGAATTATGAGAATTTGCAAAGAAGATCTTAACAGGCAACAAGAACTTAATGCCATGTATACTCTATTGTTAGATAGGGATTATCCTGTTTCTATGTTAAGTAGAATAAAGGAAATCATTATGGATGTCCCCAGAGATAATAGTAATTACATCGGGGGAGTCGCCAGTTATGCAGGAGGTAGACTGAATATAAATAGAGCTACTAAAATCACCTTTATTACCAGATACACCAATGATAATAAAAACATTGTCTGCATCATTAATAAGAATTGGAAGGTACTTATTGCTGACCCCAAGATTCAGATTATAGTGGGAAATACTCCTTCATTTACTTATAGAAACAGTAAGAATCTAAAAAGAATTTTATGTACTGAACACTATCATGATGAACTTAATAGCAGCATGATTAAGCACTATGATAGGTTAGGTACTTATCCTTGTAAAAAATGTAACATGTGCAAGTTTATTTCGAAGGAACAAGATTTTATTCATCCTATTATCAACTATAGATTTGAACCTAAGTTTCATGCTAGCTGCGAAGATGAAAATCTTATATATTTAGCAACTTGCACATGCTGTTTAGCGTTTTATGTAGGGATGCCATCCAGGAAATTAAAAAGCAGGATATACAATCACATATATGATATAAAGAAAAATAATCAACAGAATGCATTGGTGAAACATATAAGTAGTTTTAAAGATCATATTTTTGAGTTCAGAGTATTACAACTAATAACCAAAAATAAGAGAGGGGGGGAATAACAAGAATTACTTAGAATCTATTGAATTGTGCTGGATTTTTAAATTACGAGCACATATAGAACCTGGTTTAAACCAATTCATTAGTATCAAGCCAGTATTAATTGCACGTAAATATTAAATAGTATCAGGAAATATGATAAGAATTATGTGTATATATTTTCATTATTTATTTATTTTTTTTACTTTTACATGGGTTTCTAACATCTCCATGAATTGATATTTCTCTTTATTATTATTTCATGATTTCCTTATTTATATACATTATAGATATTTTATATATATACATTTTTATATATTTTTATATATGTATTTATATATGTTTCATATATCTTGTTGCATATTGTATAGAAACATAGATTTTTAGTTTTACATGGCTTTAGGTCTTTCTTGATATAAGTGGTTATTATGAATGAGTTGAACTAACAGCATTGTAACAGTCACTATGACTACTTGCCTGATTTAAATGAATTGCTTGATTGAATTTAATTAAGTGTAATTGGTTAGTACATTTAAAGACTGTTCTGTGATTAGTAAATGAAATCTGATGAAGCGTGCAGTGTTTGGCACGTGAATGCGCTCATTCTTGTCTACAATTAAACTTTGGAATTTTATGTGCATCGTAGTGGTGGTCTTGTCCTGTATTTTCGTTACACTTCCTAACTACTTAGTTTGCCACACTGCAGTAATGCTCAGGTACTACATGCACCACAGGGGGTATCTGGATGTTCTATGGGCTAGAGCATGTGAATGTGTTTGACATCAGTCAGTATGCCAATGGGAGTTATACTGGGTGAAACTGTGGTTGGGAGCATCATACCCCACGCGCAGACACAAGGTGCCAGTACTGACATGCATGTTTGCATTTTTACATGGGTGTGTAGTGGTTGGCTGTACAAGATGGCTGTACAAGGCAGGGAGAGGGGTAATCCTTGGCATCACACCACCCAACAATGGTGTGCAGTGTGGTACAGGAGTGTAGTGTCTGCAATGTCCCACACAGATGGGTATTGTATGATATGTCCTGACATCCTGGTTACCATTGTGTTTGGCCATAGCTTTGCAATGCATGCCATTTCTGTGTTTGATAGTCCTTGACATGGACATTTCCTGGGATGTGCACGTCCCACAATAATGTACAGTGACATGTACAAGTGTACCTGGTTTGGTTGGCACATGTTGTGTACAAGACTGTTATCCTCAGATATGCCAATACTTGCCTGATGTGGCAGGACCTGCTTATAGACAGCAGGTTGATCCTGCACCTGCATGATAGCATGATACAGGTATTCCCTGGTGTCAGTGGCATCAGTCCATACAGGGCACATGTGTAAGTCATTGCATGGCCTCTGTGGATCACATTTGATGGCACCACATATGTTGCAGGCATCCAGTGGGGAACATAGTGAAGGCACATTGTCTGCAATTATGTGCCTATTGTACTGCTGTACAGGGTGCCATGCTCACTGCAGCCCACTGCAATCACACCATGCCTACTATCTGTCATCAATGTGCAGGGTACTAGCAACATAGCGGGATATTCTAGGCAAGTGTGTTTGTGTATGACACATGGGTTCAGAAGGCATTCCTGGTAATAGTAGGGTTACATACTTTGTTCACCAGGCCTTTTGCCAGATGTAGGGGTATGGCTTGCCAACACAGTCCCTTGGCTGACTGACATCTGTACTTCTCATGAGGTGGACATTGTGACATATAATATGGACACCATGTAGGAAAACTACAAAATCCAGTCCCCAACATATCCAGTGGTTAGACACTCACAGCCACCTCCACACAGGCTCTGACTGTCAAACACACACACCTGCCATGTCTTGGAATAGAACCCCCACCTAACTAGTGTATCACGCTACAGCATTATGCAGTTACTGCACGTGCTATGCAGATTACCAGATTACAGCAGTCCCAGAGGTGTATTACTAGGTGGGTGTCAACAGCAGGATTGCCAAAGGTGGATATGTGAATTGTAAAGAGTGTGCATACTCTAAAAAGCATTGTTCTTTTTTCAGGCAGACAGAGACACACACACAGTGTCTCTTGGAATAAACCCCCTACCTAACTAGTTGATTACACTACAGCAATATGCAGTTACAGCATGCACTATGGAAAATCCTGGGTTACAGCACTACCAGAGGTGTAATTCTAGGTGGGTGACATCAGCAGGATTGCCAAAGGTGGATATGTGAATTGTAAAGAGTGTGCATACTCTAAAAGGCATTGCTCCTTTCTCAGGCAGACAGAGACACACACACACACACACACACACACACACACACACACACACACACACACACACACACACACACACACACACACACACACACACACAGTCAGCCTTTCTTTGAATAGTACCCCTATCTTACTAGTTTATCACACTACAGCAATATGCATTTACAGCATACACTATGGAGAATACTGGGTTACAGTAGTACCAGAGGTGTAATTCTAGGTGGTTGACATCAGCAGGATAGACAAAGGTGGGTAAGTGGATTGTAAAGAATGAATACTCTAAAAAGCATTGTTCCTTTCTCAGGTAGACAGAGACACACACACACAGTTGGCCTCTCTTGGCATAAAGCACCTACCAAACTAGTGTAACACACTACAGTATTACGCAGTTACAGCACGCGCCATGGAGATTACTGGGTTACAGTAGTCCCAGCAGTGTATTCATAGGTAGGTGACATCAGCAGGATTGCCAGAAAGGGCATTTCAAGTTTACTGCAAGTTGTACATGTCTCTTACCTGTGTGTACCCGCTTGCTTACTGTCACAAAAACACATTTACACCTGAATAAAAGTGTCATATGCAGTGCTAATTGAAAGTATTAACAAGGCTTGCAGGTACTGAACCCTGGACCATGCACACTGAGGTTACTGGAAGCACCACTAAGCCATCTGGGTTGTATACATGTTGGATGGAGTCTATAATGCACATCTTACTACAGGTATTCCACAGTACTGAAAACAAATGGGACAGTCACTTTGTGTACATATGTACAGTACCCTGGAATGTACTGTACTCTGTGAAACAGCAAAGACAAGTCTACATCTGTACAACTGTCATAACTACATATATATATATATATATATATATATATATATATATATATATATATATATATATATATATATATATATATATATATATATATATCTATATATGGATCCAGGTTACTACATCGACAACTAAGAAGATCGACAGCCACTTCCCCAACACGAAAACACCGACACATAAATAATCGAAACTGCAAATCAGGGACATTTAACAGGTAACGGGTTTAAATTTCGCTAATCATGCCTACCATAAGGACTTAGTAATACAATGATCGTAACACTGCCACACTTACTAAAACATGGTAGGCATGATTAGCGAAATTTAAACCCGTTACCTGTTAAATGTCCGTGATTTGCAGTTTCGATTATTTATGTGTAGGTGTTTTCGTGTCGGGGAAGTGGCTGTCGATCTTCTTAGTTGTCGATGTAGTAACCTGGATCCATATATATATATATATATATATATATATATATATATATAAATATATATATTTATTTATTTATTTATTTTTATTTTACATTTATTTTGCATTTGTTGACCGGGATGGTCCGACTGGATACATATCCATTTTCAGCAGAGTCCCGGGGAGAAAAGCTCCAAACACATAACAATTTACAAATTTTTTTAGGTAGATAGCATTAAGTAACAGTGAATACAGAAAGGAAAAGTAGATAGTACAATGATATGAGTTACAGAACATACAGGCTGATTACAGGCATAGCAGAATACATCCATCCATGAGGCAAGAGACATTTTGTAAGTTGTGGTAGTAGGTAATTGATACCTTATTACCTAGGTTTAGGATATTTTATTTAGGCAATAATACCTAGATTAGTTAATATTATTGATCATCTTGTTTGGATGGACTGTTAGGGTAATTTGTATGAAGTTAAGGAGGTGGAGAGGGTATAGGGGTACTAGTCAGGATTGGTACAGGGACATAACCAATGTGACATAAGGAGGCTTTTAAGTTTGTGTTTGAATAGCTTTGACGAGGGTTCTTGGGTAATGTCATCTGGTAGTGAGTTCCAGTATTTACCGACAGAGTTGGTGAAGAGGGAGTCACCTGCAGCGTGGTGTGATTTGGTCATAAGTACTAGTCTTTTGGTGGATGAGCGAAGTGTTCGATTGTTACTATAGGGGCGAATTATGTTTCTGAGGGCTGGAGTAGTGTCTGGGTGGTGGAGTATTTTATGGGCAACTATGAGCTGGTTGAGCTGGAGGAGTTGGTGTAGTTCCAGCCAGCCCAGGAGGTTCAGGTTCAGACATTGGTGGGTCCGGTAGGGTGAGCCAGTTGCAAATCTAGCAATGTGGTTGTAGCATGTAGACAATTTCTTTAGATCGGATTTACTCAGGTGGGAGAAGAGAGGGGAGGCATAGAGAAGGGTTGATAGAAGATGGGTGCGGGCAATAGCAGTTCTTGCTTGCGGGGTTAGGAATGATCTGATCCTATAGAGGCTGCCAAATATATATATATATATATATATATATATATATATACACACATCTGATCACCCTTTGACACAGAAGGGTTCCAAAGGAACTGACATGTACACAAAACAGAGGCATCCCTTGTGTTATAACATTTACATCTTAAGCAGTTCACAAGAGAAGGGATGGTTGTTGTGTATGTGGAGTCTGGGGTGGGGAATGATGGCTAATGTAATCTACCTCGGGGATTGTGGAGTTAGGGTGGGGGAATGATGGGTATGGACTTACACCCCAGCGACCACTTCTGTGTCACTGCTCGACAGGGGCACAGGTAAATAACATACCCAACTGTAGTCATGCTTGACTGTGTATTCTTTACCATTCCCAACTATGTAATAGTTTGTAGACACCGGTCACCACAGATGGCTACCATGGTGTGCTAAAAGACATTACACATGTGTATGCTTGGCTACAGGGTAGTCACACACACAAACACACACACACATGCCAGTAGTGTGCATACACATCTTGCCTGTGTAAAGGTAACTAGTACAGTGGTATGCAGTTGGGGTATGTGCCACAGAATGCATACAATTACACTTACTGATTCCACTTCTGAGCTGGGTGACATCACAGGACCAATTACTTGCAGTGGGGAGGGGGGAAGAGAGAGGTTTAGCAGTTCGCAAGGATAAAGGTCTGTGCAAAAAGAGGAATCACTTTGGAATGCAGCAAAACCCACAGTCATGACAGGATGCAGACACAAATACACACCAACAACCACACTCAGCCATTTGCTGACACACACACTTTGGCATTTGCTGAGAGACACACACACAGTTGCCAGTGGTGGGATCAGAACACCTGCCTATCTACAGAATACTATTATAGTACTACGCAGTTACGTGACACGCCACAGGGATTACACATTCCAAGGCAGTCAGACTGCCCTTCTAAGATTGAGGACAACAACAGGGAGACTGACAGTCATGAAGTACATAGCTGTAAACCTGTGTGTTTAAAGTAGGTGTCCATTACAACCTGTATGCACAAACAAGATACAGCATATGCATTTAAGCCTGAGAGGTATAGTTGTAGCACAACAGGTACCTGAACTGGAGTATGGCCATCTGTGGAATGGACAACTACTATCACTATACAAGGTTACAATGGGCATGCTCATACACTTAGTAGCACAGGGCCATTTGGGACACACTATGAGTACAACTACACAAGGTTATACTGGGCATGCTCATACACTTAGTAACAAAGGGCTTGTTGGATGCACTGACTCAAATTACACAAGGTGGCAGTGGGTACGCTCTTACACTTAGTAGCACAGGGCTGTTTGGGATGCACTCCGATTCTAACCACAGAAGGCCACAGTGTGCAGGCTCATACACTTACATGTACAGAACACGTTGTAATGGGTTCCTATTGTAAACATGCAGGTTTACAGCTATGTACAGCTTACCTGTCAGTATATATACACATCATACTGGTTTACTACCTGATACCTGTATGTGGTCCATAAATTATATATCTGTGTCTGTGCTGTGTGATACACATGCAAACATGTACATGAAGTACTGACATATACATGTTAAGTATACACATTCATGCATGTGACAGTGTGCATGCTCATACACTTACATGTAAAGAACATGCTGTAGTGGACTCCTATTGTAAACACACAGGTTTACAGCTATGTACATCTTAACTGTCAGTATATATGCACATCATCCTGGTATACTACCTGATACCTGTATGTGACCCGTAAATTATAAATCTGTGTCTGTGCTGTGTGATACATATGCATACATGTACATGAAGTACTGACATATATATGATAAGTATACACATTAATGCATGTGTGGACATGACAGAATATATTACCTGTTTCACACAGGTGGATGCTACCTACTGCATGCTGCCCTGAAAGGCATATATTGATAGCAGGTTATGGACAGTGACATTATAAGTGGAACAGTGGCATGTGCAAGCATAATTTGTGAGCCACATTGTGTAATGGTATTGAGGTACAGGTGTCAGGATGACCTCTCCCAGCTGTGTTAGTAGTTGTCATTATTAGCAGGACTGCTACCCTATGTATATTTCACAATGGTCATGTACACAATCTTTGCTGCTGTCCGTCACCTTACATGAGGCATTTGCTACCAAGCACATTACTGCCACTTGCAGTGATGTCATGGTATAAGTGGCAACTGCTAGACCAAATCAATGAGCCAATGTCCTGCTGTTATTATGAGGTTGTCCAGTGTCTGTCATTCTGGGCTGTCATGACTGAATGACATGCCTTCAACACAGAGCACATGCATCCATGTTTCACTTGTGTGTGGATAATACCTAGGTCACATTTATCCATATAGCTGTATTCCAAGGCAAATGTCCTACACACAGAAGTTACACCCTGACACCTACAAGACAACTGCATTGGATGCTTATGCTAACCAGTGCTAGATGTGTGGCTTTAGTAATCTATTTGCTCAATGTTTATTTTTATTTTTTATTTGTTAACCGAAAGTCCGAACAAAGCCAATTTTTCAGCCAAGGGCGGGGGAAAGCGGCCCAGAAAGATGTCTTTGTAATGTGGGAGGAAACCGAGCAGGAGGAGGAAACACAAACCTAACCCAGGAGGACATGCAGAGCGGACATGCAGACTCCCCACCCCACCCGATCAACAGAGAACCTTGCTGTGAGGCTGGAGGCGACAAGCCGCTGCAGCACCACCACTGCGCCGTCCTAATGTAGCAATGTAGAACCTACAATGGGGAATACTGACATCTGTGCAGTGAGGAACACCTTGCTGAAGGCTCTGTAGTGCACAATTGCACTACCATAATATACCTCAGATCCAGACATGTGGGCCATAACAGTGGTATGGACCATTCCAGGTGGTGGTGTACACATATTCATAAAGGCTACTCATATGTAAAGACCACTACTCTGACATAACGCATCACAGATGAGTCAGGTACAGGCGGCAGTGGCAAATGCTGCATTCTAAGATGTATCCCTATATACATCCGCCACCTTGTCCCCAGACTACCAACACACATCCATATGTGGTATGACACAGTATGGTAGACCACCAGATAACCATAGAGTGGTGGACTATACTTAGGCCTATGTCAACTGTGCAAAGTACACATGTACAGACACAGCTGCATAATGTGATATGCAATGCAATAATACCACTGTTTGTAACCAGCTCAGTTGTACACATACCATGGTCCCTCAGATGTTGTCAGCAGTAACACGGTCGACTGTTGCTGTACGTCAGTAAACAACACCCTCATGGATGGATATGACCTAACTGTACCTGCCCTGGATATGTACATCCCACAGTCATACAACATAAATGACATTACCATAGCTTTCATTATCCTTTCTACATACAGGTGGCTACAGTCATTACACACATGCACATGGCAGATAGCATGCTAACAGTACATAAGGTTTGATATCTATGTCAACAGAGATCACTTGGCTACTCGGTGAAGGTGGTGGTCTCCTACCAGTACATGAATGCAACATCCATTATGGTGTAATGGTCAGCTATGTTTCACACATGGTGAGGGGGAAGGTGCAGAATGTATCCTCTTGACCTGCTAGTGCACTTACTGATGTAGATCACATATGTGTACAGGTATTGATGTTTGTGTAGATTCCATGTGTGTGCAGTGTCTGATGTCTGAAGGTGACTGTTGTCTTAGGACATCATGCTGTTGCAATACAGCCTCAACATTGCCAACTGTATATGGTGATATACTCTAGGTACAGTAAGCCGTACATGAGGTATGGACAGATGTTTGGACATGACTACTAAGTGGTGGGGCTTCTTTGCAGATTAATGATTACTGAGGACAGCTCACTGGTGTGTTACAACCAGTCCTACAATAACCTGTGTAACTGCTAAGGTCAGGTTTTGTTAATTGAAGTGGAAGACAGACAATGTAGAATGCTGTAAGGGTGACACTGAAGGCAAACCTCATGACACCTGTAACAGTAATACCTCCCTTGTGCAAATATTGTGCATATATCAGCACAGCTGGCAAAGGAAAGTGTCAGTAAACTTTGTACCAGATGCAGTAGTGCTGTACATCTGTAATACCTATCATGAGATAGGCAGGTGTCTGATTCACAGTACTGGCACATGTGTGTGTGTGTGTGTGTGTCCATATATGTCACGTATAGTTGGTAATACATCCCATATGTTATCACTTTCCTGAACACTGTTATTGACACCAGTACACGGTGAAGTGTATAAAGAAAGGCATAGGCAGGTGGCTGAGCCTTACACATGTAAAGTGTCTGTATGTGTGTGACATAGGTGTACTTCTTTGTGAATGTCACAGTGTGTGTGTGTGTGTGTGTGTGTGTGTGTGTGTGTGTGTGTGTGTGTGTGTGTGTGTTTGTGTGTGTATGGCTGTTCGGTCCCTGGAGTGAGGCTGTATTTTGCCATAGTGAAATGTTAATGGCCCCTCTCCCCATCCACTCAATGCAATGCAATCTAGAATTCCTGTTGATATCATCAGTCATACATGGGCATTCTAACTGCCTGTTAACATGTACACCCTGAGGTGTGACCTGTTGTTACATAGCCTACTGATGGACCCCCCTCCCCTCATCCACTCACTGCACTGTAGTATCCCTGTCAATGTCCTCGATCTTAGGCCATTCCAACTACCTGTACATATGTAATCTCTGTGGCGCATCTTGTAATTGTGTAGTACTATAAAGATGATATACACATAGGCAGGAGTTCTCATCCGAACAGTGGCAACTGTGTGTGTGTGTGTGTGTGTGTGTGTGTGTGTGTGTGTGTGTGTGTGTGTGTGTGTGTGTGTGTGTGTGTGTGTGTGAGTGTCAGAGTGTGTGTTACTCTGTCTGTGAATGCCTGGGTGTGTCTGTGTTTGCATGCTGTCATGGCAGTGGCTATTACTGCTTCCCAATGAGAAGCCACTATTTCCACTGGGCTTTAACCTTGTCATCCTGCGTGCCACTCTTTTACCTCCTCCGCGCTTCAGGTTACTATACCTGTGATGTCACCCACTATGGATGTGATGGCTCTGAACACAGTAACTTACTACACAGCTATCATGCTCTTGGATCATTAGAACAGTAAACATAATTGAAACATGGGAGAATATAACTGTGATGTGGGCGCTACAAAGTGTATGCAAGTAATGTCATACTGACCTGTAAGTAGTCAACATGTACATATGGGACACTAACCGGAGACACCAACATCCTCCGGCACATGCAACTACACCTGAAAGAGGAAGGCAGAACGTCAAGATCAACATGCTGTTAGTGTTGTTACACATGATACATACTGTCAAATGTACAAAATGCATTCTAAAATTGTAATACATGGTATGTCTGCTGCCTGTCAGCACTAATCAACAATATTAATCTACAATTGTCTACCTAGTATGTTCACCCTGTGCATCAGACCATATGAGCATGTCCCTGCACTGCTGGTATGGATGACAGGGATGCGGCACAGGCATCATCATAAGCACAGGTTGATAATGTTTGCCAGAGGCCTAGGCTGCGCCATTGGATGACATCATGTGTGTGTGTTAGGGCCAGTAATATCAGTGAGCATGTGTGGATGTTATGCGTATGTGTTGAGGTGCCCTACATTTGTTTTCAGTGTGTGTATATGTATGCACACAGGTCTGACATGTAGCTGGCCTACACAGGGGTATTATTGACAGCTGCAGACTGTACAAGGCAGGTTTCACAGTTCACAGTGTCCGGCCATGCCACATGACCTGCGCCTGACAGGGGTTGCACGTGCACTACCAGGCAGAGGTCCAGATTGGGTACTGTCTGATGACACATGTCCACTGGACTCGTCCCTGTTGGGGCCATCCAGGACCACATGCATGTGCCCTGCTGTGTCCTGGTGTGGACTGCACAGCACCAGCTGAACTGCTGCTGCTACTGCCACTATGGGAGTGGGCATGTGCAGTAGCATGTTCATGTCAACCTTCAACAGGTGAAGTAGCTGACCTACGTCCACGTGCCCACTGTCTCACTCCCACCAGATGTTTCAGCACAGACATTCCATGCTCGAGGATGGACATGCCACGGTCAATGACTCCCACCATGTCACCCAATCATCTTTCCAAAACATCTGCAAGATGATGGTGAGCATTTGCAAGTGCCTGGATGTTGTCAGTTAATGAACAGACAGCAGCCCTCTGATGCCTCAGATCATCTCTGTTGTGCCATTCAGCATGTGCCTGTGCCTCCATTACAGCCCAAAACATGCACCTGGTGACTCCAGCTGATGTGTTTTGTCCTGCAGGGGCATGTTGGTCAGTGGTTCTCCTATGAGCAGCGCTGGACACATGCCTGTGTGGGACGTCACCAGTCAGTTGACTGGGATCATGGTGTGCAGGCACACCTTCCATAGTCTCCACACTTCCCTGTTCCATGCTACCACACGCAAACTGTCCTTCCTCTATGGCCAGTGGTGTGTGGTATGTGTAGGCAAGGAAACTGTGTGCGAGGATGAGGGGGAGACAGGTGGAATGGCCACCAATGGCACAGATTTAGCCCCTGACAACCCTGCCTGTGCCTCAATTAAACTATCATCATCACTGCTAGAGTCTGTAGGGACACTTACATCAGGTGGACTGCAGGAGGGCAACGCACCTACATCAACACCTGTGAGGGGAAGACAAGAACTGTACATTACAAGTTATACCAGACACAGACAGACACACACAGACACAGACACACACACACTCAGACACACACACAGACAGACACACACAGACACACACACACACACACACACACACACACACACAGACACACACACCACATGCAGGTGATATGGCAGATGGCATTCAGCTTAGACAATTACAGTTTCAGCTTAGACAATTATAGTGGTAGTCATCAGACATCCATGAGTTGCACACAACAGCATGCATGTATTATAGCAGACAGCATTCACCTTACACAATTATAGTGGTGGTTAGCATACATACCTGTATCACACCATTTGTGTTAGTAGCCTATGCCCTATACCTGCAACACAATGCATGCCCTTTGCACTGTTACACCGCACTGCCATGGTGTGTGCAACATACACCACATGTTAACAGAACATCGCTGACTTTTGTACATCTGCCACTGATGCTTTGTGTTGGCCACCGCCTCTATGTGTGAGGACATGAGCAGTAGGGTATGTTGACTGCATACTATGTTTGCCTGAGTCCTAGCTTGCATATCTCCCCGAAAGCAGTGCATATCTCTTCAACATTATTCCGCCTACCCCTGAGCTGAGTCTAGACATTGAGCATGTGGCTGTACACATGTTTGACATGGCTGTCCCTACTTTGCAATGGTGCCGCAGACCAGCACAGGTAGCATGTTACAGGCCACACTCACAAACTCAGGAACCTCACATGGCTTTCCTGAAAACACTGGAGGGGATAAATGTATCTCCAAACACCATCATACTAGGTGACTTCAATTACCCTAATATAGACTGGGAACACTACTCGAGCCCAAACACCCTAGCCCAAAAGTTCCTGGAATTCATAAACTCAAATGCCATGGAACAACTAGTCACCATCCCCACAAGAGGAGAAAAAGTACAGTTTTGTACCTACCATAAATGTAGATGTTCAAAGATCCACATTGCTGCAGTCCTTACATATGGGGTAGTCCGCTGTCCTCGGAAAACTGACATCAGGACGTCAGGGTACAAAAGCGCATGACCGACGTCATTTCCTCAGTCTTTTCTTGCCCCAGATGTCAGAAGGCCCTAACAAGAAAGGCCACAGCCCAAAAACCAGCAAAAACTAACCAACCACCCGTGCACTAACCATATTTACAATATGTACAACACAAACCACACCACCACCTTCAACAACAGAGGGAAGGAGGGAGACTGCAGCAATGTGGATCTTCGAACATCTACATTTATGGTAGGTACAAAACTGTACTATATTCTTCATCTCACATTGCTGCAGTCCTTATATATGGGTAGAATCCCAAAGCAGAGGTAAGGGAGGATGGCAAAACTATAAAGCATTAGGAGCTGCCAAAATGCCCTTTAAAATTGCAGTGGCAAATCCAGCCCTAGATTTAGAGTAAAGTGGAAGGTGGTAATGCTTAGAGAAAGTATGCACTGAACTCCAAGTAGCTGCTTCCAAAATATCTTTAGTAGCCACCCCTTAAAAGCTGTAGAAGTGGCAGTAGCCCTAGTGGAATGAGGCCTAATCCCAGCTGGAATCTCCTTACCATGATGGGAATAACAGAAAGCAATACAAAAACCAATCCACTTAGAAATAGTTTGTTTTGAAACAGGTTTGCCCTGAGAACCCAAAGCAAAAGAAACAAACAACTGCTGAGACTGCCTGAACCCTTTAGTTCTGCTCAAATAATATCGCAACTGTCTGTGTATATCCAAAGTGTGCAAAATCCTTTCCCTTTATTTTGGGGTTTGCATAAAAGTAGGCAAATGAATAGTTTGGTTTAAAGCCACACTAGAAACCACTTTAGGCATAAAAGAAAAAGACACCCTATCCTTGTGGAAAATTAAGAAAGGCTCAACTGCCATAAGGGCCTGTAATTCAGAAACCCTTCGCAGAGGTAATGGCCAACAAAAAGCAGTCTTCGATGATAAATATTTCAACTCTGCCGATGCTGCAGGCTCAAAAGGTTGTAGAGTGAGTTTCTCCAACACAAAATTGAGATCCCAAGCAGGAGTAGGAGCTCTAATGGGGGTCTTATATTCTTTGCCCCTCTAAGGAATTGCTTAAACAAAGGCTGAGAAAATAATGGTGGGTCACAGTCATAGTGAGCAGAAATTGCTGCAGCATGAACCTTTATAGAGGAGAAGGACAAACCTTTGTCCAATAACTCAGTAAGGTATTGAAGCAACACTTAAATTAGGTTTTGAAACATCAAAGTCCTTTGCTGTACTCCAAAATAAAAATCTCCTCCATTTATCTGCATAAACTTTCCTTGTACTAGGCCTTCTGGCCTCCAAAATAACATTCAAAACTTGTTGTGGAAGCTGAGACCCTCCAGGGTTTAAAACAGAATATGCCAGGCTGTCAGATGTAGAGAATGAAGTTTGACATTGAGTAAATGACTGTTCTCCTGAGACAGCAGGTGAGGAATCAAGGCAAAGGCCATGGAGGCTCCTGTACCAGACTTCTCAGTAATGGGTACCAGTGCTGTCGAGGCCAATCTGGAGCTATTAAAATCATGTTTGGCTTGTCCTGTCTGACCTTCAGCAGTACCTTTGGGAGGAGAGGCAGAGGTGGAAAGGCATACACGTGAAGATTGCTCCAATTGAATGAGAGAGCATCCACTTTCCAAGCTGTGGGATGAAACCTTTTGTGCAAAACTTTGGCAGCTGGTAATTTAGTGGAGAAGCGAACAGATCTATGTCTGGAGTTCCCCATAACACTGTCAATCTCTGAAATACATGAGGATCCAATTTCCACTCGTGGGGATCCATAATTTGTCTGCTCAACACATCTGCTAAGGAGTTCTGTGCTCCTGGCAGAAACCTTGCCTGAAGATTTAGCTGTAAACTGAGAGCAGTCTCCCACAAAATCATTGCTTGTCTGCATAGAGGATAAGAATGCGTTCCCCTTGCTTGTTGATGTACCACATGACAGTTGTGTTGTCTGTTTGAATCAACACCTGCCCTGGAAGAAGTAAATCCTTGAAAGCTATCAATGCAAATTGGACTGCTAACATCTCCTTCAAGTTGATATGTAGATGTTGAAGTCTGGCAGGCAACGTGTCTTGTACCCATTTTCCATTTAGATGAGCTCCCAAGCTTTGTCTGAGGCATCTGTCGTTAAAATCTGACTCGCCTCTGGCCGGGTCACAGAGAGTCCCTTGTTTAGGTGACATTCCTGAGCCCACCACAAAAATTCCTTTTGAATGCAAGGTATTATCTGAATGACAGTGTCCAAATCTTGGCAGTGCTGTGTCCATACATTCTTGAGATACCACTGTAGCTTCCTCATATGCAGTTTGGCATTGGGAAGTACCAGAATACAAGATGCCATGAACCCCAAGGCTTGAAGGACTGTCCTTGCAGTCAGCCTGGACTGACGAGACAATTGGTGGAAGTAAAGAGAAAGATTCTTTTGTTTGTCTGGGGTCAAAAAGGCCATCTGGGATGCTGTATTCAGTCTCACACCCAGAAAGCACATGTCCTGAGAGGGTACTAGACTGGACTTTATTTCATTCACAGAATACCCCAGGCATCTTAACACTGCCATCACATACTGTAAATGATGAAGAAGTTCATCCTTGAATCAGGCAATCGTCCAAATAAGGATAGATTTGTATTCCTCTTAGCCTGAAGAAGGCTACCACTGGAGCCAGAACCTTCGTGAACACTCTGGGTGCAGTAGATAAGCCAAAGGGCAATGCAGAGAACTGATAATGTGAAGTCCCAGCGGGAAAACGCAGATACTTCCTGCAACTGGGCCTGATAGGAACATGAAGGTAAGCTTCCTTGAGATCCAGAGTCACCATCCAGTGATCTTTGCCCAGCAGAGGTAAAAGCTGTTGTAACGTCAACATTTTGAACTTGGGAATGTCCAGATATGTGTTGAGGATAGATAAATCCAAAATTGGCCTCCACGTGTTTCCTTTCTTTGGTACTAGAAACAGGCGAGAATAAAATCCTAGGCCCACTTCTGGCAGAGGGACCGTTGTATGGCCCCTATGTGAAGTAGTAGAGAAATTTGTTTGTGAGCCTCTAGTCTTTGCTGAGGAGGAACGTCCGGCATGCCTTTGAAAGGAGGCAAGGTATGGAAATAAAACTTGTAACCCTGGTGTATGATATCCAATACCCATTTGTCTTGGGTAATCAACATCCAATTTTCCTTGAAAAGTGCTAACCTTCCTCCCAAAGGTGCTGCCAGGCAAGAAGGATCTGGCAGCTGAAAAGTAGGTCATTGGGCCTGTTTACGAAAGGACTGGCCCCTGCCCTCACCAAGATTGTGCAGGTGAACTCCTGTTCTAGGTCTGAAAGAACTCTGAGCTTACCACGCCTAGATCTACCCCTAGACTGAGAATCATAAGAAGGATACGTCCACCCCTTAGCAGGCCAATTCCTACTAAACTGGAGGCTGAACTTGCAAAAATCTTTAACAGCCTGCATAGACTTAGCCTTGTCTTCCATTTTCTTCAAGACTGACTCCACAGGTGAACCAAACAACACATCAGACTGCAAAGGAGCATCCAAAATCCTTGTCTTAACATGGTCAGATAAATTCTGATCCTTCAGCCAGGCATGCAAGAACTGAGCCAGTGGCAGCCACCCTAGACGAGGCCTGCACAGCATCAAAACCACACTGTAATGAATGCTTACCCACCTGTTCAGAGACATGCACCAAATCTTGTAATTCTTTACACTCAATGCCTTCCGCCAGAGCATCCACCTTAGACTTCAATTGAGAAAGAAGAAAGTTTTGATATTTCAACATATGAAACTGGCAATTCAAAGCCCTCATAGCTAAGGTAGAAGATGTATAGACCTTCTTTCCCCATCTATCCAAAGCTCTGGCTTCTTTATCTAGAGGAACCGGATTTTTACAACAAAGGCCTTGACACCCTTAGGTCCCTGACTAATAGTTTCTGGGTCCACCCTAGGACTCTTATAAAGATATTTATGAGCCTCAGGCACCCTGTAATACCTATCCGGTTTAACAGGAGCAGGAGGCAGAGAATCAGGATTAAGTGAAGCCTCTGCAAACACATCTTCCACAACATCCAGAACAGGGGTATAGCCAAGGGCAGTCCTGACCTTCCCACTTAAAATGTTCCCATAGAATGAAGTGTCTCTGAAAGAAAAATCCTCTGGAGGAGAAGCAGAAGGAGTGGAATCATCTGCATCAGAATCAGAATAAGGAGAGTACTCCTGCAAGTCTTCAGCTGAAGACTCTGAAACATCCAAGCCTGCTCAAAACTTCCCAACTCTGGCTCCACCCTAGGCCTCTTATCAGGAGGGCAAAGAACCTCTAATCAGAGTAATCAAATCTTCTGCCATTTTAAGCATGTGCTTAGGCACAGACCCTGCTGAACTAGGAGTGACACCAACAGAAGCTAAAACTAGCCTGCCTCTGGGAGAAGCCTTGGAAACAGAAGGAGAAGGCCTAACCACCCTAGGAAGGAAGGGGAGTACAGTAACTTCAGCCTGACCTGCCTCCTGAGAGACCACCTCCTGCAAAATCAAAGTCTCCCCTGAGACTCCAGAGAAGTCTCCGTGGAACCACTGGTTCCACTGAAGCCTCTAAAGAACCGGCGTCCGACGGATGACTCATCTTGCCTGGGTTTAACTGCATATTATAATTGCACCGCTTCCCAAAGACCAGCCTAGCACAATCTAACCTTCGCTAATAGTGCTTATTGAACGCGACACCCAACAACGAGGCCCCAAACAAGGAATACACAAAGAATGATAATCCGTATCTGTTTCCCACAAGAAATACAGTTATTCACTTTTTCTGACATCCGTAAAACACTGAGGCAAGAAAAAAAATATTCCCAGGGTACTTAGCCAACTTGATTGGTCTGAAACTCCAAATTGAAAATTTCAGAACGCCGAACGGCACTTGCAACGCTGCTTCTGCATCGGACCATGCGCAAAAAGACTTAGGAAATGACGCCGGTCATGCGCTTTGTACCCTGACGCCCTGATGTCAGTTTTAAGCGCCTTGACCGCCAGCCTAATACTTTGGTATTCGGGCCGGCCGAGGACAGCGGACTACCCCATATGTAAGGACTGCAGCAATGTGAGATGAAGAACATCATACTTGATCTCATCATCACGAACATGGGAGCACAATGTTCAACACCGGAAGTATACCCCTCACTGGTGAGATCAGATCACAAACTAATCTCGCTGGAGGTCCTCATCCCACCCCACCTGAAATAAAAAGACCACAGTAAAGAACTTCTCGAAAGCTGACTTCACACTTCTAAAGACTAGTGTGGTCTCCTTTAAGGCCCCCGAGCTGGCGGAAAACAGTATTCAAGCCGCTGAATCACTTACAAATGCCTTCTACCAGCACCTGCAGGACTGCATGGATAAGGCAATCCCAAGCAAAACAAAGACTCTTTGTACCAAAGGCAAGCGTCCAGTCTGGTGGACCCCAGCCATAAACAAACTCTACAACAAAAGGAGGAAGCTACTACAAGATAGAGCAAAATCCTTAAAAGGTAAGACACCTTTGATCACTATAAGTAAAAACTAAGAGCTCTCATAAAATCATCCAAAGCAAATTTTGAGAGAAAAATAGCTAAAGACTCAAAAGACAATCATAAGGCCTTCTTTAGCTATGTTAGAAACCTGGGAGGAAACTCCCAGATATGCTCAGAACTAGTTCAAAATGATGTGAAGATTACTGATCCTACAGACATTGCCAACATACTGGCTGACAGGTTCAGTGCAAACTTCCCTCCCCAAAAGGAGAGATATCTATACCAAACGATTGCAGCCCCCAAACATCTCTAACACCCAAGTGAGAACTGCTCTCTCCAAGCAAAAACACAGCAACCATGGGACCTGATGGTGTCCCCGGCTGTGTGCTCCACTAACTCAATGAGGAATTAAACCCACAGCTAGGACAGCTGTTTAATCATAGTCTCACCTCTGGATACGCACCAGGAGTGGCGCACTGTGACTGTGGTCCCACTTCACAAAGGCGGTGCCTCCACCAACCCTGGAAATTACCGCCCATTAGCTTGACAAGCCTTATCTGCAAAGCCATGGAGAGGATCATAATGGACCTCATAAATAAAGACATAGGGAATTTGCAGACTTTGGATCCAACCCAGTTTGGCTTTGTCAAAGGCAGATCATGCCTTTTAAACTTGGTTGACTTTTTCAAACAGTCACCAAAGCCATTGATGAGGAAAGGCAGTCCATACAGCCTACCTTGATCTGGCGAAGGCCTTCGATACAATACCCCACTCGGGTATCATTGAAAAACTCATCAGCTTAAATGTTAACCCATACATCACAAGATGGGTTGCAAACTGGCTGAGTGACAGAACCCACAGGGTCAGAGTTGCTGGCGCCATGTCAGACTCAAAGCCTGTCACAAGTGGTGTCCCACAGGGCTCAGTCCTGGGCCCACTCTTGTTTGGCATCTACTTTTCAAGTACAAGCAAACACAGGAGGGTTATGGCTGACAAAGTTTGCAGATGACTGCAAACTGGGCCATAGTCGAAAACACATCTGACACAGATATCCTTCAGAAGGGTCTCACAGAAATGGATAACTGGTGCCAGAGCCATGGCCTAAAGTTAAATGCCAAAAACTGCAAAGTCATACCCTTCGGAAAACAAGGTTACCCCTAGCTACCATATAGGTGGCAATCCACTGAGCACAGAAGAAGTTATCAGGGACCTGGGGACCCAGGTTGACAGTAGCCTGTCATTCGACACCCATGTAGCTAAAGTAGTTAGGAAGACCTTCTACATTGCCCACCTTATCATGAAGGGATTCACATCTAGATCAAGGGAGGTCATAGTCTCCCTATAGTCATCACTCATCAGACCAATGATTGAGTACAATGCCCCATTCGGAATGTATCTGACCCGACACTTGCAGCAGCTGGAGAGGCCACAAAAGTTCCTCACCAAAAGGATAAAGGGTCTCAAAAATCTGTCCTATGCTGTCCGACTGAAAGAACTCCAGCTCTATTCAGTCGCTTACCGCTTGCTCAGAGGTGACCTTTGCCTGACATACAAGGCCATGTCAAACCCAGATTTGATGAATATGCTTCACCTCAAAAAATCTAGATCCGTCAGAGCCACAAGGGTGGGAGACTTAAACCTCGACATGGCTATTAATAGGACGTGCTGGAGGGATAGATTCATCACCCAAAGACTCCCAATGCTGTGGAACAAAATCCCGGTATATGTGAGGCAGAGCACCTCGCTGGCCTTGTTCAAGAGAAATCTTGACCAATGGATGGGAGATCGCAGATATACCCCAGGGATTAACTCAGTGTCACTGCTTGACAGAGGCACAGCAAAATAATGGGTATAGTTTCCCATACTAAAGGGGTGGCGTAAGCCACAAAACTATGGGCTAGGCTTGTAAATGCCCTCGGGCAGATAGCCTAGTATGAACCTATGAACCTATGACAGTACCCCAGCCTGCAGTGTGGCGTATGACCTTGCCAATCACATGTAGTATGACATGTCATCTGCTGACATGCTGAATGACATAATAGTAAAGTAAAGAAGTTGCAGAGTTCCATGACAGATTCACCTTTTATTTATACAAAAAGAGAGTAAGCGCTTTCGCGATCTACCCAGATCGCTTTCAGACTGTATTACAATGTCATCTTATCTAACTAAGCATTTTAAACCTTCAGTCATTAACACATTGCAGTTAATTAATCACAATTACCTAATTAAAATATGGAAGTGGTTCCCTTTCAATAAAAACTTTTTAAAAATCCAAAACTTCTTACTTTGCCATTCTTTTGTATCAGCTTATATTAAGTTTCCCCTTCGTATTTGACAAAGACTGAAATATACTATGTCAGTAGTTCTACAGTCTGCATATATATTTCAGTTTTTGTCAAATATGCAAAGCATACTATATAGGTAAAACAAATAGGATGCTATTCTAGAACATATGAGAGACATTGTGACAGGTAAAGAAACTAATGCTCTAGCTAAACATATTCAAAAAGAAGGAAAGATCATAATTTTAAATTCTTTGTGCTTGAGACAGTTAAGAAAGGCCTTAGAGGAGGTGATATAAAAAAATAAAACTGAAGAACTAGAACAGAAGTGGATTATAAAATTAAATGCAGATAAACATCCAGGAATAAATGATGCAGTATCACTTAAACCCTTCCTTAAAGCATGACATTTGAAGCACTAAATGTTTATTTATGTTTTTAATACATTTAATTATATCCATGCCTTATTATATAATATGTTGCCTTTGCTTTATGTCTATATTTATAATGAATTCAAGTATATTAAATGAAATTAAGAGTTTTGTCTGCCAAATGGTTGTGATCTAGCTTAGTTAGGCTTATATTATAATAATATGCACACATATATGTATATATATATATATATATATATATATATATATATATATATATATATATATATATGGATTGACTTTATAACCTCAAATTAATGAAATGTCGAATTTCAGTATCTCGAGGCTATAAAACCGAATCCATAAAACACTGACACAAAAAAACACAAAAGTCAAAACACCGAAAAAAACGCACACACAATACTACACATACACCACAACACCCACATCACAATAAAAACAAACAAAAGTACATACATACATACATACACAACTCATACACACGCGCCCCCCACACACCCCCTACTTATATATACTAACTCCGAGATCGCACAAACACAAAACAGAAGCCGACTCACACACGCACATTCTCCAACCCCTCACACACACTTATCAAACACATCAGCACACTCACACACACTCTAACTCCCTCTCACAACCCTTAGAAAACACTTACCTGACATAACACCTACATCCACACATGGCACCACGAACCATCAAAACACAATCCCGGACATTACGCAGCGTAAGGTCATAACCGCAAATTCAACATATATTCGAATTCACGATTATGGGCTTTTGCTAGTTTTAACATTCTGCTTTATATCCTCGAGATACTGAAATTCGACATTTCAGTAATTCGAGGTTATAAAGTGAATCCATATATATGCATGCATTTTCATAGGTAATGTTTTGCTAATATTTTTTATTGACATTTTATGTTTCTATTATATCATATATACTGAGCTGTTTTTATAAGTATTTTGTTTAGATATAAGCTGATACAAAAGAATGGCAAAGTAAGAAGTTTTGGATTTTTAAAAAGTTTTTATTGAAAGGGAACCACTCCCATGTTTTAATTAGGTAATTGTGATTAATTAACTGCAATGTGTTAATGACTGAAGGTTTAAAATGCTTGGTTAGATAAGATGACATTGTAATACAGTCTGAAGAAGCAATCTGGGTAGATCGCAAAAGCGCTTACTCTCTTTTTGTATAAATTAAAGGTAAATCTGTCGTGGAACTCTGCAACTTCTTTACTTTACTATTTTGGTACTTTTGTGTGGTTGTTAGAGTGAACTCAGTACTCTGTCTATTTTCCTTGTACCAGTATGTTGAATGACATGCATACATGTGTAACACAATGGTGTCCATTCCAATCTACAGTACGGTAATGGTGTCCCAATGCAGGGACATGTTATACTAACATGAGCCTTCAGCTGATGCAATGTTGTCTGTCCCCCTACAAATATGCAGGGACATACAGCACATTGAGCTGATGTGCATAGCCATTGCAGGGCATCATGTGGCTTCACAAGTGCTATACAGTGTGAGCTACTGACAGTTCATAGCCATGACTATGTTCACAAACAATACATATCTAATGTGGAATGTGGCCCACATCACTGAGGTTTATACACACTAAACCCTAATGTGGAATGTGGGACACAGGTCACAGAAGGGTATATGGAAGACACCCCTGCACATCTGCAACCATATTACTGATGCAAGGCAACTATGCCCACACATGGCTAACTTAGCAGTACTCTATGTCCCACATGTCATCTGTGTACCTCACACACATGAGGAGCAGGCATGACAGTGATGTCTGACACCAGGAATGTGACTGTACTCTATCTGTGGTCCGATGTGGTTGTATGTGTATGGTGTGCAACACATGAATGTATATGGATACTGTATAGGTGAATGCTTCCATGTCGTGACACACTCAAGATGGTCAAGACATGTTATGTGGTGGTTTCATGTTATGCCTACACAAGCTGTGCACAGGCCTGTATGATGTTTGATGTTTCACATCTGCAATATCACCATTACACAAAGGCCATAGTTGTACTGTGTCAAGCCAATGTACAACAGGGTGTACACACATGTACATTGCTTCTACTGTGTGTGTTGCTTCATGTCTCTGGCCATCTTCCATGGCCATGTGTACACATGTTCTGTCCAATGGTTGTGATGGCCATCCTATTTCACGTCAGTGTTATCCCATATGACATGCAACCATAGATGTCATATGCTCCACTGAGGGCAGGGTTATGCAGACAAAGGGTGGTATGTGAGACATGTTTTGCAGGATAGTTGAGCAGTGTTGCAGTCAGCCCACTAAATGTTATGGACATGTCAGATAGCACATGACATTGTGTGACATTCATAGCAAGGGTGTATCCTGTGGGCCAGTCATACTCCAGATCCAACACATTTAGAGTGTGTGCACACATATGCTCTCTGTACAGTACTGTTAGTATTCACAACATGTGTAATGCTGATATGTAGTACCTGTCCCTACAGTGGAACACACCTCCACCATTGTATTCACTGTTGTCCACACATACACATCTGACAGTGACAGTTTGCAAGGGTTAGTGTAGGTGTTTCATATAGTCTTCAATTGTTCACATGGGTAGACACTTTGATGCATTGCAGGTCTGACCAGTGTCCATTTACAGGACCACCATACATTCTGTGTACGTGTGTTATGGCTGCTAGCATGCAATTAATATGTTCTGTGCATTATCAAGCCTAGGAAATAATAACAATCTCACCTGACACAGGCTGCTGTCGCTGCAAAATGCCAGAGGTACCTAAACAGGAGTGTCACAGTGGTAAGATCATTATCAATACCTGTGTGATAGCTACAGGGTGCAATGTCCATGTTAGCACATAAGCCAGTACAATACACTATACTATGGAGTATGCACATCTGTGCATACATAGACTAGCAGACGGTAGAATGTGGCATGTGTGCATACATGCCTTGTATATGATGTTACATTACATATTGTACAGTAACACATGTAACTATGTGAAATATAGTTGTGTTATATGTGCAGTAGTGACTTACCCGGTGGTTGAGAGACATCCACCTCCACAATACCAGCTAAAGCTTGTGGATGGAGGTCTGCAGGTGTCCCCAGGTCAGCCAATAGCTCCTTGGTATGTGTGAGTGGGGGCTGGGTGAGTGGCCCCCCCACCTGTTGCACCTTGTTCCCTGGTGATTGCATTAGCATGCTGTTTCGCCCATCTTATGAGGTCAGTACAGTGGCCGCACACCTGCTGATAGGTGCGATTGTGACTGCCAACATCATTTAACCTCCTGCAGAGTTCCTCCCACAGGGCATCCCACTGCTGTGCCTCCTGTGGCACATGACTGAAGGGTGTGGTGTGGTTCTCGAGGAGGTATGGGACAAGGACCTCATCCTCCAAGTGGCTATACACTGGCTGTCTGCTAAGTTCCATACCTGGAAGACATACTGATGGAGACAGGTCACAGTAACTCGCAGAGAAGTACAGCAGTATAGCTGAACATACATGTGTATCACATTTATTAAGATTACAAATGCGTCTTTGCAGATCTACATGACACTAACACCACTGACATGTATAAGTCACACACATTTGACACTTACTGGTGATGTGATGTTATCGCCATATATGTATGTGTCATGTGATGGCATTGCTTATACACCATGTGGATGTTGTCTTGACGTGGGCATGTCTGTTTGCCTGTACTAGTGTCTTTACCTATCAGCACATGCCTGGATGTGTTCACATTAATGCAATTGACCTTAATGCTGTGTATATGTCACATATATAGTCATACATAGCCATTAGGGACATGACTTGTGACCTGCAGACCTGCAAGCATGTATGTGTTTTGCCATATACATCTATGTGGCACTGTACAGCTGTGTAGCATGCTGCCATGTATTGCCTGTGTTGCACATGTGTAGCACATGGGAAAATAGCTAGCCTGATGGTGTTTTCAGTGAAGGATATCAACTATAGCATGTATGGTCATAGTGATCTAGTAGGCTATATGCCCTGGGCCATTTATGAGCCTAGGCAGACAGGTTACCTAGCTGTAGGCAACAGACAGGTATGTTTCAGTGGCCAGTTCAAGCAGTGCCACAGAACCGCTCCACAGGGTTACTGATATATTTGGCATGCGGTCTTCACACCATGTCACAGAGAGGGGCAATGTGCATCTTTGCTGGACAGGGATGCATAGTTTGGCAAGAGTATGATAAGTGTATGGGACAGAGATCTGTCAGGCATGTTGTGATCCTTGTACTAGAAAGGTGGATGTCCATGAAGTATGTGTTTATTTGGGGTAAGGATGTGTTAAGTGTAGCATGTCCAACACCTCTGGGTTGGACATGGCTTTATTCACGGTATGCTGCATGCTACATAGTGCAGCTAGGGATTGGGAAGGGCAGTGTAGGCCATCTACACATGGGCAATAACCTTTAAAGGAAATATGTGATCTATTATGGGTCACATGGGTGTTGAGTATGGCTGAGCAATTATCTCTATATTCCTGGATGGTACGCTGTTATGATTAGGGGTGCCACATACGTCTACTTGTCTGGTGTGGTGAAGTAACTATCAAATGAAAGAGTACTGTCCACCTGCATCCCATACACACAGTTGCCATTATGTTGACCGCTGCCTAGGTGGTAGATCATGGGTACAGGGTTTGTAACATAGGGGATTACAATACAATACGTAGCTGTCAGATTGTGGCATACGTCACACACCACACATCTGACACACTAAGGCCCTTCTGTATGTTGTATGCAGCACACATTGAGTCGACTATTGCTCCTAGTTCATAGTCATTTGCAAACATCAATAGGCTGATGCCTTCTATGTTAGTCTGTGTGGTATAGATAACAAAGAGGGGGAGTACCAGGAATGAATCCTGTATTACTGTGGCTGGCACTGGTTTGATCTGCGTGTATTAGTCAGACACCTTCTGTAGTGTTGGTTCTACCAGCAGTCCAGTTGTCAACCACTCCTGTGACATAGGAATATATACCTAGTTTACTGAGTTTAGCCGGAACACAGTATGGGTGATGGTGTCCTATGACCTGGCAAGGTCATGATATGCAGTGTGAATCAACCCTACTGTCATCTACATCTGTACCATGTATATCAAATACTTTGATCACGGTTCATAGATTTACAGACCAGACTCAGCAGGGTAGTTGTGCACTATTTCACATTATCAATAGTGTCTCCCCCTTTGTGGGGTGTGATAACTGTTGCTGTGCATCATTCCATGTGTACACAGCCTGACATGGAGCTATGATTGAACATGATGTGTATGTGGATAGCTGAATGTCCTTACATTTGTCTAGGATACAACCTGGAATGTTGACAGGTCCCATGAAAGCTGCATGTATGGCTTTAGAGAGTGTAGCTTGTACCTGCATAGTCGTTATTACAGGACCCTATAATGTACATGGATATATTACTAAGTGTACCTGTTGGGGGAGGGAGTGGGTTTAGGTTCTTCAATACCCTATCTAGATGAATGGGTGCTATTTCTGTAGGTGCAGTACTTCCCATGCCATAGTGCTGTGCAGCACTGCAAGTCTTGTCGTTCCCATTATGATTAATGACACAGCTATAGAATGTTCTGTGCTTGGCCTCATAATATGTGGCTGATTAGTTGCACAGTAGCTTTGTGTGGTTTTATATGGTGTATCTGCATCTTACTGAAGCTGACCAGGTATCACCTACACTCATGTGTGTTCACTCTTGCAACAGTTACTACCTTCTGTGGTACAGTTTAAAGCATGGTTCCACTTGTTTGCCTTCTTGTTTGTGATGGGTTGCATCCTGGTTCGGTTTTAATGGCACAATCACCACACATATGTGACTGCTTAAGGTTCATTTGTGTAGGATTCAGCATTTGCACATGCATTGTCCATCTGCATGGGTGCCATGACAGTCACCACTCTGCTCTTAGGAAACATAACACTGGCATTGGAGACTAACTATGTGTAACATACTGTTAGCCCTGTTTGTGTGACCACTGTGATGCAGGTCAGTGGGGTTGATGGAATCCAACATGCATTGAGCGCAGGTGTTGGTACATGAGGAGTCTTCCCAGTTCATAATGGAATAGTTGAGAGTAGCCATTATTATGGTTCTGTCAAAGACCTAATCTTCCCCATTGCAGCACATTATGACAGTTGGGAAATCTGTGGCCTGGTGGGTGATCTGTCTCAAGGTGCAATTTGAATTCCACTTTGGCACAAAGGTAGTTGCTCAGCATAATGCATCTGACGTTATGCAAGTGTAACTAGTGTGGGGGTGTACATATCCTTCAGGAATATGGACACACCTACGGCCCATGTGTTCCAATAAAGGATAATGGGCAAGAGGTGAGGTATGTGTTATAACATGGTCATGCAGCTGTGAGAGCATTGAAACATGTCTCAGCCACTGCACAGATATGTTCTCCATGTTAGGGATTGACATATGTGTGTCCATATAGTGTTTCTGACATGTATTATTGTGTAGCGAGACCCGCAGTTTATTGCTTGGCTGTCCCTGTAACAGCAGTGGGCCTTCACTTGAACCGTGCATGATGAAGGCACTCTAGGGAAAGCATGGGCCCTTGGAAGTATCCAGATTCCCAGGGGTGACAGGTGCAGGCCCTGTCTGGCAAAGCATCATGGTCTGTCAGCCATGTTATCCCAGGATGACAGATAGTGGATTCCCTTTAAGTTGCACCACTACATTAGACAATTGTGAAATACAATCCCTCTGTCCCTGTACTGCAGTATCATTCTGGCCAATGGCAGAATGCTATCCAGGCTGTGGGACATACCTGCATGGGCTACAAGACCTGACAGTTCCTACATGTGTTTCTATGCAGTCCAGGCTACTGCATCACAGGTCCTGCACAACAACATGGAATATGCCAAAGCCATGTGTACAGTTCAAATGGTTGTCTGAGTGTATGGATATGTGGCCAGTCATGGCAGACAGGCAGCTGACAGTATGTATGCCCTCGTATAGGTTGTTGTGTAACATAGTGCTGGAGTTTGCATTCACCAATGAGTACTGTTGGGCATGTGTCCAGTCACGTGTTCTGATGTGTGGCACAATTATGCAAACTATGTCATACAGTTTGTGTATTTCTGTGTCTATCTCTTCCTGCTTGGGGGTCACTTGTTTGGCCAGATACTTAGAAGCATCTGTGAATGTGTGTGATTTCTGGTAGTGTGTGTGGGTGTCCTTACTGTGTTCTGGTAAGGGTATGTGTAGGTTGTGTTGATGAGCTGCATGTGTTACCCTACACCTTATGACTGTCCAGTCCAGTCATGACTGTAGACTGGGCTGTCTTGCAGCTTAACCCTGTAGCTGCATCCCAAACAAAGTGTGAGGCATTGCGTTAGGTGGGTTTGGCAGTGTACATGGCATAGAGATTACATTCCTCCAGGATGGCTACATATGCAAAGCTGACATTAGCAGACACCAGTAGATGACTAGTGGACATGCCTGTATGAGCATTCAGTACTACAAGTGCCAAGTACTGTATTTAGTTTACGTATTGCATATGAAGATGTTTTTTACAGTGATGCTCACACGTAACTATTTGTATTATGGACGTGATAACACTGGCTATTACAGAAACATTGTAGCTACCTTAAGCAGCAATCCTCCTCTGAGGAGCACATCACATCCTGTTAGTTGATTACAGATGATGCAAGTGTCTACAGGTCTGTTTCCTTCTCTGGGTATATACTCACATATCCACCAGGACCATGAGCTCTGTTGGGCACAGACACCCACTCTCCAAACAGAGGCATGTATCAATAGACTCTGATGACACTATCAACATGATCTGGATATAATCAGATAGTATGAGCCATCACCTATGAAGCGGCTATTACACATGGGCAGCTGCCTCCTACATCTTACATTCCTACTGCAGATGCTACACTGGAGTTAAAGATGATATGCAACCAGTTTCATTACCAGTGCTGTGCATTACCTTACATACAGTAAGTGCAAGCAGCTGTTAGGTTGGCAATGAGAGGTTAGGCTACACAAACCTGGTAGTTCACCGAGTGTGTCTGTACTCTCAATATCCACTCTATGTAGGTGTGCACATATTTGGCCCATCCCTGTGACAAGGGTCATTATACATTTGCATAACATGCACACATGCACAGCTGTTATTGCTTGCAAATGATACTAGAGAGGACCAGCCCTGTAACAAGGGTCACTAATTTGCATAACATGTATGCATGCACAGCTGCTATTGCTTGCAAACGATACTAGAGAGGTGGATATTACATGTGTTATGTGCATGGATAGTTACCTAGCTCTTCCAATTATCTTTCTATCATGCTGCTAAACTGACAGATGAATACAAATGATATGTATCCTGTTATTGGATATTCTAATTGCCAAGATACATAACTACTGTTTGCATAACTACTGTTTGCATAACATAACGGAACTGCTATGTAGAATAGAATACAGATCTGCCTAGAATACTGTACATTACACAGTTACTGGCACAATATCTCACACTGCACACCATATTTGCACAGTAAGCCCACCTTTAACATGTTCATCTTACTTATACACCCACACATATGTCGACTGTTACAATATATCAACATATACTATCCCCTGTTATAGCACATACTTGTTGGACCAATTCTGACACTGACAGTGGCTGGAAGCGAATTGGTGGGTTCCAAGCCTATATCATCCCTCGTGGTGTATGAGGAGGCTGCCGTGTGACCTACAGCAGTACGCACATAGACTACTACAAGCATTACTACTGCTCAACAATAAATCGCTACAAGATAGCTATTTTCACAATATGCATTGATTACACTGTAATTCTTACAGTACAGGTACTACATACACAGACATACTACATGTTATACATACCTTCTTAGTAATCGGAGGTATTATTGACTAGTATAATACTCAATTTTGTTTCATCTTTCACTGTTTTGTACTGTCCTATGGGTAGATACAGATGGTTTGAATGTGTGACAAGGCAACCTTTTATAGTTACAGATCAGTAACATGCTATCTCAATAACCAATTGGTGTTCCTAATTAGCTAATTACATGCACAACAGCTGTGCTGCTACTGCCTTAGCCAATACCATGGCTACAGTGGAATATATGTGAGTACTTCACTTGAGCGTTGTCCCTTTGCCTCACTTGTGAGGAAGACAGCATCGAAGTGCTGTTTGGAATCTATTGCAACAGCTGTATGGAGACGAACAGTAATATATTGTGTGTAATGCCTAGAGGATTCAGTCTAAATGTGAGTACTGCTGTTATATTTCTGAACATTGCTACTTGTGCAGGGTTTGTCTGTACCTAATACTTCTGCATATGTTTCAGTCTGGCCAGGTAGTTCGACCAGCTCAAGGCTGCATAGCTATGCATATAATGTTAGGGGGTTTACAGTGTGCTTACCAGACATATTTATTTTGGTGTTACTGTGTATCATACTGTGCTGATAATCAGTACTCTGTAAAACTTCCTGGTGTACAAACCTTTCGACCCTCTGAAATGGGATTAGTTCATACAAACCCGGTGACATCAGCAGCTGTTCAATTGTATAAAGGCAACTATTTCACATACAGCCATGGTAGTGTGTCTGTGTCCAGGTATGTTACGGTTTCAGCAGATGTTGTACAGTAGTTGAATAATTGGTTATGGTATGACAGTATATATTGATGTAATTTGGTTGTGGGGTATATGATGGGTGTACATAGCACATGCAGGTGTGTAGGAAGCTCTTTTATGCAACGTCTATATGTGTGTGGGTGTTCTTTCCCTATGTGAATGCCTATCCATTAGTGGACCAATGGAATGGTAATTGAAGGCTGATTCATTAAGGCACTATTAAATGCTTCCTGTATAGCATGCAGGTACTGTTAGTCCTTGAATCCTTTTGGCAAAACATCGAAATGTAATAAAGTTTTGCAAAATGAAAGCTGTCTGTGTATTTCTGTCATGGATATTTGCAGTCATTGCAGTTGTGTTGGTGACTGTGCCATAGAACATATTTGTAATAGTGTATTGGCATATACTCTTCATATGTTATGTTCATATTGTTTGGGGGGGGGGTGTAATGTGTGATTGCTATGTTCCATGTTATACTCAGATATGACCACTTCAGATGCTGTCTACAGACATGTATGTATGTGTGTATGTATATATATATATATATATATATATATATATATATATATGTGTGTGTGTGTGTGTGTGTGTGTGTGTGTGTATATATATATATATGTGTGTGTGTGTGTGTATATATATGTATATATATATATATATATATATATATATATATAGATAGATATTATTGCATACGTTTATCTACCTCCATAGATGTGTATATGTTTTTAACCTATCTATATATCTACATATGTACGTAGACCTGTATATATCGACATGTCTCTATCTCTCTCTCTCTCTATATATATATATATATATATATATATATATATATATATGAGCATACACCTTTAATTGGGTACATGGCGGGTTGTGCTATTTCAACACATTCCTCCCTTTTGTGTTTTAGCCTGACTGCATACACAACTGAGATAGGTACATCGCAGGTAGCTTAGTGTTAGGTTACTTTGAGGATGGAGTACATGGTTGCAGGTTCTGCTGCTGGAAGGTGTTATTATTTTACCTCTCAGAGTAGGCACTGGTAGGGTACGTGTAAATAACGCACATTTACGCGGTAGTAAGCGGGTTTGCCCATAGTCTGCGCAACATTAAGCAAAGGTTAAACCTGTGAGGTGCTGCTCTGTTTATTGTGTTTCCGCGCCACTTACCATTGCACAAACCCGTGGAAACCCGCTTACAACTGCTTAAGAGTGCTTTAATTCACCTGCATCCAACAGCCCTTTATCTGGCCCTCAAAATAACCTAACAGCCCTTGAACCTGGGACCATGAACACCACAGTAACTAGCTTTACCACTAAGGCATCTGAGATATGTACAAATGTTATGGTGTTTAGAATATACATTGTACTACAGACATTCCTCACTACTGAAAACAAATGTGACAGTCAGTTGGTGTACATATGTCTGATACATGTTAATGTTCATATATTTGTGAAATTAGGTGTTGCAATGTGACATGACAGGGTGTATTATGAAAGAGAAAGGTTCTTGCTTTGTGTCCTTTTTATACTGTCCCAATACTCCATGTATACCCCTCCAGTTCACTTACTGGACATCCGACCCATGCCCTCCTTCATGCATGATTGCATTAACCATCATTCCTTCCCCTCCCCAATCCTTACATACACAACAACCACCCCTTCTATGGTAAATTACGTTAATATTAATTGTTATAATACCAGAGCTGCATGTGTTTTGTGTACACTCCAATTCCTTTGGAGTGCTTCTGTGTCACGAAGTGTGTTCATAGATGTTTATATATATGGCTATTGATGTAACTGTATAATATATATATATATATATATATATATATATATATATATATATACCTATTTGCAGACATCACTGACGTATATATATATATATATATATATATATATATATATATATATATATATATATATATTTCATATTAATGTGTAACAGTAATACATATGTGGACTAGAATGTGTTGGTTCACGAACTACAGTACATTACAATGTACTGTACATATGTACACAAAGTGACTGTCCCATTTGTGATCATTACAGTGGAATGCATATGGTGTAAGGTGTAGTCCCAGGACCATGAAACGTGTATACAGATCAGATTGCTTAATGGTAAGTCCCATTACTATAGTGTGCATGGTCCATGGTTCAACACCTGCGATGCTTTACAAATGTTTTTTACTCCAGAATAAGGCTCATTTAAGCAGTTGTAAGCATATTTAAATGTGTTTGTGTGACATTATAGCAGTGGTTAAACACAGTTAAACAAACTTTGTAAAGTATAACCTGTGCACGTAAACATGGCCACATCCGCTAACTACTCAGGATATATACTTGTCAGGAAGTAACATCTCACTATGTGCTGACATAACATTACATTCTCTGTTGACTGTACTCTCCAGCACACATGGGTTTATATGGGTGTCACAAATGTTTATTATACAGATGATTACTACCTATATATGCAAGCTGTGGTTAAGGTATACTTTTGAACATGATAAACATCCCTGCTTTTATCAGGATTGGAACCTCAAATGCACAGATACTATGCAGATGCTGTAACCATTACACTGTTTACATTAACGTTGCTTCCGCCTATTTCCTATTTAGATGATTTCTATGTGTAAGCTAGGCTAAGCAAAAGGCGGAGGCCCCCATACTCACTGTGCTTCACATACTCTTGAAATAACAACATATAACAAATGTACTGTGAGACAATACATTACATTCCTAACTACATTAGGCATAACCCCTCACTGACACACTTCAAGAGAAACCTTGTTGTGTGAATGGGTAACAGAATATACACCCCTGGACTCATGTGTCCCAGAACCATACAGAAAGGGGGTGGGGGAGCCTGTCCAGTTTGATAGCTGCGAGACTTGTTGGGAGAATTGAATGGTTTTGAATTGCCACATTAACATGCCCTCTTTAGATCACTAAGTGCCCCTATCACCCTCCACAACCCCGGTCTTCAATAGCTTCCTGCAACTCTGCCTAGAATTGCTTAATTGGTTATGCTTGACACAGGCTCAGTTACTTCATCAATGGTGCAGGGCCAGCCAATATACTGTAGCTATGCTTCTAATTGCCCTTGGGCAGATAGGTAGTAGGCTATCTGTGAACCTCTAAAGTGCAGACCATCACAGCCATAATATGTGAATAAACAGACCTTCAGATCACAATATAAAGTAAGAAATCACCATGTAGTCAGGTAACAGTTAAGTACAGCAAGAACATATAGAACACTGATACTCAGTCACTCCAAAAGCCTATATTGGAAGCTAGAAGACTTGTATAAGTTTAATGCTTTCTATTGCTTACCAGTAGGTTACCTACAGGAGAGATGAACAACAAGCACAGATGGGGAACATGCATGCAACAATACCATACCGGCCTATGTGTCAGCCTTAGGCTTTAGAATACTGGCCAAGGCTATTGGCACCCCCACAGTGCCTTATTTAAGAGAATCTCAAAGGTGAATACCAGCTTTGTAAACAGCACAATAGCAGATTCAATGAGGGTTATGCTTCTCAACACCAGGGGTTGTGATCACAACATGCTTGCACTCACAACACTCCTCAGGATGGACAACATCAACATCTGTGCAGTAACTGAGATCTGTCTTAATGCTCCTAAAGAGCACACCAGCACTACCAGACTACAACCTATACTGCACATTTCAGCCACAGAACATGGACTGACAGACATGGAGGGGCTGTATCCATATTCATCTGGGATACTTACACCTCCAGGTTAGTGGGGCAGCTTAATACCTCTGAGATCATCCATGTGCAGCTAACATCAGCCACAACTGCAATGTAAACTGTGGCCTGCTACAGATCACCCTCCATGACCCAGGACCACCACTCCACCTATCTGGAGACAGTGGAGAACATGAATGGCCTAACGCACACCCTGGCTTTGGTTGATGGCAACTACCATACCATTAGCTAGAAAACTTACTCCGGTACTCATGTCGAGGCCCAGCGCTTCCTGGTATTCATCACCGCATATGCCCTGTATCAGGTGGTAACCTCCTCAACGTGGGGTGGAAACTACTAGAAGTTGTCATCACCAACATAGGCAACAGGTGCACCACAGCAGAGGTTTACCGTTGACTGGTTTGATCTGACCATGAACTATTCACTGTTTTCACACCCAAGCATCTCCCCCACCCATGGATTCCACAGTGTATACCTTTCCTACAGCTATATTTACACTACTAGTGACAGGGGTGGGGGATTTCACAGCCCCCACACTAAGGGGAAACACTGCTCAAGATACATACAGATTTACAAATGCAGTGTATAATCTCCTACATGGATGTATGAATTGTGCCATCACTTGTAAACCAAGACACCCTCCTCCTAGACAAGGACACCAGTCTGGTGGACCTCTGCAATAAACAGACTATACTACAAAAGTAGGACAGTGTTCCAGACAAACAGCAAATCCCACGAAGGGCAGACATCCATGACCACTATTAGTATGATACGTAGGTCCCTCATGACATCATCCAAGGCTAACATCAGCAGGAGAATACACAAGGATTCGAAAGTTAACCATAAAGCCTTCATTGGCTATGTCAAGGATCTACATGGTGACACACAGATTTGCACTTTGCCAGTGAAATATAGCACAACACATGCTGACCTTACTGATATCGCCAACATCCTTGCAGATACATTCAGTGCATACTTCACCCCATTAACAGCCCACTACACTACTCGAAAGGTACAGTATCCCACACATCAGAGACACACAGGTGGAAATGGCCCTCTCTAACAGCAGAACACAGCATCAATGGAGGCAGATGTTGTCCCAGACTGCATCTTGCAAACTGTACAGGACAACCTGTCCCCCACCTAATTAAGCTTTCCTACTTCAGCCTCTCCACAGGCTACATGCCCATACAATGTCGCGTGGCAACGGTTATTCCACTCCATCAAGGTGGAATCACAACTGACCATGATAACTACCACCCCATAAGCCAGACTAGCCTGGTCTGCAGTGGTATGGTTCACATCCTCTTGGCACTCATTAACAAAGACATTGGTAACATCTGAACACGTGACCCAACCCAAGTCAGCTTGGTTGAGTGCTGTTCATGCCTACTGAACCTTTTTAATGTTTTACATACCATCACCAAGACATTAGATGATGGGGGAGGTGGTTCACAGATACTACCTGGACCTTGCCAAGGCTTTTGACACCATGTCCCACTCAGGTATTATTGATAAACACACCAGCCTGTACATACATCTATACATCACAGGTTGGGTTGCCAATGGGCTTACACACAGAACCCACATGGTAGGACTAGCGGTCTCCAGGTCTAACTCTTGACCAGTCATGACTGGTGTCCCACAGGACTCAGTCCTGTGAGCCCTACTGTTTGGCATATACATCTCAGAGATACAGGCAAACACAGGTGGACTATGGCAGACCATGTTTGGCTATGACTGTGAACTGGGAGCCATGACTGATAGTCCAGCGGGCACAGACATCCCTCAAGGGGCCTCACAAAGAACATCACAGGGTGTCAACGTCACAGCCTCCAGCCAAGTGCCAGTAACTGCATGGTCATTCCATTGTGGAATTGGCACCCACATATTAACACATAAGTGGCAGCCACTTTAATACGGATGAGGTGTTGGGGTATCTGTGCAACAAGGTAGATAGTGAGCTCCCCTTTGACAATCATATCTCCACAGTAGTTAGATCCTTGTATGTAAGCCATCTGATTACTAAAGGATTCCCATCTAGACATACTGGGGTTATAGTGCCCCTTTACTCATCACTCATCAGTCCCATCATAGGGTATAATAACCCATGTGGGATGTACCTCAGAAGACACTTCCAACAGCTGGGGGTCCACGAATGTACCTCGCCAAGGGGAATACTCGCCTCCAACATATGGCCTATGCAGCCAGACTGAATAAACTCCTACTTTACTCAGTGGCATCTCATTTACCCACAGATGATCTATGCTGGCCAACACAGCTGTGTCGAACTCAGTCTTGATGGATATGCTCCTCCTATGGGAATCCATGTCACAGTGAGCCACACACTGTAGTGAGCTGAACCTTGCCACAACAATAACTGGAAGATGCTGGAGTGACAGCTTCCTGTCACAGACACTCCCCATACTTTGGAACAAGATCCCTAACTACATTATACAGAGCCCCTCATTAACACTCTGCAAGAGAAACCTTGAATAGTGGATGGGGAACAGTAGATGCACCCCAGGGATCCCGCCATTGGATCTGCTCCACAGAGGGACAGTTAATGAATCTATGGTGTGGCAAAAGCTGACACATTTTGGCTGGGCTTATGAATGGCCCCTGGCAGTTGGCTAAGTACCTACCTATGAATCTGTACATACAGTATTTGCATATGCTGATAGCTTAATTTACTGTTCAGGTGCTGACTTACTTTGTGCCAATGGCAGCTGTGTGTGCAATAGTTGAGGGCTGCCTATGTTGGATCTACACAGTAGACTGCCTATACATGACAATTTACAGGTAGTCTTGTGTGTGTGCCATCCATTTTTACTGTGTGTGCAGTTGGAGAAAGGTGTCAGTCCCTAGGTGCCTACACTATCAGTATGTGTGCTATACGTTCCCTCTTTGCCAAGGCATGGGCATACTGGGCACGCCTCCATCTGCCTACTGGGGCTGGCTCAGGGTATTCGTGATCTGAGTACCTCTGTGTTTGTGGGGCCCTTGGCAATGGTGGTGGGCTGTGAGGGCCTACACCATTCTGTCCCTGCTGCAGCTGTTTCTGCAGGACCATATTGTGTAGCATGGCACACACTAAGAAGATGTGGGCACATGTGCCTGGAGAGTACTGCAAGGTTCCACCAGATATATCCAAGCAATGGAACCATGATTTCAGCATCTCAAACACACGCTTTATGATGATTCTGGTTTGTGCGTGTGTCTCATTATAGCATACCTGCATGAGTGTGTGTGCATTTCTGATGGAAGTTATCATCCACGGTTCCAGTGCATAGCCAGCATCCCCCACCAGGTGGCCATTTGGGATGCCCCCCATGGCAAATAACTGATACAGCTGTGAGGCATGCCAGATGTGGGAGTAGTGATAGCTTCCAGGGCTGCCAGCACACACATCCATGATAATGCCCTGGGCATTGCACATGACCTGGCAGTTGATGGAGAGGTATCCCTTGTGGTTTATGTAGTGCCTACCCTGCTCACCGGGTGGTGACTTGATATGTATGTGCATGCAGTCTAGTGCACCCAGTACCTCCAGGTATTCTGCCACACAGTGGAAGAGACACATATTGCTGGCTAACTCCTCCTGCATTCGGGGGAAGTATATGTGCTCATTGGCATGTGGTAACATGGCATCCAGGAACTGGTGTAGTACCCTGGATACTGATGCCTGTGAGATCCCCATGATATCCCCAGTTGGTCTTTGAAAGGTACCTGTAGCTAGTATTCTCAGGCTTACACATACCTTTGTATCCACTGGGATTGGATCCCCTCTGTTTGTTCTGGCGCTGAGGCGTGGCCAGCACAGCTCCACAAGTTACTGTAGGATGTCCCTGTTCACCCTGTAATGCTCTACTATCTCCAGATCATGTAGTCCCTGGTAGGTTACCCTAGGTCTGAACACTCTTATCCTCCTCTGGTGCCTGAGGTGGTCGAGTGCATCATCCTCCTCACCACCTTCAGTCTCCAACACATGCTGGTGGATCAAAGCTATGGCAGCCCCTAACATATACATAATAAAAGTTCCCAGTCTGTATACACCACTGGTACAGAGTGTATGGGAATTCGCAAATGTGTGTGAGGTGTTTTCACACTTTATAGTATTGTGCTATAGATGCTGCTGATGTCAGTGGGTGTGTATGAGCTATTCCAGCTGCAGCGTGTCTTAATTATGGGATTTGCAATGAGTACTGCAAGTGTGGCTCTTTTACTGTGGAGATGTACTTGCCTGCTTTGATTAATCTGTTGCCCTTTAATTCACTTTTAGACCTGGATCCCCTCCCATTATCAGACATGCATTCACCTGCCATCTTTCTTGTTTTGCACTTTCACTACCCAGTCATGGCAAAACGTGCCTTGTAGCTGATATACTGCAAATTGGCTTTGTTCTGCTTTGACACTTTACTGTTTTATTTGCAGCACAGCCCCTCCCCTTTCCTGTTCTGCAGGTAGCTGCTTGCAGATTTGTTTGCTGTAGTCAATGGCCCACTGTAGGCTCCTAGGTGTTAATTAGCCATTTGTACTCCAATTTCACTGTTGCAGCATTTCCTTATTTCTTTCCTATATCCTTCCTGTTTCATCTGCAGTGCGGGCTGCTCATACCCATTTACCGGGTTTAAGTGCGTTTTCATCTCCGTTCACATGTATACTTGGTTACCTTGTGTACTCTCAGCTAAGCATAGCTATGGCCAATTTGACACATCCCTATCCTGCAGCTTTGCCTAGCTGGAGGCAAACCGGTTTAGCAATGCTCCAATGTGCTTACAGCAATGGCAACACACTCCTCTCTTGATGTCATCTTTATCTCAAGAGCAAACCCCGGTGTTATAACATTACACTGTGAGGTGCATCCTTACACCAGCAGGGATTCTGCAATTCACTATTACTCCTCTCATTTGCATGGCATTGCCTACTAATTCCTAGCTACTGCGCATAACACTGTCATTGCCCCTTAGCAACCCTTGTGCCATAAGTATGGTGTAGCATGCCTGCCATTGACTACTATGGGGAAATCATGATATATATTTCATTGCGGTTTTATTCTATATTTGTATATATTCCTTGCAATCCCCTTTGCGCACCGCTGCCCTGCGCTTCCACATCACGATAGTGCGACTATATATATTAAATGTTAATTTTATATTTTGTACATTTTTTATGCCAATGGATATATATTTAGCCATTGGCATATATTAACAGTATAATACATGTGTTTGGTCGGCTGTCATGGCTCTGATTTTATGTTTGCAAAAATGCAAGCCGTTTTCTACGGTTTACATTTCTGCATGCTTACACTATGCCTGCACCACTTCCTGACTCGCTACATACCTTCATTTGCATGCTGCACTGCTGCACATGGGGTAATTAGCATACAAGGCTCAGGAGTTGTGCGGGCATAGTGTACGCATTTAGCGCAAGTGGAAACAGCTCGTACCTGAATCGCTCAGCGGCCATATTTGGTGTTAGAATGCTGACGCTACACCTGCACCTGGCGCAAGCGTCATGAATCCCAGGGAGTAACTATTATATGTGTAATATTTTGCAAACAACTTATAATATCTCAGTAACCACTCAAGTTACACACATACTGTCAGCAGCATTTTATTCATCTATCTGAGAGCTTTCATATGAGGCTAAGGAGTTCTGCCTGGGTTGCTTGGTTGTTGAGATATTTATAAAAATGTGAAAATTATATCTATATAAATTAATATCATAAAACAACAGTTAATATCTAATTACCTCCATTAGAGGTCAACTATTAATGCAGTTGACTCTGCCATTGTGTAGGCTTTAAGATAATTTTTTTTTAAATCTTATACATAGCATGGTTTTAGAATTATTGATGCAGATATGAACAAGCAATAGTTGGCACCTAGAGGCATCACTCTGATGTAAAGAGTTATATTGCTGTTTTTCATGCTTTTGTCTATACTATGAGCATAGCACCAACTTTGTGCGCATTTAGTTTATGTTTCTTAGTCTAGTACATGCTTCTTGACAATGGATCATTTATTGATGTGTCTTCACACCCTGCTCTTCAACATCAGAATATGTTTCTTATTTTTCCATAGTCAATGAAACATCCAGTAGACACCAACATCTATATCCCACTGCACAAATATATTAAAGATTATTACACCCTATTGTTTTCAGTACCAAAAGAGCTATTGTTATAGCCATTTTGCAGAAAAGACATGCTCATATGTAGAGATATCCATTTCAGTTTTGACCTATTATTATCATTAAAGGTCTAAGTGTTGCGCTGGATATGATCTGGCAAATAGCCAAAGGTCAGAAAACTGGCCAGATCAATGTACACAGCATTTGTAATAAAACTGTTTCTCTTTGTAGCTGTCTATATCATAACAACCTGTAAATGTTATTGAAACATATTCAGTTTCATCAAAGATCCTGAAGTTATTTCTCCAGGATACTCTATAATTTACACAAAAGAGGTAAAAGAAAGAAAGAGGGTTAGCCATCATTCACAAGGATTCATTAGATGCCCCATTTACTAGTTTCCTCATAAGCATAATGCCTACCTATATCTGATAAAAATGACCACAACAGACACTTCACAGTGGCATCTATCTATATACCTTTAGTTTCCCAAAAGCCATTCTTATGCTATTATTTCACTGGATAATCTCTAATTCATCCATCTATAAACCCTTTTGCCATTTTAGCACATGGGATCAGGGTGTCACTTCAACAGTGGCAATCATCTAGAGCAAAGGTAAATTGTTAGCCTTATGTGATTTTAATATTGACTGGTTAAGACTGGTTATGACTCTAGCCACCCATTTATCTAATTCTATGGACTATAGATTGAATAGATAAAGTCCTCAAAAACAACATCTTGGAGGGGATCATCAACTAATAAAATGTTATAGCCAAGAGTGATGGCTCATACTTTCACTGACTTCCTGCTAAGTCCATACTGTAATCGATAGTTAAGGAGAACAACTTGTCGCAGTTAAATTTTGTGTAGCTTATCTCAAGTATGCAATATTCTAAAAAAAAACTTGTTCTGTTTTTTTCTGTAGCTTGAAGTATGTGATTTGTATGAGACTTAAAAGGACACAGTTTGTGTTCCTGCCATAGATTACAAAAAATGTCATGGATTTGATGTCTCATATAAAACATGGAAACAGTGTTACCAAGATGGATGTCCTAAGGATTTCTTATTCATTAGAAAATTACTTTGTATGGTAAATGATTTGTTTATCATGACTAAGATATGTTATCATCACACTCACTAAAACATGCACCAAAGAAGCCAAATAAGTTTGATATAGTATCACCAAATTATTTAACCTTTACAAAGCAAGACTACCTAATCCATCACCCAAGCCATTCTTTCTAAAAGTGAATAACTATATATGTAATTTCTTTGTCAATTTTGCTTCCTCAAATGCTCCTAGCAGTCTGAATAAAGGTTCCCATTTGAGCTATATAGAATGCATCACTGTATTTGCCAAACTCAGGTGAGTTGTTAAACTGAAGTCCCATCTGCCTGACTTTGTAGTAACTCAGGTGAATATTAAAGATTACATGACACTTACTGAAAAGAGTAGTGGCCCTTTATTTATATATAAAAATAACTCTTATTTACAAAATATTTACAAATATTTACATATGTACAAATGTATAAATATACAAATCTGTTTATACCTATTCAAAATTTTTTTTATAATCATGCTAAATTTTCATCCCTATTAGACTCCCAACCCTTTTTCCATAACCAACATCTGATTTTACTTAATATTGTTGATAAAATCCATTTACCATTAAACATAATTTCATTTATTATTTTATTTCATATAACCCATATAACCCATATAAAGTAAAATAACTTTTTACATATTCTTTTAACATATTCTTTACTTCTGTTCTTATCCATATTTAATCATATTAATGATTATTTTTCCACTTCTTTATATTTTCAAACATCTTCTTTACCTAGTTTTCCCCGTAACTTTTTTAACCTTTTACATTTCAAAAGCACATGTTCCATTGTTTCTTTTTGACAATGTAAACATATTCTATCACTTTTCTTTTTATATGGCATATTTGCTTTTACTGGCAATTTATCTGTTGCAAGTCTCCACAAAAAAATCTTGGTATTCTATGTTCTGATTACATCATTTGTTCTTATTTTTTAGCTTTTATTTTTTCATCTATTAGATTTTCCATTTGTTTTACTTAGTAATGTTTTATCATTACATTCTTATACCATACTTTTCCAGCTTTTTCTACATCATCATTTTTTATTTAAAAAAAAAATATTCTTGGTAACATTTTTTTTTCTTTGTTTATACTCTTTTACTCTTTTTTTTACCATAGCCCAAAATTCATCATACTTATATGTATACAGTTTTACTTGGAATCCCTCATCGTTTTCATTTATCCACTTTAACATTTTATACAAATTTAATGACGCAGTGTATTCCACTGAGTTAATTAACCCTAAACCTCCTTCTTCTTTATTTACATACAAAACTTCTCTTTTTACTGAGTTTAATCTAGAAATTTTACTGGGTTTAATCTAGAAATCCATATAAATGAAAAACGTATCTGTAATAACTCATTTTCAAGCACTTTTGACAACATAAATACACTTGCTAAGTGTGCTATTTTTCCTATCAGTACTTCTTCTTCTGGCTTTTCCCATTTAGGGGTTGCCACAGTGGAACTCTGGTCCACTAATGATTGGCAGTTGATTTTTTATGGGTGCTGAGGTGCCAGCTCAACGCCCAACCTTCAACAAAGGCACGCCCATTCTACACATGTCTTTCGAATGCCACTTGACCGCGAGGAGGACATGCAGACTCCACACAGAAGGTGCTCCAGCTGAGAATCGAACGGGGGAACCTCTTGCTGTGAGGCAACAATGCTACTGCTGCACCATCACGGCTTAATGTGGATTTATCAAATAAGCCTTTTACTGAATGATAATTTATCTGTTCTTCAGAAAAGGCATGTTTGCTTTATTTCTTCTACTGATTTTTCCCATTGAATTTTGCTTATATCTTTATTCCCAAATTTTATACCTAACACCAAAATTTCATTCATTGTAGAATATATACCCCGATCTTTACTACATCACTTAAACCTTTACTTTTCTCTTCATTTAAAGCCATCCCTATCATCACTAGACACTCATTTGTGCAAATTATGACTTCTTTTATCCAAATGTTGTTTTTTGCAATGATTATAATTCATCCATATATGTTAACTGAGATGGAATTCTTAACCCGTCATTGTACTATGCCCCACCACCTTCATTTTGTAATTTATTTCACATACTATCACATTCATAACTAATGCAAAGAGTATACAATTCATTGGACATCCCTGCTTAAACCACTCTTTATAGGTACCTCTTGGGTTAACCAGCCACTTACAAGTATTTTTACTGTATTATTATTATTCTCTCACATAAATATTTTATTAACTTTCTCAATTATTTTATATTCTTTCATTATTACCCATAAGATTTCATGTCCAATTGTGTCAAATGCCTTATTAAGGTCTACTATCATGATTTTCACTTCCTCTTTTCTATTCATAATATCATCCACAATTTCTCTAAATAACATTAATAATTCTTGACAACCTTTTCCCTTTATACTATATATGCTATCTTCCATAATATTTTCTATTTTAGTTTCAAATCCCTTTTGTATCATTTGCATAAATATCTTAAAATCATCATTATTGAGTACTATTGTTCTCCAGCTTTTTTAATTTTCTTGTCTTCCTTCTTCCATATGAATTTAAGTATTCCACTACATTATTCTTCATACAAAAAAACTTTCATTTAATCATTCATTCAAAATCTTTAAAAAATATTTTTTGACAATCCCTTAATTTTTTTATACATTTCTGTATCTCAGATCTGCAAGGGCATGGGACAGATTATCATGGACCTCATTAACAGGGACATTGGCAACCTCCAAACACTCGACCCCACACAGTTTGTCTTTGTCAAGGGGAGGTCACGTCTGTTAAATCTGATCAACTTCTTTGAGACAGTCACCAAAGCCATAGACGAGAGGAAGACAGTGCATACCGCCTACCTTGACCTGGCCAAAGCCTTTGACACTATTCCCCACTTCGGCATAGTAGATAAAATCTCTCAACTAGGCATCAATCCATATGTTACCAGATGGATAGCAAACTGGCTCACTGATAGGACCCACCTAATCAAAACAGGGGAAGCCACCTCAAGCAGTAGACCCATAATGAGCAGCATACTCTACAGATCGGTCTTGGGGCCTCTGTTATTCAGGATATACTTCTCTGAGGTGCAGGCCAAAACCAGTGGGCTATGGCTGACCAAGTTTGCAGATGACTGCAAGCTGGGTGCAGTCATCAATTCCTCAAGTGATGTGGACTTCCTCCAAGATGGTCTCATCCAAACAAATGACTAGTGCCAGAATAATGGCCTCAAGCTGAATGCCAATAAAAGCATCATCATCCCCTTTGAGGAGAGTGATGTCCCCACATATTATCACATTAATAACAATGTCCTAAGTACACAATCAGTAGTAAGGGATTTGGGAACCTAGGTTGATAGCAACCTGACTCTGACCACCATGTTGCTTCTGTTGTACAGAAAGCTTTCTACATGGCCCACCTCATAAGTAAGGGTATCTCATGCAAGGACAAAGAGATCATAACATCCTTGTATTCTTCCCTTATAAGACCAATTATTGAGTAGAATGCCCCCTTCGGCATGTACCTTGCAAAGCACATGCAGCAGCTGGAGAGACCACAGAGGTTCCTCACCAGGAGAATCCATGGCCTCAAACATCTGCTCTACACAGATAGGCTAAAAGCCCTGTCCCTCTACTCAGTTTCATACAGACTCCTCAGAGGTGACCTCTGTCTGGCATACAAAGCAATCTCAGACCCCACCTTGATGGGACTGCTGCATATCCACTAGTCAAGCTCCACTTGAGCAACCCATATGTGTGACCTCAACCTAGTCTGTGACATCAATAGGACTTGTAGGCTGGAAAGAATTGTGTTCTAGAGACTCCCCCTTCTGTGGAATAGACTCCCTTTCCATGTCAAGCAGAGTACCTCATTATCCCTTTTTAAGCGCAACCTGGATTACTGGATGGGAAACAGAAAATACACCACTAGAGTTCCACCTGTGTCCCTGCTGAATAGGGGCTTTGGGGGCTGACTTGTCTAAACATGGGCTAAACTCTTGGCTAGGCTTATATTGGCCTCTGGGCCAATAGCCTAGTAAGCTCCTATGATCCTATACCCTATTCCATATGGGCCTGCAGCCAAATCTATATTAACTTGTCCTAATGCCTTATCTAGCTCATTCAAAGAGATCTCTTTTTCCAACTCTTTATTCTCTTTTTCTGTAAACTTTTTTTACTTTCCCTGTCTTTTCCACTACCTTCTTTTTTCTTTAAACATTTCTTGTATATATTGTTCTACACTATTCATAATCTTTTTTCATGAGTTTTTACTATTTCACCCTTTACATTTTTTATTTCTCTCATTAAACTATCATCTTCCTTTCCTAATCTGCTTAAGTAACTCAGTAATTCATATCTTTTTTCATGTAAAAATATGTTTGCTTATATAACAATTCTCGCATTTTTTCTTGTTTTCTTTCATATAATTCTTTTTCTTTGTCAAAATGTTTTCTATCATTATTTTCTAAATCTGCCAATGCATCATTATATGTTCTTTTATTTTTCTTTCACTATTTTTCTCACATCATATTGCCACTGTAAAAAACATTTTTTTTATATTTTCCTTAAATATTATCCACCATTCAGACCCATTTTTGGATTCACTATACAATCTCAAAATACTGAAACATCGAATTTTAGTATTTCGAGACTGAATAGTCGAAAAACCACATTCACAAAAACCCACAATCACAAATACTAAAATCGCGACCATTCACACACACACACACACACACACACACACACACACACACACACACACACACACACACACACAAACCAGGACATAATCACACACACACACATACACCTACCTAACTAAACAAACATAACAACAAATACATTTAACCTACCTATAAGCAGGGGGGCAAGCCCCCTTGTATCCCCCACACCCTCCCCCACTTATATATTCTAACTCCGAGGTCGCACTAAACAAATAAACACACAAAAAACACCACTGCACACACTCACACACAGTAAAATCCCTACCCATTATCCTCAAACACACAACACTTACCTGAAACCCCAAATAAATCCACAAACTGCAATACACATCACAAATGGGACACCATGATAGTGGCGGATTCGACATTTGCGGATTTGGCATAGTCTAGTTTCGGTTAACTGCACTTTCCACTATTCGGTCTCGACGTACTGAATTTTGACATTTCAGTACGTCGAGATTGTCTAGTGTATCCCCCATTTTTATAACATGTACTCATAAATTGTTCCATAACTATATTACTAATCTCTTTCCTTTTTCATTCCATGCTTTCTCATTTATCCTTTTTATTCATTCAGCCTATTTTTAGATACTCGTTTTTTTATCTCAAGCCATATTGCAAGATGAAAATCCTGTTTCAACTACCTCCCCTTCTCCTGTAACTAAAGCTTCTGCTACTATAAAATAATATATTTCAGTTCTGTACATACCCCTTTTGTAAATCTATGAATTTTTACCCCAAAGTTTTCATTTACCATATCTTATAACTTCTAATATTTTTCTTTCTTATTTCATGCCCCTTCTTTTTACGCTTGCCTCTTAAATCACAATTAAATTGTCCTGTTATTATAATATACATATTTTGCACTACATAGTCTAAAATATGATGAAATAATCGTTCCCCCTTTTTACAGTTAGTATAAGCATATAATGTTATAATTCTATATACTTGTTCTTTCCATTTTAAATCTACAGTGGTTAATCTTCCCATTTTTGCTAAAGTTACATCTAATATCTTTACTGTATTTCTACAGAATATGACTATTCCAGAACATCTTTCATTTCCCAAATTCCAGATTATCCTACTTTCCCATAGTTTCTCTGTTTGTAATCATTCTCCATTTGTTAAACATCTTATCTTCTAATAAAATTACATTTACATCACATGTATTACACCACTCCAAAATTAATATTCTTCTTACTATATTATTAATACTGTTCACACTTACAGAAAGCACTCTAAAATTTTAATTTTCCCTTAGATTCATGTTCATAGCTAATTGCTAGGCTATCTTTTGTAACAGGTCATTCAAATCCTAGGCAATTTCCTTCTCAAAGTTGAGATCAAACACTTCAACCATTATACCAAGCCCCATTCTTTAGCAGTATATATTCTTTTTTATCCATTTCTTTTCCTTTTTCTTTTGTACCTAACCCTTTAATGTCTTTTGCCCTTTTACCATTAGAATTTTTTTCTCCTTTTACTAGCTCCCAGTTTATGTCTTCTTTATCATTTATTTCAGAACCTTCTTCTGAGTCTTCTTTATTATTTTATTTCTACTGCTTCTAAAATTTCTTCTCTTTGTTCATTTTCTTCTCTTTCTTTTCCTTAATGTTATTTTCATTTCTGCAATCCATCCATAAGTCAAAATTTTGTTACAGTTGTAACATTTCAATTCACATTTTTTGCATCACATCCCATTTCCCTATAAATATAACATTTTCTTTTGTCACAGTTATTTAAATCAAATGCCCTTCTTTTCCAAAAGAAAAAAACATGTTTTGGGTTGTTCCCAGTATTTTGCAATACCCGTAGTCCTCTCCACATTTATCATGCTTGATACATGTATAATTTTTTCTTGTTCTGTTTTTAGCACAATATTACAATCCCAGCCACCAGTCCATAAACCCCTTTTGTCATAAACTTTTGCAATTTCCAGTACTTCTTTAAATAAAGTTTTTCAAATATCCTTTCATAGTCACTATACCTCTGTTTGAAATTCTACATGCATCTTCTTTTTTGTTTCCCTGCTAAATGCTTTTATTGCATACAAATTCCATGGGTTACAGTCTTTCTTTTTTTATATTCTCTAATAAATTTTCTTTTGAAAAAACAGTCTCAAATATAATGTCAAAAAAGGTCTCTTTGTTAATAACAATAAAAGTTCTTACCTCTTGTGCTTTTACACCCAAAGGAGCTATTGAACTGTCCCACATTTTGTACCTGTCCATTTTTCTCTGTTCTTTACTTTGAATCCTTAACAAGTATGCCATTTTTTCATATTATTCTGCCTTTTTTTCTGCTACCCCACTTTTGCCTTCTTTTACTTTTCTGTATATGTTTTCTTTTCCATCTCACCACTGTTATTCTGGATTATCTCTGCATTCTCCTTTTGTATTTTTACCATAATGTCCCCTCAGGAAACATCTTCTTCATTTTCTGGCTCATTCTGCACCACAATTTCTTTAAGTAAATCATCTCACAATCCTTCCAGTTGGATGGTTGTAAACATACAGACATCATTTGATGATGTATCTTCATCAAACAAGTTTCATTGAAATATTTCCTCAGAATCTTGCACACATTCTCCTGTCTCAGTATTTGCTTTCTCCTTCATTTCTTTCACTACTCCATCATTTTTTTCTTTCTCCATCTGCCTTTCTGTTTCTCTGGATCACCTCTGCACCTGTAATAGAAACAGGAAGTGCTCCTCCAAAATGGTTCTCCCTCACGACAATGATGGGGGAAGTTCTTCTGTGTCCTGGCCAAAGTTTTCCTAGTTAGTATAATTGCTACCTCTGGTCTCCCCTGAAAACCTCTGGTCTCCCCTGAAAAGAGGCAACTTACCTAGTGGGACTAACCTGGTTAACAAATGATATATAAATAAACAAACAAACAAAAAAATCAAACAAACAAACTTGATGGCAAAATATTTAAAAAAATTAAATTCCTCTTCATCTGCTGTGAATATGCTTCCCCCAGAGTATCTTAAAACAATTGCTGAAGTAGTATTCCATCCTTATTAATTATTGCATGCAAGAATGCTTTGGCTCTGCCTTCTACAAAACAACCATGCTTGTTCCATGAAACAAAGGAGGAACATCCTTTGTATATAGCAACTTGTGTCCAATTGCAGCTCTACCTATCCATGTCTATATTCTCAGAAAGGATCTGATCATAATTTTTTTCCATGTCTCCATACAGTTTTCATACTGTCCATAGCACAGAGGCTGACCCTGTAAACTTTACATACTTCCTATGCTACAAAAAAAGAAATATATATTAACCAGGACTTTACATGCAATGCTTTGTTTCTATGCTATTAAAATAAATTGCTACACTAAACCTTATTATAATTTTTCATCATCTATCCAGCTGTAGATTAACCAAATCTACTCTTATTATATTTACTATTTTGGCACTACAGGATCCAAAGTATGAGATAGGTTGATGCAACATCCTTACCACAGTGAGACAGGTTGATGCAACATCCTTACCTGTCTCTGTCCCTGTTGGTCCTTTGCTTTTACTGTTTCTCTTTCTGATATGTACATTCACTGTGGTCCTGCATAAACCATGCAATACAATGTAGTAATCTATATGGGCCTATTTATATCTTATGTAACTACCAGCATTTAAGTGGTTTTAGCAAATATGGGTCTATATTACCTTATAGAAAAAAATGTCTTCATTGAACGCTTTTTCATCGACCAGTAAACAGTGAACTCCCAAATCTTCGAATGGCTACTTCAGTGAATTTTTTCGCAGGGAAGAAAATGCTTGGCAATCATCAGGAATTTGCCATTTTCCCCATTGTAGTGCTATCTTGGTTCATAGTTTCATTGGTTCATAGGTAGGTACTAGGCTATCTGCCCAAAGGCCTACATAAGCCTAGCCGACAAGGTTCCCTGGCATATGCCACCCAAGAAAGTTAATTTCCTGTGCCCCTGTCGAGCAGAGCCACAGAAGTGATCCCCGGGGTGTATTTCCTATTTCCCATCCAGTCATCAAGATTTTTTCTTGAAGAGTGCTAACGAGGAACTTTGCTAGACATAGATGGGTAGCTTGTTCTAGAGTATAGAAAGTTTCTGGGACAGGAATGCATCCCTCCAGCATGTCCTGTTTATTGTGGTGACAAGATTTAGGTCCCTAGAGTGTGTAGCTCAGAGGGATTGGGATTTCTTAAGGTGTAGCATGTCCAACAGCTCTGGGATTAACATAGATTTATATGTTAGGGAGAGATCTCCTCAGAGTAGGCGATATGCTACAGAGTAAAGCTGGAGTATGTTGAGATGGTCAGTGTAGGGCATCTGTTTGAGGCCAGTAATGCTTTTTGTGAGGTACTTCTGTGGCCTTTCCAGCTGCTGCAGATGTCTTGTGAGGTACATTCCAAAAGGGGCATTGTAATGGGTCTAATGAGTGCCGAGTAGAGGGGAACAATGACCCCTTTTTTCCTGGATGAGAACCCTTTTGTGATAAGGTGTGCCACATAGAAGGATTTCCTGACTACTGTGGTAATTTGATTATCAAAGAAGAGACTACTGTCCACCTGGGTCCCAAGATCTCTTATCATACATTTGGCATTAAGTAGACTGCCATTTATGTGGTAGTTCACAGGTACAGAGTTTTTAACCAAAGGGGATGACAATGCACTTTTTGGCATTGAGCTTGAGGCCATGCCTCTGACACCAGGTATCTGTCTCAGTGAGGCCCTTGTGTAGGATGTCCACATCATTTGGGGACTCGACTATGGCTCCTAGTTTGCAGTCATCTGCAAACTTCATTAGCCAGAGGCCTTCTGTGTTATCCTGTACTTCAGAGAACTAGATACCAAACAGGAGAGGTCCCAGGACTGAACCCTGTGGTAATCCACTTGTGACTGGTTTGAAGTCAGATTTGGAGTTTGCAACTTTTACAGTGTGGGTTCTGTCAGTGAGCCAGTTGGCAACCTATCTTATCTTGTGATGTAGGGATTTATACCTAGTTTAGTGAGTTTAGCTATAATTCCAGAATGGAGGATGGTGGTATATTTAGTTGGGGGGTGTAGGGGGCACAGTCCCCCACATCAGGGGTGTCGGGGTTGAAGCCGCCCACTTTGTAGGGTTTAACAGTTTGTTTGATTTTTGGTTGACCAAGTGATTTTTCCCCTGGGAAAAAAATTGCTGAAGTGGCCGGAGATTTGGGAGTTCACTGTTTATTGGTTGATGAAGAGGCATTCTGCGAAGGATTTTTTTGATAAGGTAATATAGACCCAGCAAACATCAATCACAGTTAAGTACATTAGGCTTCATATTATATGCAATGAAAATTAAAGCCATGATCTTGTTCTCTACACTCCAAAGTCAATCAATACATTTTTAATTAAAAAAATTTAACTAAGGACAATGAACTTTTTAAAAGAGATCACATGTGTTAAGCTCGGAGTAGCCATTCTGGACAATACTTGACATTTGATGTACATATTAGGGTGTTGAGATGTGAAAACTTCACAAACTTAATGCTTCAGCTTTGTGTTATCAAGGAGCCTGTATCCCATAGACTTAGTCTTAAACTTTAGGAGATTAACCAAATTAAGATTTGCTTTAAACTCCACAAGGGATCTGACTGTACGAAATGATAAGGCCAGAATATTCCAAGCCTTAACAAACCAACATTATAAAAGTTACTCCTAGTCAGAGTAGGATCTTAATCTGTTTTGAGAAATTTATCAAATTCTCTTGCCCTTACTGAGTAAGTCTTAAATTTAGGCTGTAATATTCTATACTATTGGTAGCCATTGATAATCCTGCATGTGTTCAACAGATTTCCTGTCACCAACCTATAATAAACTCATTGCAAGTTTAAATGCTGGCTTAACTCCATAACCTAATTTGCATATGCCTTGGATATGGTTTTTAATTATAAATGCATGTTCCTCAAGTGATATCAATCAGTCTCAAAAGTCATCCCAAAAGTGTAGCTACTTTACAAAGCAAACAATTCATGATGTGCCTTACTGGAGACAGGGCAGCCAGTGTTCTAATCAACAATCTGTTAAACGGCAACAGTGTATCTGCAGGCTTTCCACTTCTCTTTTCACGATCAATGCTGTTACTTAGCAGCTATGCTTGCTGCAGAATATACCTTCAAGACATAAAACTATGTCTTAATAAAATCACTAAGATAGCTTGACCTGCATTAAAAATTATGCAGCTAAGATTAGCTCACTTGATTCTGTTCCCCGTTAATAAAGATGGGGTGATTACGTTGAGTGAAATGCTCCTTCTCTAACTCTTTGCACTCCTTTCCTCCCCTTTTTGAAAAAAATCATACAAGCAAAAATTACTTTATTGAACCATCGCTACAGCCGTGGTATCAACATTTGGAATAACTTCCTTGTGTTACTTTTTCAAATTATTCTAGAATACCATTTAGGAAGGACACTCTCAACCATGTCTTCACAAATCAGGTACTGTCGCAGCAGGTAAGATGCCACCTACAGAATGTTAGCATCACATTACACTCTCTGTCATGTATTCCCAGAATGTTAGCATCACATTACACTCTCTGTCATGTATTCCTAAATGCTCCCTCATTGCATACCTATTCTATTTTCTGACATTTCCTCTTCCCTCATTATTTTCTTTGCACACGATGATTATTTTATATGTTGCTGTGCTACTATCGAAATGATCCATCTTATTACAAGTCTTTTGCTGTGATTATATATGTCTCATCAGTTTAAACTCTGTATGAAAAAAGTATTGCAGAATATGGTTTGTCTTTGAACACAGTTAACTGATTAATTTATATGATAACAGACTTCCAGATGAACAGTGAACCAGGAAAACACTAAGAATGGCAGCTTCCAATAAATGAAGTTTTATTTAAACCAGTTTAGTGCTTTCATTCCTACTACTTTTGGAACTTCCACAGAACTGATTAAAACAATAAATAAAACACTTAAATATTTAATTGCCAGCAACACATAACTAAAAAAACAAATAAAATTTGAGACATTAAAATAATTTTTAAAACTGAGTGAATAGAGCATGCTCCATTTAATCCTAGAAAAAATAGTGGCATTTAATTTAACTTGCCATTTTAACTCACAGGCTTCTAAATGTTTATCGGTAATCCACCCTTACAGATCCTTGTATACTTGCTCAATGATTAAAAAAAAATTTATATTATCCAAATTCTAAAATATGCTTACATAAGGCATTTTTCTTTTTAATATCAAGCAAATGTGCATATATACACTCTGAACTTTCTAGAGGTTTTACCCACATAATATGCAGGACAAGCTAATCACTGACCTAAATAAACAAAGCTAAGCGATGACTTAAATAAACCACATTGCAGGAACAACAATTTACATGTCCGTGAACTTTGTAAAACCTTCTTCTGATTTTAAAACAATCACCTCATGTAATATTAGAACACTGTAAACAGGACCCACATTTTGTGGTTACACTTGTTTCCAATTTATACAAATCAAGGGGTACCTACTATTACACTCAAAATAATTTTTAAAAGTTTTTTCCCTTTCTGAATATAACTGCAGGCCTTTCTCCAATGGTACTAACATACTTAGACTCAGAAAAAATATATATTCTTAAGTATGCACGCCATGGTCTATTCACTCAGTTTTAAAATTAAAGCATTTTAATGTCTCTTGAATTTTATTGGTTTCTTTAGTTATGTATTGCTGTATTAAATATATAAATGTGTTATTTATTGTTTTTATTCAGTTTTGAGGAAGTTCCTAAAGTAGTAGGAATGAAAGCACTAAACTGTTTAAATAAAACTTAATTTATTGGAAGCTGGTATTCTTAGTGTTTTCCTGGTTCATCCGGAAGTGTGTTATTAGTCTGTTCTCCTTATTTTTGGTGGCTGTTTGTTAATTTATATGACTATACCCCCTTCATGTCTGCAAAGTTTTTATCAGTAATTGTATACTATACTATACTATAGAAAAAGTCTCTAGCTATGAGTATATATATATATATATATATATATATATATATATATCCACATATATAGAGTGAATGTGAAAAGTTACTCTGTGGTGCTACACAGAAAATGAACATGCCGATTCTGAACTTTCCAGTTAATAAACTAACATTTAATCAACAGGGACTCATCTTACAAAGTTAGAATCATTGGGATCCAACCTGCTAAATAAAATTAAAAGTAAGTGCTTCTTGCAGGGGGAAAAAAACACACCTATAACCCTCAACTGGGATCAATCCTCCTATATCCTCAGACTTATATACGTGTGTGTGTGTGTGTTTGTGTGTGTGTGTGTGTGTGTGTGTGTGTGTGTGTGTGTGTGTGTGTGTGTGTGTGTGTGTGTGTGTGTGTAAGACTATATAGGTAGAGGTACTGATATAGATATCAGTCTCATAAAACAAAAGAGTCACTGCTGGCGCAGACTTAGAAATTGAACCGGGAGCGATTTCTTACAAGGAACTGTGATCAGATGGTTAAACACTGGGGATCTGAACTCATCAAGTGTAGTCTTTATGGAGCAAGAGATGGGAGAAAAACCTTATAAACCCATCCTTTAGGAAGACTTGTCTCAGATAAATAACTAGTGTTAAAATCATGGCAAATGATAAGTCCCCAGTACTAAAGGTGACTCAGAACAAAGTACAAACTAGGAAAGAAGTACTGAGTTCACAACCATGATTAAAATGTTCCAACTTTAATAAATGAAGTTAAAACTCACTAAAACTATTGCAAAGCTTAAAAACAGATTAAGCATCAAACGATAAGCGCTTTTGGCAAGTTTGCCTTCGTCAGACTGTGACTTCCTGTGCTTCATTACATATCCTTAAACAAATATCCACCAATCAGGTGATTTCCTTGCAATGTCAGCGCCTCCTACCATAAGATGTCAGTCACTTTCTTGGAGGCAGACAAGCTTCCAATTTTAACCAATGGAGAAGTGTTTCTGTTCCAGAATAGGTTTCAATGGAACCATGACATTTAGGCCTGAGGGGTGATTAGCTCTTAAGTTATTTATCCATCCAGTTTCATGAATCCCAGTATTGTTTTGAATATCCCTAGCTCTATGTCCTATGGAAACACATTCTATAGCTTTAAAGCTAAAATAATGGGTTGGATTTGAGCTAATATGAGATGCCAGCTCATTTTTTATGTCCTTTTGTCAGATATCTCGTAAATGGTGTAAAACCCTGTTTTTCAAGTGTTGGTCAGTTTTGCCTATGTAGAAACAAGGGCAAAGGTGGCGGCATGCTAGATATACAAGATGTCCACTGTTGCAGGTTGCTTTAACATTAAATACATAGCTCTTGCCTGTAGTTGAATGGATGAAAATATTACTAGTATCTATAAACTGACAGGCTTTACATTTTCCACATTTGTGGGTTCCTTGTCTCAAAATATTAACATTTTTCTTGGGAAAACCATCTTTATTGCAGAGAAGTCTTTTGATGTTCTTCTTGTTTTTGAATGTGAACCTCTGTCATTCTCCTACAATGTTTTTTATTTTATCATCTTCAGTCAAAATAGGCTAGAACCTTCTGATAACATCACATACCTTCTTGTGGTCTGTACTAAAGGTAAGGACACAATTTAAATTGGTTCCTTCAAGGTTCCTTATGACTTGAGGTGTATCCAATGTCACATTTCCAGTACTACATCTGGAGAAGTAGGGATGTCCTTTTCTTCGTTTTAAAATTTCAGGGTGGATTTTGGCAGTCAAATCATCTCTACTATAGCCCCTATTAGACAGATTCTCTTCTAGTTGCCTGCATTCCTTCTGGAATATATGCTTATCTATGCATAGCCTGGAGATCCGTGCAAGCTGATTCTCATAGATGTTTCTATGGACAAACCCAGGGTGCATACTATTCCTATGCAGAAAATGGTTCTTCCAAGTGTTTTTCCTGTGGACATTCATACTTATTCCACTGGTTTGGTCTAACTGCAGGTATATGTCAAGAAAATCTATCTCATTCCTTGAGTACTGAAGCATAAATTACAAGAACTCTGTAGTAGTTTCAATGTATTTAGAAGAAGATTTAAGCTCATCTTCATTCCTATTCCAAAGGATAAAAATATCATCCACAAAACATCCATAGTATATCATGTTAGTAGACCAAGGATTCTTATCACACAAAACATGCGCTGATTCCCATTGTGCCGATACTGTGTTTGAATAACTATTGGCACATGGGGTGCCCATAGCTACACACCATACTTGCCAATAATAAGTACTGCCATATGAAAATACATTGTTTTCCAAGATTAGTTCTAATAGAGAACATATGAAGTTGGAGTTCGATCCCAGTGGAGATGAAAAATCTCTGACTGCTTCAATCCCATAAGACTGCAGTATCACTGTGAATAAATTATTTACGTCCATTGTCACTAATAAAAGATTGGCCATGCTGCTCATGTCTTGCATTTTCCTGGAGAAATCATTCAAAAAGCTACCTGAGTCTTTCAAAACTGTTTTTGCTGCTGGTATGAGCTTTTTCAGCTCTTTCTCAATGTACATAGACAGGGGCTCAGTTACCCAACCTCTCCCCTTGATTATAGGTCATAAGGAAAGGTTAACTGGGTTTTCGTGTATCTTTGGCAGTCCACTTATGGCTGGAATGGTAGGACAGATTACCTCAAAAAAGTCAAACAGTTCTTTAGTAATACGTCATTCTAAAAACAAATAATTCAAGGTTTTCTGTACATTTTAATCATCCTGTCAACTGTATTTCTATTAATGATTTTGTATGTTCCTGAATCACTTAGCAGATCATGCATCTTGTTCCTATACCAAGTCGTCTCCATTGCTACAATGGCTCCTTGTTTATCTGTAGGTTTAATGACCAGATCGTCCCTTGATTTCAGTTCAAATAGAGCTTCTCTTTCCTCATTGGTCAAGTTGTGGAAATGGCCATCTTCTTTGTTATTTCTCCTTAATTTTGCAACCTCATTTTCACACAAATGGACAAACAAGTGCACAGCATGATGGTTGACAGGTACAAATGTGCTGGGTCTTTTCGGTATAGGCAAAAATTGCTGGTTAGCATTACTGAAGATAGTCTTTAGAGTGACATTCCTAGCAAAAAGTTTTATGTCCATAACAAACTCATTCAGATCAGATCTTATCGAAGGAATGAAATGAATGTTAAACTTTTCTCCAAGACCGAAAGGGATTGGTGGCTTAATGGTGTCTGCATTATATTCACCAGTAGACTCTGTTCTATACCTTCTGGTGGTTGAACTTTTTACTTTTCCTGTCTTGACTTTTTGATCTCAAATTCTTGTTTCAGTTCTCTTTTATAAAAAATAGTAATTGATAGGAAAAAGGGGAAAAGTAACTCCTTCTTTGGGTTGAGTATATGGTGATGTGCCAGGAACCATTCCTGTTGTAGCATGGGATAAGATATTCATAGAGACAAAAGATGGAGAAGTGGTAGGCAGTGCATTATTGGCTGTATGAGTGGTGGTGTTCATCATATTCTTGGACACATTATGGTCTCCAATATTCTGACCTGTGTTTGTTATATTAATATTGCTTTTTGAGAGTGTTCTCCCTTGTCTTTGAGTCACTCTCTCCTCTCTTGGCCATTCAAAAATATTCCCATTCCCAAAGTCCTGAAAATCTTGTGCCAGTGTTGGCAGTTAAATCTATGGTTTCAGCATTCTCATTTTCCAAGTTCACTTTAATTAATGGATTCAATTGCTCACCTAGAAACTAGGGAATGTTTTTATTTGTTCCCTGTCATTTCTGTAGTTGTCCATCAGCAAGTTGCTTTCAGCCATGTGTAGTGACAGCAAAACAAATGACAAAATGGCAAAAGATAAGCCCCCACTACTAAAGGTGACTCTGAACAAAGTACAAACTAGGCAAAAAATGCTGGCTTCTCATATTAGCTCAAATCCAACCCATTATTTTAGCTTTAAAGCTATAGAATGGGTTCCCATAGGACATAGAGCTAGGGATATTCAAAACAATACTGAGATTCATGAAATTAGGTGGATAAATAACCTAAGAGCTATCTACCCCCCAGGCTTAAATGTAATGGTTCCATTGAAACCTATTCTGAAACAGAAACTCCTTTCCATTGGTTAATATTTGAGGCTTGTTTGCCTCCAAGAAAGTGATTGACAGCTTGTGGTAGGAGGGACCGACATTGCAAGAAAATCACTTCATTGGTAATATTTGTTTAAGGATATGGAATGAGACACAGGAAGTCACAGTCTGAAGAAGGCAAACTTGCCGAAAGCACTTATCATTTGATGCTTCATCTGGTTTTATGTTTTGCAATAGTTTTAGTAAGTTTTAACTTCATTTATTAAGGTTGGAACATTTTAATTGTGGTGGTAAACTCAGTACTTCTTTGCCTAGTGTTAAAACCATGGTCTGAAACTAAATGCCAAAACTCTGTTAATGTATTCTTTGGGAAATCATCTACCCAAGGGAACTGCCACATTTAAAATACAACCCTAAGAGTTGATCCAGTTGTTTGGAATTAGGTAACTTATATGGACAATGAGCTAATGTCTGACCAACATATGTCTATTGTTGTAAGAAAGTCCTGTACTGCACAGTTTATAAAGAAAGGGACTATGTCTAGATCTAGGCATGTCATTTCCCTATTTAGTCCGTCCTGATTAGGCTATCCGTTGAACATAATGCCCCCTTTGGCACGTATCTGTCCCAACACATGCAACAACTGGAATGCTCACAGAGATTCCTTACTAAATGGATTCAAGGCCTAAACAACTTGTCCTACATGGACTAACTCAAAGCCCTGTCACTATTCTCAGTATCCTATACATTGCTAAGAGGTGACCTGTGTTTGGAATAAAGGGCATCCTCTGACCCATTACTGATGGATTTACTGCACATCAGCAAATCAAATAGCATCAAAAATACTTGGTCGAGGAATGTAAACCTCTTTTGCAACATCAACAGAACAGCTTGGAGGGATGGATATATTTTGCAGAAGATAGCGTTGTTATGGAACATACTTCCTATCCACATAAAACAAAGTTCATCCCTATTCATTTTCAAACACAACTTAGGTCTATGGAGGGAAACAGAAAATTTACCCCAGGACTGCCCACTATGACAGAAGCAACTCCTAAATGCTTTATGCCATGCATGAGTCCTCTCAAATTATCTGTGGTATGATCCCAGTTATTCTCATTATGAGTAATATGTAATTATCGACCAAGATGGATAAGGTCAATTTGTAACAAAATGGGATAGCTTATTTTAAGCACAAAAAGAGACATTGGCTAGCCTTAAAATGGCCTGCAGGGGCAGCTAGCCTATTATTTACCTAAGAAGTTATGAAAGCCATATATTATCTTCCATTCCATGTAATATGTGATATATATCTTTTAATACTAATATGGGCTACATACAAATTTTCATGGCATATGGTATATAGTCTTTATGGAAATCTGACTGTGAACAAATGGTAGGGTCATTCTTATAGTCCATGCTGTTCACTAGATGTATTGACAAACATGCATATGTCCCATGATGTCAAAATTTCAAAAATATATTTGCAGAGATGAAGATATATATTTTTGTAAACAAAGATATGTATTTTCTTTTTGACATATATATATATATATATATATATATATATATATATATATATATATATATACATGACTAGAAATGCATAGTTATAACTCACTATGGGAAAATGCTCCAACATGCAACCAGCAGCTATTCTTTTGCTACAATGCAGCCTTGAAGAAAACTGAGAGTTTTTACTTCAGTTATGAGTTTGTTTCTCAAAGTAACTGGAATTGCAAAAATGTTTTAAAGGTGCAGTGTGATGCGTATGTTACTAAAGAAGACTGCATATCTAGACTGTGGAACTCTGTCTCAAATTCAGTCAGAACTATACATAGCCTCCATGAATTTAAGTTCTCTCTCAAAGAATATATCATTAACTTTTGAGTATGCCCGTAACACTTACCTGTATCACCTATATTAATAAATACTTTTCATTCTTACAAACCTAACCTCTCATACTGTCTATACATTTCAAAACCAGTCATTTTTCCACTCCTAGGGTGGATTTATATATTTTTATTTCCTATCATAGTAGACTATACTGCTAATACTGTTGTATATACTGATTGTTTAATCATCATTTGTTTTTATCTGTTTTTACATCATGGGTGGCACCTCATGCTTTATTGCATCCTATGTATTCCACTTTTAGACTGGATGTGTATGTACCTTTTTGAATATCATTTGTACTAGTATTTTATTTCATGATGTTTAACTCTCTGGCATTTTTCTCCTCTGACCTACACTGAAAATGGACATTTATTACCTAGTCTGACTATCCTGGTAAACAAATGTCAATCAATCAATCAATCAATCAATCAATCAATCAATCAATAAGACATTCTAAAAGTATTTAACGTTCTAATTTTCTTGAAGAAGACAAAGAAAAGTAGCAGTGAATATAGAGTGATTAATAAATTACTGTAAGCTTAGAAAAAACTTGTTTTTCTTTTCTCACATTAGAAGGACAAAACACACTATAGAGACTACAGATTATTATATTACTAAGATAAAAAGCAAACCATAGACTGTGAATTTAGTTAGTTGCTGTTAGAAAAATATGTATTAATGTGTGTGCTTAATGCTTATTAGAAGCTAAAAGAGTTAACATGTTTTTCATTCTGTTTTATATACAGCCTAGTTTTATATGAGACTAAAAGGTGTTTTTGAAACTGCAGTGTGCTTTCTGAAACTTGCAAGATGCCCTCTGACCTAGTAACTGCTAGCACAGCAAAATTCATGTTTATGCCTTTTGGAAATGTACTTGAAAAACAGGTGATTATCTGCTAGGTCAGGAAGCAATGAATGAAACAATGCTATATTCTATAATGTTATGATTTTGAACAATTAGCTCTGTTCGTGGTATGAGAACATGCATGGCTGCAGAAGGAAGAGATAAAGACAGACAAAGGACTGTTGAAGAAATGAACTGCAATCTATACTTGCTTTGTGCTCAAATTAGCCGTAGTACCTTGAATGGTAACATTGCATATATCTAACCGGTGGTAGCCAAGGCCACGTTGTTTTTCTTACGAAGTTTCTAACAAAAAAATTGATAGTACAAGCAGAAAAGTATGAAAACAGCTGCTATGAAGTAATGATGTTAAAACTTGTGATCTGCTACGTCAGCTTGGTAGGCAATGTCTTATTAGAAAATGTATAAAAATGCTGGTATTTCCTGATTCTAGTTAGACAAACTCTGTATTAGCACGTTTTTGTCTCCTTGTTGCAAGATTAAAGTGCCTTAACCTGAACCTACCGTGTATTGATCATTTCTAAAGTATATTTTTCCTTTGACAGTTTGGTCCTTCGGACCGGAAACATCTCTCGCTCTAGCTCAAGTCAGATGGGCCCGGTGGCATGAAACCGTATGGGGAAGAAGCCACATTGGTTCTTCTGCTTTGAAAAGACCTCCAACTGAATTGTCGTTCAAAAGAGGCCAGCCACTGTTTCTGATCTGCGATTGGAGGACGAGTCAACAGTTCCGGTGAGATCAAACATAGAGGTTCAGGTAAGGAGGAATTTACCTTTTTTCTGTTTTAGATCAGGGACTTGTTACAGTATTTTGTTTTTGTCAGGGAGATCTGTAAAGTGCAGATCAGGGACAAAAAAACTGCTGTCTTGTCATAGATCAGGGAAACAGAATTGGTAGGCAGTTATTCTAGATAAACTGTGAAGAAGTGTAAATCGTGGTACCACGTGATAAAAAGGGTTATGTAACAGTTTCTAACTAAGTTAAGACAACATGGGAAATAAGTGCACAAAAAGTTCCCGAGATCCGCTCTTAACCGAAGACACGAAATATATGCAATTACAGCATGCTGACAATGTTAGTTACTATACAAAATGGGTTAATAAATACAAATTTGATGGTAATTTAGATAAACCTTCACTTATCAAACTTGTCAAACAACTTAAAACAGATGCAAAGGGTCAAATAAAAAAGCAACGTCAATTAGGAGTCCCTCAGGCACACAGGTGGCTTGAGGAAGCAAACCGCAGGGAACAAAAGAATAAAAATTCAAAAGCAATGTTTTTAGATAAAGAAGACAATAATTTGGTAATAGCCACAGCCCCTCCGCCCCCTCCGCTTCCCTTACCAGAATATGAAGCGAGTGGATGAGCTGATCCACCTCCGCTATATCCAGCTGTTTCTGCAAAACTAAAACTGTTTGTCAGAGATCCTATCGAGACTAGGTCTCAAACACGCAACTTATGAGGGGATATTGAATTATATGAAATAAATAAAAATTCACAAGCTATGAGTAAAGAAGAGATATGTCCACTCATAGAAGTACTAAATCCACAGGCAGGACAGGCAGGACAGGACCCAACTCTTCTAGTATATAGACCGTGGACACCGGAAGGCATCCAGAAAGCCACAGAGGGAATTCCCCATCCGAAAGTTAATTTTAGAAAATTCTTAGAGGACTTACAGGGCATGAGGTTAAGTTACCATTTAAATGGAGAGGAAGTAGAGAAAGTAGTCAGTCAAATCATGGGTCCAGATTGGCACATGATCAGTGGCAACTGGAATCCCCGTGACGCAGAACATAGGCCACTCCCACATAGTAACGCAGAATTGGATAACAGAGTGAAAGGTCTGACAGACCGAATCTCTGAGAAATGGAAGCCTAGGGCTGACTGAACTTGCATTAATCAATGCATACAACAAGAAGGTGAAACTGTTGATAGATATTATGCCAGATTATTAGAATGTTTTAATAACCATTGTGGAATGCAGGCACCTGAAGACCAAACACATGATTCCCCATATGAGCAGCAGCTAAAGAATGCATTTTTGAAAGGCAGTATTGCACCCATTAGCAGCTTTATTACAAAGCATATGGTAGATCATCATACAGGTAGATTACAGTCATTACTTGAATATGCAAGACATGCCGAAAGGCATTTTAATAGCAAAAAGAAAAAGAAAACTCAAGTATTTGCAGTAGAAGACGGATCAGAAGTCTTTGTAGTACAGACTGGGAAGAAGGGTAAGAAAAATGCCCAGGGAAACAAACAATCTGATAAATGATCAGAGGACTTTGAAGAGAGAAAGAAAAGGGGTGAATATTTCAAATGCGGGAAAAAGGGACATTTAGCAAGGGATTGCAGGCAAAATAAAAAGGTAACCACAGAAGACAAGGAGGGTGAGGACTGACTATATGATAGTCAAGAATCACTGAAAAGGAATAATCAAGAAAAGACAAGTGCAAATGTGATAGAAGGAGTAGAGAATGTGATAGAAGAAATAGAGGATGTGCATGAAATCACAGATAATGAAGAAAATGAAATTTTAGACTTAGCATTATTGAGCCTAGAACTCTACTTAGTAGACACAAAACCGGAAGTTACACTTCTGGTAGAGGGGAGGGAAGTTAAATTCCTATGTGACTCAGGGGCTTCACGGACCCTGATACATCCTTCCAAACTACCAGAAAATTCAGAATCACTTGATTACATATTAGTGAAAGCAGCTAATGGACAGCTGTATCAGGAGCCACTCTCCCACAACATAGCAATAACAGACCCTGTTTCAGGGATGACCCAGAAAAGCAAAATTGTTGTTTCTGCAAAATGCCCAGTAAATCTTTTGGGCAGAGACCTAATGCAGACATTTGGCATAGCAGTAGTTCCAACTATGCAGGGTATGGAAGCACAGCAACAAATGGATACTTTTGTAGTGCAACCAGAGGGTGAAACATTTTATTGGTACAGCCAGGACTTGGTTACGACTGGTCCAGGGGCAGTAACCGAAGAACTGATGAACGTAGCCATCAGTAAATCCCCCCTCCCTTGACACTGATAAACAGCATTTGTTGCATTGTACTCTATATTACTGTAGCAAACCAGGACCTGATAAAGAATATGAGCAAGAACTGTTCAGAAACCATGCTAACAGATTAGTATTACGAAATCTGTACTGGGACACAGAAGGAAACATTGTAGTAAGCTGTTCATTGCCTCAGGAATTTCTAGCACTTTACAAATCTAATCGATTACCACATGTTAGCTTAACTAAAGATAAGAATGTGAGATGGGCAGACCTAGGAGAAAAAGCCACAAGGTGGGAAAAACAGACAGAGATAGAACTTTCAGAACAGGGAGTACAAAAGCAGAAGTTGAATTGGATAACACAGACACACCCAGCTGTACACTTGCAGGCAGGTGAGGACAGCTGAGTAGCACTCTTACTAGAAGAAGAGGAAAAAGCCTTACAAGACATACCAGAGACTCTCTGGTCAACAGGAAAATCAGATGTAGGACTTATTTGTACAGCAGGACCAGTCACTATCACGCCAAAGTCAGCATTTAGACCTCAAAAGAGACAGTATCCCTTGAGAAAGGATGCAGAAGTAGGAATCAAACCTATAATAGCAGCCTTACTTAAGGAAGGAGTATTGATAGAATCTCCCGATTCACCAAGTAATACACCCTTATTTCCTGTTAGGAAAGCAAATGGAGAAAGGCGTATGTTCCAAGATTTACAAGCTGTAAATGATGCAGTTATACCTAGGGCACCTACAGTGCCAGATCCACACAACTTATTAAATGATTTGAAACCTCAACAAAAGTATTTTTCTGTGGTAGATATCAGCAATGCGTTTTTCTCAATACCGATACACCCTGACAGCCAACATTGGTTTGCATTTACATTTCAGGGGAAAAGGTATACATATATGCGACTACCACAGGGATATTGTGAGAGTCCAACAATATTCGCACAGGAAATGGCAAGTAACCTGGCAGGATTTATCCCACCGAAAGGCAGCCAGATTTTACTTTATGTAGACGACATTCTGCTGGCAGCCCCCACCCAGCAAGAATGCAGAGAAGATACCATAGCATTACTACAATTTTTAGCTACTCAAGGACACAAGGTAAACAAAAATAAACTGCAACTTTGAAAAAACAGGTCAAATACCTGGGATATGTAATATCCAAAGAGGGCAGAATATTAGATGAAGACAGAAAAACAGCAATATTACAAGCACCTAAACCAACTACCAAGAAGGAAATGATGTCCTTCCTAGGTACTACTAAATTTTGTCGGAGTTGGATTCCAAACTATGCCTTGGAATCTGCTCCACTGACTAACTTGATATTCAAAAAGCCTATGGCAGCACAAGATTTATTACAGTGGACAACAGAAGCAGAATCAGCTTTCTGCAAATTGAAACAACTGATAGCATCCTCATTAGTTTTAGGATTACCGAACTATCATAAATGATTTTTTCAAACTGTAGATTGTAAGCAGGGTTTTATGACATCAGTATTAACACAGCAGCATGGGGACAAACAACGCCCCGTAGCTTACTATTCATCACAGCTAGACCCAGTGGTGCGATCCCTGCCCCACTGCGTACATGCTGTAGTCGCAGCTGCAATGGCAGTGGAGGCTTCAGCCTCAGTAGTGTTATTCCACCCTCTCACGTTGAGAGTGCCTCATGCAGTCGCGATTATTTTACTGCAAGAAAAAGTTGCATATCTTTCTCCTGCTAGACATCTTTCCTGTATGACTATACTGTTGAGCCAACCTCATATGACAATTGAACGATGCACAACTTTGAATCCGTCAACCTTGCTCCCAACCCCTGCAGATGGCAAACCACACTGCTGCCTGCAGGAGATTGAGCAAAAGGCACTACCTAGAAAAGATCTCACGGATGTTCCCTTGGATGATGCCGAGGTGACATACTATGTGGACGGCTCGTGCAGGAGGGGTCCTACAGGACAGAATCTAGTGGGGTATGCAGTAGTTTCTGATACTGAGATTTTAGAAGCAAAGTCTTTACTGCACAACTTATCTGCACAAGCAGCAGAATTGATTGCTTTAACAAGGTCATGTACCTTGGCAAAGGGTAAACGAGTGAACATTTTTACTGACAGCCAGCATGCTTTTTCTACTGTACATGTTTTTGCGCAGCAGTGGAAAAATAGAGGAATGATAACATCTGCTGGTAAACCAATTAATCATGCGCAATTTATTCTAGATTTGTTAGACTCTATTCAGTTACCTCAGAAAGTAGCTATTTGCAAATGCGTAGCTCATACCAAACAACAGGATAAGATTTCAAAAGGTAATGTGAGGGCTGATACAGCTGCAAAACAAGCAGCTTCAGCTTCAGAAGTATTTCTTTTGAGTGAGGAATTACAACCATCTGAGATTTTAGACTTAGAAATGTTGAAAACAATGCAGACACTTACTACAAATGTAGAAAAACAAAAATGGATTAGACGAGGAGCAATTCTTGAGAAAGGGCTGTACATCTCCAAAGAGAGGAAACCAATTTTACCATCTAACTTGTTTAGATATGCAGCTTTGTTGAGCCATGGGCAGTGCCATGTCTCAACAGGGGGGATGGTACAGTTAGTTAATCGAGTGTTTACAACGTATGGATTTACAAACTACACAAAAAATTTTTGTGCAGCATGCCATGTTTGTAACAAGCATCATGCACAAGGGGCATTGAAGCCTAAGCAAGGGAGTTTTCCTACACCACCGTATCTGTTCCATACTATCTGTATGGATTCTATAGAACTGAACAAATGTGAAAATAAGAAGTACTGCCTTGTCATTATAGATATGTTTTCCAAATGGGTGGAAGCTTTTCCAACTAAAAATCCAGATGCAGCTACTGTTGCAAAAGTCCTCGTTAAAGAAATTATTCCTAGATTTGGCATACCGGAAAAGATTTATAGTGACATTGGCACACACTTTGTAAATCAAACTATACAACAATTGAGCCGTTACTTTGGGATTTCTCTGAAAAACCATTGTGCATACTACCCCCACTCTGCAGGATTAGTAGAGAGGCACAATGGAGTTTTGAAAAATAAGCTCAGGAAATTGATTAGTGAGACACAAAAGAACTGGGTGCATTGTTTACCTCTGGCACTGTTGAGTATGAGAACTGTTCCAAATGTAAAAGGGTTAACTCCTTTTGAAATTCTGTTTGGGAGGGCATATTATACACCTCAGTGGAAACCTCTCATGCCTGCAGACCAGGAGGCTGACAGTTCACTTGCAGAGTATATGAGGTGATTTTTGAATAACAAACTTTTGCAGTTAAATTCTGTTTCAGATAAAGAACAAGCCAGACCATTGGAAACAGCAATAGTCCCAGGCACGTGGGTCTGGGTGAAAGTCATGAAGAAAAAGAATTGGAGTTCTCCGAAGTGGGAAGGACCATACCAGGTGCTACTGTCAACACCCACTGCAGTCAAGATCGCAGAGCGAGCGTCCTGGATTCATCTGACACACTGTAAATTGGTTAAGAACTTTGAACTGGACAAAACCCTTGTTACTGTTGTACAACGAGAACAAAATGACCAGGTATAGAGTAAACAGGGATGCAGAACATCCTCAGAAAATTTGCATGATTATCCTGATAGCTATACTGATAACAATGATTTTTTTGCTGTGGCCTTTCCTTTTCCCAGCCACATGAGTTGAACTGAACAAACATGATGCATTACTCATAGACTGGCATCCAAACTTTAACACATACCAAGCAATTAAATATGTGTATGCTGAGACTTTTAATGTTTCGAACTGCTGGATTTGCACAGCTATACCAACAGCATACAGGGGATTATTGATGACTGCTGTCCCCTAGGGGTCAATGAGACCTGGGAAAACTTGATTTTTGATACCACACCTGTGAAATCACAAGACAAAATAGCATTGTACCTACCTGTTACACAAAAAGGGATTGTATGTTTTTATAAAAATGACACTATTCAGGTGGGTTGGAGCAATTGCAATGTGACTGTTTCTTATAAATGTTATATTAAGGCCAGTAAGGCAAAAACTATTTGTGATACAAACTATGATGCATATTTTGAAAAGATGCATAGAAGTGTTAGTGAAGTACAACATAATTCTGTTCTTTTAAAGCAGCTTTCTATTATTGATAAGAAAATGTTTCATGCAGGGCAAGCTTATATCAATACTGAAGTAGAGAATTGTTATTTTGTCTGTGGGGAAAAAGGCATATAAATGGCTACCTGAGAATTGGTCCTGCAGTTGTTTTTTGGGTTACCTGGTTCCGGCCATATGACACACTGCAGCTTTGCCTCAGGGAAAAATTTGAAACGTCAGAGAGGTTAGCAGTAAACCTAGAAGTCCAATCAAGAGACCCGAGAATCCAGTGGGACGAATCGAAGCAGGGTGGAGAAACCATAACTCCATGAAAAACAAAGATAAACTGACACATATGGACTTGAGTGACACCATTATATCATGGGCAGTCATAGCCCCTGCATATGGCACAATGAAATTGATTTGGGAGCTGAGAAAACTGTCTAAACTTCTCAAAGTTATGAGCAATGCAACTTTTTCTGCTCTCGAATTAGTGACTGATGAAATAAATGCTATGAGAACTATGGTGCTTCAGAACCGCATGGCTCTCGACTTCACCCTAGTGGCGAGAGGTGGTACATGCGCTTTAATCAAAGAAGAATGCTGTTCATATATTCCTGACAACCAGCACGAGATAAACGACCATATTGAGGTGATCCAGCAAGTGTCGACCATGACCAAATCAGGCCCAAACCCTCTGACAGACTTTTTCCAGAATTTGTTTGGAGGGTGGGGTTCCATCCTAATGAACATCCTGATTGCCATTTGTGTTGGATTACTCCTATTAGGGGCATGCATTTGTTG